>NC_141694.1:88603969-88986469 GCF_964263255.1 Lissotriton vulgaris
TCCTTTCCTCTCTCACTCTCCCTTCCTCACTCTCCCTCTCCCTTCTCTCTCTCTCTTCCCTTCTCTCTTCTCTCTCCCTTCTCTCACTCTCCTTCCTCTCTCCTCTCTCCCCTTCTCTCTCTCTCTCTCCCTTCTCTCACTCTCTCTCCCCTTCTCTCACTCTCTCCCCTTCTCTCACTCTCTCCCCTTCTCTCACTCTCTCCCCTTCTCTCACTCTCTCCCCTTCTCTCACTCCCTTCTCTCACTCCCCTTCTCTCACTCTCTTCCCTTCTCTCACTCTCTTCCCTTCTCTCACTCTCTTCCCTTCTCTCATCTCTTCTTCCTCTCTCTCTCTTCCCTTCTCTCACTCTCACTCTCTCTTCCCCTCTTCTCACTCTCTTCCCTTCTCTCCTCTCTCTCTCCCTTCCCTTCTCTCTCACTCTCTTCCCTCGCTCTCTTCCCTTCTCTCGCTCTCTCCCTTCCCTTCTCTCTTACTCTCTTCCCTTCTCTCTCTCTCTCTCTCTCTCTCTCTCTCTCTCTCTCTCTCTCTCTCTCTCCTTCTCTATCCCTCTATCCCTCTCTCTCTCTTCCCTTCTCTATCCCTCTCTCTCTTTCTGTCTTCCCTTCTCTATCCCCCTCTCTCTCTCTCTGTCTTTCTGTCTTCCCTTCTCTATCCCTCTCCCATGAATTCAGAAAGAACATCTGATGCAAATTCCCTTGTTGAATGCCTGAATATTTAACATGGAATCATGACTTTTCAAGCCTGCTGCGGTCAGAAGACCAAACAGGAAATTTAAAGAACCTGTTGCATAAATCTCTTTGCCCATCTCCACACTTTGTCTTGCCAAAGGAAAAACCTAAGAAATCCGATTATATTTTAAAAATAGACTCCTATGCATTTTAGTTTTTGGTTTTATTTAGTTCGAGGCATGTGGGCTGCTGAATTCATATCTGTGCATAGATCGCCACCTAGTGTTGGGTCCGGATGATTGCACATTGTTGTCCTGGAAGAGTCTTCGAAGTATCACGAGATAGGTGGCTCCTCCCCTGGACTACAGTGCGCATGGGCATCGCCTCCATCCCCAGATTGTTTTTTTCCGCCATTGGGTTCGGATGTGTTTCGGTTCCCTCTGTCGGAACCGATAGTTGTTCTACTCGAGACCAAAAGGTCTTTAGGCTGGGCGTCGGTATAGTTGCGTGCGGGTTTCTTTCTGACTCTCAGCTCCGATCTCTCGCTGCCCTTCCACGTGCCTTCGGCGCGGACGGGCCTACACTACTACTCTTGCTATGGAGCGAACTCCGTTTAAGAAGTGTCCGGTGTGTAACTCTAAATATTCACACCTCGACGTGCACCCCGTGTGCAATACCTGCTTGTCGCCGGATCACCGCGAAGACACCTGCATGGCGTGTTCGAAGTTCAGAAGCAAGAAGACTTTAAAGATTCGCCGGGCTAATCGGCTCCAGGCTCGGTTATCGGCTACGGCGCCCCCACCAGACGACATTTTCGAGGAATCTGTCGAGGGAGAAGACGACGTGCAAGGTTCGGACTCTAATCCCGCATCCGAAGGTGAAACCTATGACGAAGGTGCGGAGAACTTTGACGAAGTCACCGACGAGGTAGGGGACGACGAACAGGCTTTTGCCACTATGGGTGATAGCTCAGAGGAGGAGCTTCCCCAACGAGACTCTGGGGTTATTACCCCTCCTACGGCCCAGGTCGAGGGATCGCCTTCGGGCCTTACCCAAGATCTAACTATGAGTCCTACGTCCCCGCCTCCGGGCCCGGTCACGGACACTTATGTACATTCACTTGCGTCGAAGAAAACGAAAGTGAAGCCAAGTGGTCACGCACCCTCGGATGCCAAACCGAAAGTGAAAGTGGCGCTGGTGAAGAAGGTTCTAGAGGCGTCAACTTCCAAAGAATCCAAGATGGCCGACTCAAAGAGCCACGCCAAGATGGCCGACCCGAAGTCCTCGGGGTCGGTGCCGAAGGCGAAATCGTCCGACGCGGCCGCGTCGGCTCCGAAAGGGGTCGTGAACCCGAAGTCGGCTCCGAAAGGGGTCGTGGACCCGAAGTCGGCTCCGAAAGGGGTCGTGGACCCGAAGTCGGCTCCGAAGAAGCGCCTGGGAGACGACGACCGTGGCCAGGGGGCCTCGGCCCCGAAGAAGGCGCATGTCGAGCCGCTCAAGCCCTCTCCGGCCTTGTCAAAGCAGGTGGAGGAATCCTTGCAGCGGATTCGAAAGGACACTGTGGCGCCGCAGCTCACGCCTAAGCCTGCGAAGGAGCAAACGCCTATCCGTTTCACCTTTCCTCCCAAGTCGGCGCCGAAGGCCTTCGCGCCGAAACAGAGTGGACCCTCGAAGGAGGTATTGACACCGAAAGCGGCCTTGGTAGTGTCGAAGCTTCGACTCCAACCCCTTGCTGAAGAGGAACGTCGTGAGGTACTCATCGACGCCAACACCGGTAAACTGTCGCTCCTCAAAAGGAAGATCACGACGGAGCCGGCGTTGGAACATTTTAAGATCCCTCTCAAGAACAAGCGGGACTCAGAGGGCTCTCCGGCTTTGGTGGAACCTGTGTCACCACAAACACTGGGGTACTCGCCGGCACATTCCGTCGCGGCCGAGGCGGACGAGGAGAATGCCGAATACGACTATCCGGCGTACTCGGATCCGGAAGAGGAGCATGTTCCGTGGTCCGCCGGAGGCGACCCGGAGGACCCGCAGGGGGGTCCGGACGCGCAACTTTTCGCGGCCAAAACGTCCCCGACCGAGGATTCGGCGGCCTTCAATGCCCTCATAGAAAGAGCTGCTGCTAACCACGACGTCGAGCTGCACTCGGACCCCGTAGATGTGGACTTCTTGTTCGACACCTTCTCGGTAGCCGAAAAGTCACTCAAAACGCTACCGATGCTGAAGGGGGTGCTTAAGCATGCGACGGAGGTTTTCAAAGAGCCCACCCGAGCCAGTGTGGTCAACCCTCGCATCGACAGGAAATATAAAGCAGCGCCCACGGATCCCACATATATCAAGGGACACTTGCCATTGGACTCCCTGGTCGTTTCCAATGCTCGGAAAAGGGCAAACTCGCAAACTACTGGTGACGCTCCTCCCCCAGACAAAGAGTCCAAGATCTTCGAGGCCTCAGGCAAACGGATTGCTGCACAGGCAGCTAATATTTGGAGAATATCTAACACCCAAGCCTTGCTTGCACGTTATGATAGAGCCCATTATGACACATTAGAGGCCATACTGCAACACTTGCCTGACCAATACAAAGAGGCAGGGGAGATGCTTATTCAGGAGGGCAAACTCATTACAAATGCATCCATTAAATGTGCGTTGGATGTGGCAGACACAGCCTCCAGGGCTATCAATACTAGTGTGCTGCTTAGACGCCATGCCTGGCTTAGAATTTCGGGGTTCAAACCCGACATCCAAACAACTATACTGAACCAGACAGTGAATCCTGACCATCTGTTTGGCCCAGAGGTGGATGCCACACTGGAGAAAATGAAAAAAGATACGGAAACTGCCAAGTCCATGGGGGCTTTACAAAGTCAGCAGTTTCGGGGTGGTTCCTTTCGCCGCTCGAACTCCAGAGGCACCTCAAGGGGACAGGCAGCCCAGTCCACACAATATTTCAAGACGAACACCCAAGCCTCGTATAACAACAAGAATAGAGGTGGTTACAGAGGCAATAATGTCAAGGGCAGGGGACGTGGAAACAATAGCTCCAGGTCCACCGCCAACAACAAACAGTGACGTCTTGTCACTGCCCCCCGGCCACGCAACACCGGTCGGGGGGAGACTCCAGCAGTTCCTGCCGGCGTGGAAGTCCATCACCACGGACAGGTGGGTGAGGTCTATTATCCAGTACGGGTACTGTCTAGAGCTTACGTCCATTCCACCGGACATTCCCCCAAGGAGCCGTCCTATGTCAGGCGAGCACTTGACCTTGTTGCAGCAAGAAGTTCTAGTCATGCTGCAAAAAGGGGCGATAGAGCTCGTTCCACTGCAAGAGCGGGGAACAGGGGTTTACTCCCTGTATTTTTTGATTCCCAAGAAGGACGGATCCCTCAGGCCGATCCTGGACCTCAGGCCCTTGAACTGGTACATCCTCTCGGAGCACTTCCATATGCTCACGTTGCAACAGGTGCTTCCCCTGCTTCAACAGGGGGACTTCCTGGCTACGCTGGACCTCAAAGATGCCTATTTTCATATTCCCCTGCATCCTTCCCACAGGAAGTACCTCAGATTCACGATCTTAGATCAACATTACCAGTTCAAGGTTCTGCCGTTCGGAGTCACCACGGCACCAAGAGTGTTTACCAAGTGCCTAGCGACTGTGGCGGCGCATCTCCGTCGCCAGCACGTACACGTCTTTCCCTACCTGGACGACTGGCTCATTCAGGCAAAGACAGAACAGCAGTGCGTCGACCACGTGTCACGCACCATTCATCTCCTGCACGATCTGGGATTCTCTCTGAACTACCCAAAGTCCCATCTCCAGCCCGCCCACGTGCGACAGTACCTGGGTGCGACAATCGACACTCTAGCAGCCACCGCGCAGCCAAATTCAGTGAGAATCGCCAGTATCCAGGCGCTGATCCAACGATTCAGACCCCAGCACTCGCTTCCAGCGAGGGTGTTCATGCAGTTGATAGGCATGATGGCCTCCTGCATCTCCATTGTCCCGCACGCGAGACTACATATGCGTCCGCTTCAGGAGTGCCTTGCACGTCAGTGGACTCAGGCTCATGGGCAACTGACAGACCTAGTGTTGGTGAGCGGTCGGGCATACAACTCTCTGCATTGGTGGAATCCACACAACCTTTGCAAGGGCCGACCATTCCAGGAGCCTGTCCCACAGATTGTCCTGACGACGGACGCCTCTCTCCAGGGTTGGGGAGCGCATGTACTCCATTACACTGTGCAGGGACTATGGACACTACAGCAAAGGAAGATGCACATCAATGTGTTGGAACTGATGGCAATCTTCATGGCCTTGAAGGCGTTCAAAGTACATCTGTGCAACAAAGTCGTGTTGATCCGGACGGACAACATGACGGCCATGTACTACATCCAGAAGCAGGGAGGCACGCACTCTCCACAGCTGTCTCATCTGGCTCAGAGCATGTGGAAGTGGGCCATTCAGAGGAACATCTTCCTCATGGCAGAGCATCTCCCGGGCAAAGACAATCAAATGGCGGATCTGCTCAGCAGGCACAGCCATCAGATGCACGAGTGGGAGATACATCCATCAGTACTCCAACCGTACTTCCAAAGGTGGGGTCATCCAGAGATAGACCTGTTCGCCACAAAGGAGAACGCAAAATGCCAAAGCTTCGCCGCCAGATTCCCACACCCCCAATCACAGGGCAATGCGATGTGGATGAACTGGTCAGGCAGATTTGCGTACGCTTTTCCCCCAGCACCACTGATACCGCTGGTGGCACGCAAGCTCAGGCAGCACTCGATGACTCTCATCCTGGTTGCTCCAACGTGGGCTCGCCAACCATGGTACACCACGTTTCTCGAACTGTCCGTGGTACCGCATCAAAGGCTTCATCTCACTCCCAGCCTTCTGACGCAGAGCCGTGGCGACATTCAGCACCCAGATCCGCAACAGCTCAACCTGGCGATCTGGCTCCTGAAGTCCTAGAGTTTGGCTACCTTAATCTTCCTCCCGATTGCATGAACATCATTCGGGAGGCAAGGAAGCCCACTACCAGAGCTTGTTATGCGGCTAAATGGAAGAGGTTTGTCATCTACTGTGCTAACCACAACATTGACCCGCTAGATGCTTCCATTCAAAGCATCATTTGTTATCTTTTCCACCTGTATCAATGCAATCTGGCATACTCTTCCATCCGCATTCACCTGTCTGCTATGGCAGCCTACCTCCAGAATAGACAACACCTGTCACTCTTCAGGGTCCCTGCTATCAAGGCCTTTCTGGAAGGACTCAAAAGGGTCATTCCACCAAGGACCCCACCAGCTCCAGAATGGAACCTCAATGTGGTTCTTACGAGGCTGATGGGTCCTCCCTTTGAGCCACTGCACTCTTGTGAACTTCAGTTTCTGACTTGGAAGGTTGCGTTCTTAGTAGCGATTACTTCGCTACGGAGGGTTAGCGAGCTGCAGGCGCTCACCATCCAAGAACCCTTTTTCCAGGTACATGCTAACAGGGTGGTGCTCCGCACTAACCCTAAATTCTTGCCCAAAGTGGTATCCCAATTCCACTTAAACCAAACAATTGAATTGCCGGTGTTTTTCCAAAACCCAGATACGCTGGCGGAGCGCATGCTCCACACCCTTGATGTTAAGAGGGCCTTGATGTATTATGTAGACAGGACAAAAGATTTTCGCAAAACCAAGCAGCTTTTTGTTGCTTTTGCCACTCACCACAAGGGAAACGCTATCTCTAAAGCAGGGATTGCTAGGTGGATAGTGAAGTGCATTCAGATCTGTTACGCTAAAGCTAAGCGCACTCTCACTATCCCACCGAGGGCCCACTCCACCAGGAAGTTGGGGGCCTCTATGGCTTTCCTAGGTAACATTCCCTTAGAAGATATCTGTAGAGCAGCCACATGGTCTACCACACATACTTTCACTAAACACTACTGTGTAGACGTACATTCCAAACAACAGGCAGCTGTTGGTCAGGCTGTTCTAAAAACGCTTTTTCAGACTGCTGCAGCTGGCACGGGCGGCCGCAGATAATGGAGGGACTGCTATGTATTCTATGCACAGATATGAATTCAGCAGCCCACATGCCTCGAACTGCAAATGCTACTTACCAGTATGCATCTGTTCTTGGCATGTAGGGCTGCTGACATTCATATCGCCCACCCTCCTCCCCGGCGCCTGTAGCAGCTGCTGAATTCATTCATTTACATACATATGCTCATAGCATGGTCATCACTCACATTCTTCACTCCATCTCTGCCAATGGCTAAAAACAATCTGGGGATGGAGGCGATGCCCATGCGCACTGTAGTCCAGGGGAGGAGCCACCTATCTCGTGATACTTCGAAGACTCTTCCAGGACAACAATGTGCAATCATCCGGACCCAACACTAGGTGGCGATCTATGCACAGATATGAATGTCAGCAGCCCTACATGCCAAGAACAGATGCATACTGGTAAGTAGCATTTGCATTACTTGTACAAGGGCTGGCTTACTTCATGGAGAACAGGTTGAAAGAGCAACAAAGCGACCCAATGAATATTTGAAAAATAGTATTGTGCATTTCAATGTGTAAGACCTTTTGTGCGGGGTGGGTCTTAACTTATTTGCACTAGGTCTTGGGGAGGCGCAGCATTCTCTTTTGCAGATAGTCCTAGTTGTTGTTTTAAGGTAGGTCCTCCCCTGTGTATTTTTCCCGATGCTGGCTCTATATTTCACCAGGTACATTCCTTAACAGGTGTTGTACTTTTTAGGTCTCGTTCGAGACCTATTGCTATGGAGTCGGCTTTCAAGGGAGATAGTATGGTGCACGCGCGGCGATTCAGGAACGTGAATGCGGACGTACAGGCACACGCACATCTCTTGCTCTACATTCACACTCACGGAAGCACACACACACACATGCATATACACACACACACACACACGCGCGCGCACACACAGACACACCCCCCCACTACTAAGCTCCACTTACCACATCAGCGCCTCAGCCGCCACTCCTGTCTTCTGCTGCCACCGCTCCTCTGGACCAGCCATCCACTCCGTGGGCGCATAAGACGGATGTCCCGCCCCACGACAGCCGTGAGCGTGCACATCCCGACACCGGAAGTTCGGGAGAGTGCACGCTCACGGCTTGTTCCTCTTGTTGAATTTATAATCGCATTCTGTCCTCTTCACCTAATCAATACATCCTGATCAGCCAATGCCCACTGACATCAGACAGATCTCCACACTGTCAGAGTGTGGGCTTTGAGAATGGTAGTGATGTCACAGCATTCATTGACGGACCCTTTCACTGAGACTAGCACACGGGCACGTGCACACACTCACCTCCTGGGGGCGCGCTGCTCTCCTCTACTGAGGTCGGCAAATCACTCATGGCCGCGCCGAAGGTGGACCTGAACAGCGGGAACAAAAAGCCCTGCAGCTGCCTCCTGCCTCGGGAAGTAAAAGCGTAAAGAGGACAGCGGGGAGTGCCTCTTGGCGCCCAGCCCACTCACACAGGGAAGGCGAAAATCACAGGTATGCGAGAGGGCGCTTAATTTGCAGACTTTGCCCAGCCCATCCTGTTCTCTGCGAGAAATGGAAAACAAGCATTTACAATGCAATGGTCTCGGCATTATTAAAGGTAGAGCTATTGGCATTGCTTATGACTTTTTTTATCATAAATAAATAGCATTGTCATTTACAATGCCAATAGCTTAATCGCTTGCATATGCATGACCTATTGCATTTATACACACAGAGCCACCCACACAAAAAGCTATCTACACAGGAGGAAAAAGTGAGATGGGCAGAAAGAAAGACAAGAATAGAAAGGGAAAGGAAGAGTGAAAGAAGGAAGAAAACTTTGAAACAAAGAAGGAAGAAATGGTGAAGCGTGGAAGGATGGATGGACTTTAGAATGAACCAATGGAGTAATGGATGGAGCAATGAGTAGCAGAGTGAATTGAGGATTGGTGATGGGCTAGTGACTGGATCAATGGCTAAAAAGATAAATGGATGCATGCATATACAGACGAGTGGATGGACAATGAAGGAAGCATGCAAATGTGGATGAATAAAGGGTGAAAGCGGGAACCGATGTGTGGATGGATAAGTGAAAGGAAGGACGACGAAAGGGTATAGGAAACTGTTCTAGGGAGTATGGGCAGTGTCCCTTGGTGCTATTTAAGATATGGTTCAAGATGGGAGCTATTTTACTGTTATTACTACTCCAGTTGTTTCAAAGTCTATGAAATGCTGCAATTCATTCCGCAACTGGGATAGATAATCACATATGTCAAATGCTCGAAATCCACATCCTCGCCCCCCCCCCCCCCTCCCTCCTCTCTCTAAAAGCCTCACTGCGTGTTTGCTCATTCATTTTACCTTACTGACTCGGGCCTCCAAATCCGTGATCCCAGTGGGGAAAGAGAAGCCGAGTTTCTGTCTGAAAGGAGACCATGCAGGGTCTTAAAATAAGTCATGATCTAGTCAAGGATGCATACAGAATACATAATATACACACACACACACACACACACAAAATCCGCCCATCTCTCTCCCCCACCCCCATCTCTTGCATGTCACCTATCTGCAAAGAAGGACACATACTGTGGGTGCAAAAGCTTCCTTTACTTTGGCCCGGGCGCTGGCCACTCTGGCATCGACTCATTAGGACAAAGGCTAGAGCGTGGCATTACACAGTACAAGTTTTGTAAATTATCACGCAGAAGCCGCTCAGTTAACCCGCATCTAAATTTCTCAATGAAAACTAATTTTAATCCAGATGATTTGCACTGAACCATATGTCAGCACTTCAAACCTGCTAATGTGGATGGGCTGATGAGACAGCAGGCTGTGATGTCACAGAGCTGTGTGGCAATCACAAAGACAGCACATTCTGAAACAGGGAAGATAAAATGCCTATAAAGTACAGAACAGAAATAGCAACTTGCTCGGCACATTAGCGATTTACAGGCATTACCAGCCAGCTAGGAGATGCACGCGCTGCAAGTGGTTTGGAAACCAGCACGAGGCACACTAAGTGCTAGCCACATGCGTACACCTGGCAGGTTCACACAGCATCTGCTAGGACATACCTGGGTGGTAGAGTGAGTGCCAGGCATCAACAGGTGCCTGGAGTTTGCTGCACACACCTGGAGGTAGCGACTCCAGTCTCTTACACAGATATTACTAGCAGCCTGCGCATACTTATGAGGTGCAGGAACATTAACCACATGTACCTCACGGATACACAGTACACATGTGCTGCTGGCCTCCATGCACCTAAAGGGACATGCCATGTGTCTCTGACTTGTGAGACATAAACTGTACTAAACCAAACACATGCAAACAAATGGGTGAAAAAAGCAGAGTCAGCCGCCTGCACATCGGAGTGCTACAGACAGTACCTGCTTTCAGCAGGCACCTGGAGGTAAGGTTTCTACAGGTAGTGAAGACAATACTAAGCACAAGCCCATATCTTGCAATCTAGGATGGAGGCAGAATCCTCACAACTGAAAGAGCCAAGTACATGCTGTCACGCGTCCAAACCTCGGAAATGCAGGCATTGCCTAAAGCGATATCGGCAATACAATGCACCACATATACCGGGGAGTGGGAGGAACAGATGCACAGTATTGTAAAGTGCAAGATTATGCCAAGGAATCCAGGAAACAGGTAGTTGAAAGCATACTTTATTTTGTTCCTTCGAGATTCAGATACATTCCCATGAATACCCGTAACCGTAAATTTCCCTCTAAGTATCCAACACGGTCCCTTCAAACCCATACAATCACACGCGACCTCCAACCAATCAGTATACACACTCGCGACACATTCAAACATATACACGCCTTCACAACATGCATCCACACACACGCGCAACCATTTAAACACAAACACACATTCATCCGCTCACTCATGCGCCTAAACACACACGCTCTCGTTGTTGTTAAAGTTCCATGCGCGCTCAAACGCTCGTGTAACTTGAACAACATACACAACACATAGGTCTTCTGCAAAGCACACACCAGAGATGCACAGTCCCAGGCACCCGCACACTCACTTTGGAACGAACAGTATGAGGCATCCGCACACAATTAGGGGGCACACAGTAACCACCTGCACCCGCCTGGAAGGTACACAAAAAGTCACCTGCGCATACACTGCTTCGTAACTCGCTACAGAAGCAAAAATGCCCAAGACCCACCTCCGCTTAAATTTACACTGGTTTCTTTAGTTCTAATCTGCCACTTTATGGTCGCTTCAAAGTGCTCTCCCCCCTGTGAGCCACCGTACCTTCAGCCTCTCGCCTGTCCCCTCACTAGACACCCTGATGCTAATTCAATGATTGCAATGAGTTATGAGCCTGACGTGGCTCGCGCTGCCAGTAATTAATGTGGCCTGCGCTCCTGAGGATTTCCTTATGCTAGAACTCGCCGCCGGCAAGACGGGGGGTGGGGGTGTTCGCAGATCGGTGGGATCCAGGGCTCATACGGTAATCCGAGGTCTTCTAGGGTCAATGGGTACGGGAGGGTAGAGGGAGGAGGGAGACTGGATGGAGGCGAGCTGAGAGTGAGAGTGCAGGGAGGTGGGAGGTTACAGGGCAGAGGAGTGTGCAGGACGAGAAACGCCGAGAGGGAGCCTGCCGGAGCAGGGAGCTACGGACTGGGAGGACGGGTGACGGTCGCTTCAAAGTGCTTTCCCCCCTGTGAGCCCCCGTACCTTCAGCCTCTCGCCTGTCCCCTCACTAGACACCCTGATGCTAATTCAATGATTGCAATGAGTTATGAGCCTGACGTGGCTCGCGCTGCCAGCGGCCTGCGCTCCTGAGGATTTCCTTATGCTAGAACTCGCCGCCGGCAAGACGGGTGGGGTGGGGGTTGGGGGGGTGGAGGGGGGTGTTCGCGTATCGGTGGGATCCAGGGCTCATACGGTATCCGAGGTCTTCTAGGGTCAATGGGTACGGGTGGGTAGAGGGAGGAGGGAGACTGGATGGAGGCGATCTGAGAGTGAGAGTGCAGGGAGGTGGGAGGTTACAGGGCAGAGGAGCGCGCAGGACGAGGAGCGCCGAGAGGGAGCCTGCTGGAGCATGGAGCTACGGACTGGGAGGACGGGCGAGAGCGAAAGGGAGTAGGGAAGTGGGAGTCTGCAGGGGCTGAGAGGGAGGATGCAAGGTGACTGAAGAGGCGACCTTACAGGGGAAGAGTTGGTGCAGGCTAGACGGCGAGAAAATGGCGGACTCGAGCTTCCGATATTTTTCGGATTTGGGGGCGTGGTTTTGCTGTCCTGAGTGACGGACTACGTCATGAGCTAAAGAACAGCAAAAATGACGCCCCCAAATCCGAAAAAGACGGAGCCTATTCAGAGGGACGGCTCTCTCCTCCAATGGCTGGCCTCCGTTTAGGAAGCCAGCCAATGGAGGGAGAGCCAAAAAGAGGGCGGGATAAAGCAGCCCTCTTACTGACATTAATTCTCGGACATCCGGTCTGCCTTCAGCAGACCGGATATTACCGAGACCTAAAAAATCTCACTGCGAAGTGCCTCTCAAGGTCAGCTGCATTCCTTCAGCGCCAGGGCAAGGTCCGTCCTCGAGTAGGCCCCAGGCGCATCTCACCCCGCCACGGGCCCAGAGCAGCTCGAGAACCGACTGCTTTTACTGAAAGTGCGTGACCTGAAGATTCCCATGTTCTCTTAAAATAGACGCCATTTATTTTACGCTACCGAAGAGACAGCTGCCAGGACTGCAGAGCAAGGGCGCACCTACAGTTGGTGCAGTGGCACCGGGCACCTTGAACCCTGCCAGTGCGGTATTTTACTATAAGAACAGCAGTTATAGTTGGAACAGTCTTTGGGATAAGTTTCTACTTTTTTGTGGTTTAATGACTGACTCGTGTACACTATACTTTAATGGTGCCACTAAGACTCTCCATAGGCCCCTAGAACCGCTGCAGTAAGGGAAGTATAACTCTCATCCACCTTACAATAACACCAGAACCTTCGTAGCTTTTTTTACGGACCTTGTATCTTTCCTCAACGCACTAAAGTGCCTAGAGCACCTAGGTAGAACGTGCGCTCCATGCACATATTTTATATATCCTCTATTTCCCTGTGTAGTTGTTATTGTCTGCTGCTAAGGGGAACTTTCACCTAGTTCACGTTTTATTCTCCAACATTACTTTGTGACCGGGGCTAAAAAGGATGTGCCTTCTTAATCGCGTTGTTTCTTTTTAACCATTAAATCTGCATGTAACTTTGTAGGTTATTTTGCTTGCTGCAAATCAGTGTGTGTTTTTATATATTTTTTTGTTTTGTGCATAGGTTTAAATAGTCTTTGGGATCAACTTCTAATTTTTCCTGGTTTAATGTGTATAATAGCTCTGGTAACAGCCCATAAACATCCTGTTGTTACTGGGGGCTTGTTCTCGCGTTTCAGCTAGTTTTAACAGAGCCTTTGAGGAATGCGCTTCCTCGAGATAAGCCCAACTCAGGAGGCGCTTTTGTTCAAAATTGTCTACCTATAGCTGCTAAAATTTGAGATTGCTATATGTGTCGTTTTTCCCCTACCAACTGTGTGAATATCGGGTTATCATTTATATATATTTCCAGATGTTGCCTAGTTTTGGTCCGCTAGGTATTATTATTTTGGATTACATTTTATTTTTATGCTATGCTCTTTTTGTATTTTGCGAAGCGGGTGATGTTCATGAAATGCAAAAAGTTACAGCCCCTGCCGACCAGTTGCATTCTTGGCCAAAACACACACTTTTTTTTATTAGAGCTGTTTAGTGTGAGCTGGTCGTCTTTTAAGAGATTGCATTTAAACTTGCTGCTTGGTGTTAAAGCTGCACCCAGGTGCTCTTGAAATTGTATGCTTTATATGCACAAAAAAACAAATCACCTCAAAGTAGCTCCGTGGCTTTGTGTCCGTCTTTCTGGAGCCGTAGCTAAGTACTTCACAGGTTTTTAAAGTATAAACATTGTGTGAATTTACTCTCACATCAGTGCCGCAAGCCGGCAGAAAACAGTGACTAAATACCATTTGCTTTGGATCAAGGTTATGCAGAGACTGCTGCACGACAAATAGCTCTGTGCTTCGTTAGCTCGGTTGTGCTTGAGTTGTCCCAAAACATGCAGCTCCCCTTTAAATGCACCCACCCTCTTGTGTGGTAGCGGTGTGATGAATGCCCTGGGCAGTCACTCACTCCTGGGCTCTTAAATGCACATATTTTTATTGTCTATTATTTTGGGTTTGAACACTTTTATTTGTTGTTTGTTTTTATTTTGTAAATATTTATTAGCATATGCTGTAAAATGCCCGTCTTTCCCCATAAAATAGCTATTGGTGCAGATATCTGAAGCTGCCCCATGTTAGATGTGAACACTTCATCCAGCCGTATCTTATATGCTAGGATACTTTAGAGTTACTGTACATGCTGCTAGAATGCTAGTGCATCTGCGCGCCACATTATTCAATACCGAAGGAGCCAGTATAGCCTTTCATCTTGTCCAGGTCGATAAGTAAAAACCAGCCCACCTGAATCAAAAAGTAATTAAGCGGGCTCCATATATTTTACCGGCGCGGCAAGCTTAGTCTTCCCTTCCCAACCCGGAGCTGTAAATGGTCCTTCTTGTACTCCCTTGGAGACCCTGCCGAGTCTGCTCTCTTCCTATGATACCAGCAGAGCCAGCATTCCTCACTTTTTTTCAGGAAGCCCAATACGACGGACATACCTGGCAACCGCAATGGCCTTTAAATATTAGGCCCAAAGCACTGCCATTACCAGGCCCAAAGCAAAACCATTATCCGGCCCAAAGCAACGCCATGTATTTTGCCCAAATGTTAATGTTAGTGCACACAAGCCTTGGTAGAGCAATAGCAGCGAGCGCTCTCCTCAGTGTGGCACACTTCTCTGCTGCACACTGTACTGTAGCGCACACTGTAAGCACAAATTTTATATTTCATCATTATTATTATGAGCCTGCACCTGTTTTTCCCTGTGCAGCTGTGACTCCCTGCTGCTTAGGGACATTAATGTAGTTCAGGTTTTATCTTCCAACGTAACTGTGATAGGGGCTAGGAAAGCTGTGCCAGCTTGGCTTGGTGTTAAGGCCGCACCAAAGTACTTTGCAGGTATTCTTACAATTGTGTGCTTCACGGGCACAAAGAAACCAATAACTTCAAAGTAGCTGCATGGCTTGACGTCAGTCTTCTTGGAGCCACAAGTAAGTACTTCACAGGTGTTTACAAATAGCATGCATATGTGTAAAAAGCTGTATTGTTTCTGTTAATTAGAGGCCTTGCATTTCCAATGTTTTACTTTGCTCTGAATCCATTACATGTGACCAAACTCTCTTAAACAAGCAGATTTCTCACAATGCATGTTAAGTATTGAAGCGTGACGCTTCACTAGCGCGCGCTTGGCCTCAGTCATTCCCTCCCACTTGCTGGCTCCCCTGCTCCCCCACCCGACTTGAAAGGAAGGCTCGCACTCCAACATTTGTCTCTCACACCACAGGCTGCTGCTCCCCCGTCTTTCCATACTTTTACCTACCCCAATCTACCCTCATTTCCCCGACTTCCACTGAGCTCCTCTTTCCCATATTCCCTCCTTCTACCAAGGTCTCTTTTCTCTCACCTCCTGCCATTCCTAATATCTTTTCCTCTGGAAACTTCCTTCTACCACCCTCTGTTCTGCGAGCCCTACTTTCTCTCTTCACTCATCTCTTACCTCCCGCCCCTCTCTCGCGTTGGCCTTTCACCCCAGCCCTTCTTGCCCTTTCCCCCACTCTACTCAACCACCTTCCTTCTCTCTGTCTTGGGTTGTTTCCTTATTTCTAGATTATTCTCTCCCTCGTCTTTTCACCTCGTTCTCTTTTCTCACCTCCCTAGCTTGACTCCGCCTTTCGCAGTTTCCTTCCTTCCTCCCACTGTTTCCTTCACTCCCAGTGCATTTCCTCACCTCCTTCCTTCTGTCATTCACCTTTTATCCAAAGTCTTTGAGGTTTTCCTTCCCTTCTATATGTACTCTCTCGCTCTCCTCGCTTCTTTCCCTTTTGTTACTTTTTTCACCTCCCCGGTGCATTTTCCTTTCCCTTCCAACCTTCTACTTTTCCTCCTTTCCAACAAACCCGTTTTTCAAGTTCCGTGTTATTATTGAGCACAACAGTCGGGCTCTGTCCGTTATCTTGCCTCTCTCCTCTCAGGTTGTCCCTTTCCTCCTGCACACACTCCCGCCCCTCCCCCTCCCAATAACTCCCTTGCACATAACATATCACCACGGCTTGGCCTAAACTGGTTATTGAATATAAGCACCGCATCACTACACACTGTATGATACCTATTAATGTGATTATTGTGAGTGTCGGCGTTATTCCTGTTGTCACTGTCACCGTGATGCGAGTTACTTTCAAAGTTACAATTGAGTTCTATGTTGAGATGTTTACAGCGCCGTGCCGCCATTAGTGTGCATCGCAGAGCTGTGCTGCGTACTGTTTTATTATGGTCATTATTCGTATTACTAATTCCATTACTGTTCTCCTGTTCATGTGGTATACCATTATAATTGGTATACTGTAGTATAATATACTGAGTATACTTTCAATATTTCTGTTAAGTTTTTGTTTCTAGCACAAGTCGAAGTATCTTTCTGGGGAAGTATGTGTCCCTAAGTCCGCTGAACTTGCCTGAATGATACATGGAGGCTAAAAGCAAGGCTACGGGAATTATATCATTGTGCGGTCGCGTGATTTTTGCATAATTATAGATTTTCCGCATTTACATTATCGTCTGCATATTTTAACAACAATATTTTTTGTTTCTAGCTCAAACGGTTCCTACAATACTAAAAATGCAGCTGCGTGGTGGAAGGCCCTTTTCAAAACTTGTTAACCGCGCTAACTCTTACATATTCACTTGTTCAGAGCATTGTGTTTTCACCGATCACTTTCAGTCACCCGTATTTAACTCAGTAACCAGCAGGCTTAATGTGCGGCATCACTTGCACCGATTGCCGCGCTGTTTCTTGTTAGGCTAGGCTACATTTTAATAATGCTTGTTTCCACGTCCATAGGTCATTTATTTTTGTCCGTGTCGCACATCTAAAGACACATTTGCTTTTTTCAGCAAGATTCCTTCTCTTTGTTTTGAGAGCTCACTCACTGATTAGTGTCACAGATCCATTCAAGTTCTTAACCCTCACGTTGTGTGTCCTAAGCACATTTCTTTTTCTCCTGTTTTCCGCACATAAATGCCTCGGAACACGTGAATTCACTCGGGTATTTTTAGATCCAGTATTTTCACCCACACGCTTCGCGCAAAACGGGGCGCCCTACTCTGCACCTTCTCCTAGAGTCTTTTACTGCTGTAGTTTTGTTTCCTTCACCCCAGACGTAGCATTTTGCTACAGTTGAATGTTTTTGTCTTGCTCGCAATCTGTCTTCTTGGATTCAGACACGTATTTCATTTGTTTTACTTCCCAGAAAATCCCCCCTGATAAAGAGCTTTTGCTCGTTTCAAAGTGTAATTAGCATCAACACATGTGATGAACTGTCCTATGATTTAATCGGACTGTATTTACAAAGATTGAACATTTAAGTTTCATATGACGTAATACGGAAAAATAAATCCACGACTAAACTACAGATATCTTTAAAGACCTGGATTTTCAACCTCTCAGATGATTACGCCAAAACGGCCATCTAATCCCCTCTTCAACCTCAGGCTCGATCACTCAGGATCTTTAGCGCCAAGATGCTCCCTACGGAGCGAACGCCGCGCTCTACAAATAACCTCACAAATATCACAAATATCACAAAGATTATACCTGTCTCATTGAATTTCTGTAAAAGCGATTCTCGTCGCCTCTGGAGTGCTTCAGATTTTAACCCTCCCACACCAACCACCACCACGTCCACCACCACCATGTCCACCACGTCCACCACCACCACCACCACCACATCCACCAACACCACGTCCACCAACACCACGTCCACGCACACCACGTCCACGCCCACCACCACTATCACCACCATGTCCACCACCACCACCACCACGTCCACCACGTCTACCACCATTACCACCACCACATCCACCACCACCTCCTCCACCACCACGTCCATCACCATGTCCACAACCACCATGTCCACCACCACCATGTCCACCACCACCACACCCACCACCTCCACCACCATGTCCACCTCCACCACCCCCACCACGTCCACCACCACTACATCCACCACGTCCATCACCACCACATCCACCACCACCACATCCACCACCATTACCACCACCACCACATCCACCACCATCATGTCCACCACCACCACCTCCTCCACCACCACGTCCATCACCATGTCCACCACCACCACATCCACCACCATGTCCACCTCCTCCTCCACCACCACATCCTTCACCATGTCCACAACCACCACGTCCACCACCACCACCACCACCACCACACCCACCACCACGTCCACCGCCACATCCGCCCTCACACTATCTATCGCGCTCACTATCTATCACTCAGCACCACCACAGCATCACTCAGGGGCACCACAACATCACTATGCGCTACCACAGCATCACTGAACGCCTCAGCATCACTCGTCGCCACCACAACATCACTCAGCGCCACCACAGCATCAATCTGTGCAACCATTCAACAACAACTGGTTCAAATCTGTTCTCTCAATGTTTCAAGCTTTATTACAAATGTCATAAAAAGATGTTAATATTTCACTTCTGTTCTTGGATTTTCGTCACAATAAAATACACTGAACATAATCTTCACAAAAGTTATTTACAAAAGTTTAAGCTATTGCCATTATAAATTACAATACATTTTATTTAAGTATTAATTATTTTAAAAAATTCAAAGCCATTGTTATTTGTAATATCAATACATCTAAGTCACAAATACAAAACATGTTGCATTACAAATGCTACAGGTGTCACATTTGCAAAAGTTAACAGTATTGGCATTGTAAATGACAAAGCTATTAATTTCGCTATTTTCAAAATCAACACATAAATAAAAAATGTGTAATTTACAATACCAATAGCTCAAATTTTCCTAATGCGAGACCTATTGCATTGCAAATGCTTGTTTCTTTTTCTCCAGTTTATACAAAGCACATGAAGTGGGTCCCGATTGGAAACCAGGTCTTCCCTTCTCTCACACTCACTCTCTCTTCCCTTCTCTCACTCCCCTTCTCTCACTCTCTCTTCCCTTCTCTCACTCTCTCTTCCCTCACTCTCTTCCCTTCTCTCACTCTCTTCCCTTCTCTCACTCTCTTCCCTTCTCTCACTCTCTTCCCTTCTCTCACTCTCTCTTCCCTTCTCTCACTCTCTCTTCCCTTCTCTCACTCTCTCTTCCCTTCTCTCACTCTCTCTTCCCTTCTCTCACTCTCTCTTCCCTTCTCTCACTCTCTTCTCTCTCTCTCTTCCCCTCTTCTCACTCTCTTCCCTTCTCTCACTCTCTCTTCCCTTCTCTCACTCTCTTCCCTTCTCTCACTCTCTTCCCTTCTCTCACTCTCTCTTCTCTTCTCTCACTCTCTCTTCCCCTCTTCTCACTCTCTTCCCTCACTCTCTCTTCCCTTCTCCTTCTTCCCTTATCTCACTCTCTCCCCTTCTCTCACTTTCTCTCCGCTTCTCTCTCTTCCCTTCTCTCACTCTCTTCCCTTCTCTCACTCTCTTCCCTTCTCTCACTCTCTCTCCCCTTCTCACTCTCTCTCTCCGCTTCTCACACTCTTCCCTTCTCACTCTCTTCCCTTCTCTCTCTTCCCTTCACTCTCTCTTCCCTTCTCTCTCTTCCCTTCTCTCACTCTCCCTTCCCTTCTCTCTTACTCTCTTCCCTGCTCTCACTCTCTCTCCCCTTCTCTCACTCTCCCTTCCCTTCTCTCACTCTCTCTTCCCTTCTCTCACTCTCTTCCCTTCTCTCACTCTCTTCCCTTCTCTCACTCTCTTCTCTCACTCTCACTCTCTCTTCCCCTCTTCTCACTCTCTTCCCTTCTCTCTTCTCTCTCTCTCTCCCTTCCCTTCTCTCTCACTCTCTTCCCTCGCTCTCTTCCCTTCTCTCGCTCTCTCCCTTCCCTTCTCTCGCTCTCTCCCTTCCCTTCTCTCTTACTCTCTTCCCTTCTCTCTCTCTCTCTCTCTCTCTCTCTCTCTCTCTCTCTCTCTCCTTCTCTATCCCTCTATCCCTCTCTCTCTCTTTCTGTCTTCCCTTCTCTATCCCCCTCTCTCTCTCTGTCTTTCTGTCTTCCCTTCTCTATCCCTCTCCCATGAATTCAGAAAGAACATCTGATGCAAATTCCCTTGTTGAATGCCTGAATATTTAACATGGAATCATGACTTTTCAAGCCTGCTGCGGTCAGAAGACCAAACAGGAAATTTAAAGAACCTGTTGCATAAATCTCTTTGCCCATCTCCACACTTTGTCTTGCCAAAGGAAAAACCTAAGAAATCCGATTATATTTTAAAAATAGACTCCTATGCATTTTAGTTTTTGGTTTTATTTATTACTTGTACAAGGGCTGGCTTACTTCATGGAGAACAGGTTGAAAGAGCAACAAAGCGACCCAATGAATATTTGAAAAAAAGTATTGTGCAGTTCAATGTGTAAGACCTTTTGTGCGGGGTGGGTCTTAACTTATTTGCACTAGGTCTTGGGGAGGCGCAGCATTCTCTTTTGCAGATAGCCCTAGTTGTTGTTTTAAGGTAGATCCTCCCCTGTGTATTTTTCCCGATGCTTGCTCTATATTTCACCAGGTACATTCCTCAACAGGTGTTGTACTTTTTTCTTTTTCTCCAGTTTATACAAAGCAGATGAAGTGGGTCCCGATTGGAAACCAGGTGGACTTGTTCCCGAAGGCTGACCTGTGCCCTGTGCACGACGACATCCTGATTGCGCAGCTCCGCCCAGGGCAGGAGCTTGACATCGTCATGCATTGTGTAAAGGGGATAGGTAAGCTCTCACTTGCCAGACCTAATATCACTATTGTAAATCTAATTCCCTAGATTAAAATATGCAAAGGTTAGGGCAGGTTTGATTCCTAGGGACACTCAGCAATTCCATCTCTGTGTAGTAGGCCCGCCAGAACACACTTGCTCAATGGCTTGTCAGCTTTTGGAATATGTCTCTACTTCTCACTCCTGGGCTGGAACAACAGTATTCCACTCCTGGTCGCTCTTCTCCCTCGTCTGAGGTCAGTATTCTCTCAGTTTTCCAACTTTAACCCAACAATTCACATAGGCATCCTCACTACAGACACTTCATCTGTTCCAGCAAGCTCCAACCAATTCACTCGCCTTTTCCTCTTCTTGCTAAAGCCGAATCCACTAACATCTAAAAACAAGGTGAGAAGACAGGTTGAGGGTCTGACTATAAGGCATAAGCTTCCGAATCTTTTCTGCCTGTCAGAAATTGTGATTCTATAAACTGATTTGTTCCTTGACAACTTTTCAAACGAATAATTAGGTAGCTCTCATCCCGTTTGGCGGTTTATTGCATCGTCTGCTAATGTCTGAAAAATGCAAGATAGGTGAGACTGTTATATGATGCTATAGAGATCTTGGATATACCATGACTTGCACATTTACAATTGTAGACTTCCTACCCTCTCATGGCTTGCATTGTGCATTACGCTCTGTATGGTTTGGGTTTGCATTTTTTCCTCATGTTTTATTGAACAAACAAAAATAGATTTAAAAAATAAGTTCATTATTTTCCACAGCTGTGATGTGGTTGCCCCTTCTAGGCACCCACTGTATTTGTCCTCTTTAGCTTGGCAGTGTGATAACTAAACGAGCTTTTTGTTCTTTGAGCTAGGTGAATGGCTGTTATAGAAAATTGGAGCAAATATACTCTGTAGGATTGGTGTTTTTTTGCAGTTATCCCCATCTTGTAGACAGGATGTAGTAGCATCTTTGGACTATGGCCGCCGGGATGCTCTAAACACCACCCAGTGCACATATGTTGACTCCTAAACATGGTAAATAACCGGCTAATCCCAATTGGCATAAATGATTCTTATTTCAAGGCTGAGTACAGTTGTGCAGAAAATGCACCAGTGACACATGCCAAATGTCATGTGTAGGTTTTGGTGTGGATTTAGATGGTCAACATGCGTGACTGTAAAACATAACATCAATCCTGAGAGGCTACAAGCCAGACTGCAGCAAGCATTTGTCTAAACAAACACTTCTGGCATGTTTAAAAGCTACTTCTGTTATTAGCTGAATTAGTAATCCCTAGAGGCAGACAATATCCTGGTGTGGCATGTGTAGATGTTAGACATACCAGAGACATGGGGCAACTGTGCTTCTGAAGTAACTGGCTTCAAACATGCTTTTACTGCTTAGGCTGGAACAATTGTATAAAGGCCGCTTTAAGTATAAAATGTACATTGCCATTGCCTGACTTTTTTAAGGGCTGGAAAATCAAACTCTTCAGAATTGTAATATTTATTTACAAAATCAAATATATCGTTCCACTTATAACCTTAGCAAAACTACTTAAAATGTGAGATTTATGTACATTTGTCATCTCTGCCTGGGCAGAAGAGTCTCCAAACTGGATTGGTCAGGTTACTGCTTACCACCTGTCCCCAACAGTATAATTAGTTTTCCTCAGTCCACAGAAGAAGTATGAAAGGCACCTATCAAGGACTGTGTACAGAACAGAAGGCTTTTTGGGGCAGTCGCCTCCTGGAATATCTGTAGCCGCACGAGAGAGGGAGGTTAATCCGCCTCCACTTATTTCAGGAAGGTGGGGGGCAGGAAAGAGTTACATTAGATGACCACAAAAAGGCCAGGCAGGATCACTGATAGCAGCATCTTCATATTATATCAAGGCTGTGACGTGAGCCTGCCATTGTTGCTGACTTTTTCATAGCCATATTGGCTCTTTTCACCGCAAGAGACCTACACATAAAACCAGTCTGCACAGGCCACCAACTCCTGGCTGTCCTCGAGCTCCAGGAAAAAAAGCTAAGTGCAAACATGCAGAGTAGCTATGGGAAAAGGCGGTCAAGTGATCTCAGCAGAAAAACCACCTCTGCTGCTATAGATTGCAGTCTGGTCTCACTTAGAGCTTTTTGGTGCAGAAGCGGACGGTGAAACAGGACCCTGAATTCACCATATCTGGACTTGTGGAGCTGCCACTGGCCACAGCATCTTCGCGTGTCTCTTGTTCTTCTGAGTGACCTCACCTGAGAGATTAAGTCCGAAGGTAAAACTGTTGATCATGGTGAACACTAGGCTCTGCACCACCTGCACTACATCATGGCCACCCTGGGCCAGTATTAGTGACAGGGCGCACTCTTTGTTTGTGCCACGACGCACCTTTAAATAAATGGACCTGATGCAAACTAGGTCATTGCGCCTTGTTAAAATAAATGAACTCTCGCTGCTTTAGGGGCAGGACATTCAGTGAATATGGAACAGCACTTCAAAGCTGCTCAGTGTTTCACACTGCAGGCGACAACCTGCCTGCACTTTGAAGAAGGGAGATGGATCTAATTGCAGGGAAATGCCTGCGGGTCCAGGGGACCCTCTTTCTATCTTCCAAAGGGCTGCCCTCAGGGTGTGCACTGCCTGTTCACCTACTAAGACCATGTTTGCCTCTGCACCCGCATCTGTAGTATGGCGTAGAGTCAAAAGGATTCCCTCCTTTGCATGAGGCCACGCTCTCATGCAAATAATGAACACCCATTGAAGATAGCGCTGGCACCAGTGCTATCAGTATTACAGATGGGGCACACAAGCGTCTGCGATCCTTCTGTAATACCATAGTTCCCCCTGGTGTGGGTGAGGCTGCGCCCACCTGTTGTGCCCCAGGGGCACTATTTGTAATACGGCCCCTGAAAGGCATTGGACACCCCGTCACTTATTGACACTTTTTTTTCTTCCCATTGTTTCTTGTTGGCCATTTTGACCTTTACTTCAATAATTCATAAGTCTTGATTCTCTTAACCAATGTTTATTATTCTAGCATTGGTTTAGTTACAATATTTGTTCTTTTTACTAAATTTGTTTGTGAATTTTACTGTTTGAGCTCTTCTCGTTTGGTGCTGCTTATATTGCACATTCGTATATTTCTGAGAGGCCTGTTGCTTAAGCCATACCTAGTAGGGGTTTGTCTAGAAATTCTCACTGAAATGTGTTCTTTGCTACTTAAGTACTAGGCTACTTTGTTGGAGTGCTGTTATTAATCAGATTGTCCCAAAATGATACGATCTGAGCTCCCCTCCCCCAGAATCTTCAGGGGGGGTAAGATTTCTGACCCCCCCCCCTCCCCCCCCCCCCCCCCCCCCCTGAGCAAGAACCCAGCCAAAGCACCAATACAAATTAGAAATCAAATTGGACTGCAAACCGTACACGACCCATTGAGCAATATTGTTCAGGAAGTAGATCTGGTAATGATCAGCCACACAAGATTAGTTCTGGAACTCAGTGGAACACTGTAGGAGAGTAGGGTCTGCTATCCTATGGTCACCCCAATTTTTGCTTTTTGCTTCACTGGTTTTCGACTTACTGAGGCTGTGGGCCTGCTAATCAGACCCCCAGCCTGCTGTTCTCTCTCTAAATTTGTAATACATGTGCTATAGGTACATACCACAATTGGAAATGGACTCCTTGTCAGCCCCTGTACCATGCACTATAGGTGCTCAGGGCATAGGTGCCACCAAGGCCTACCAGGGGCTGAAGCATAGCTTTTGCCACCCCTGGCTGGTTCTTAAATTGACACAACTGGCTGATCACTCAGCTGGGGCAAGTGGGTGTAATCACCCCTTGCTTAGATATAGTATAACTATATCTAAACCTATATCTGGACACATATAAACCTGTGAGTCACTCCTATGGAAGGCCTTATCAATCCTGGAGGCAGAGTGCGTGGTTTAATGTGAGATGGAGCTCTGGCATGAGCTGAGCCTGTCTGCAGCTGTCGGGAACAATTCCCTAAGCTGATCCGGGATAATGCCAGACCATATACTATTAAGTGCCTTATAATCCTCGCGGTTATATAGCAACTTTGGTTTGGCTTTATCAAAACATGTCGTGTAAGGTGTCATACGAATTGGAATACTACTCCCTCGCCAGTTCTGGCGACGGGGGTAGCATTCCACCCTTCTAGAGGGAGAAGACATGTTACTTTACTGAAACGCGGTTCATTTTAAAAGCGCCTCAGATCCACAAAATGGATGCCTCTGCCACAGACACGGGTCTGGCCTCCTGCTGCTGACCGAAACTCAGCCGATGGTGGCCTGGACAAAGGGTTTCCTGTCGCAGGGCGGTGTTACACCACCCCAGACAGGAGATAGTGGATTGTAGCAGGGAGGTTTCAAAGAAACCAGACACTGCCTGGGGAGCACAAGGCTGCCCCTTGCATAATCCGGCCAAACCGGTTCTGGGGCACACCAGCCCCAGTCCCAGCGCGGCCTGGATCAAAGGAAAGGGGTGTATCCACCCCCTTCCTGGGTCCCACCCATAGGAGGGGACCTAGCAGGTAATCCAGCCCACCAGATTCGAATAAGAGTGGGAGCAGTGCCAATGCAACTCAGATTATCCTGAAGAAACATAAGAAACTAAACTCTGGACCCTTCGACATCCTACTCAACGTAGAAGACTGAAGAATCTCCCTCGTGGTCAAGGAGTGACCACCCTGTGCAAACAGGTACCATCCAGCACTTCAACCCTTGCTTTGTTGCAGTTCCCGCCGGAACTCGAGCGACAGAGATCGACGAGATCAAGCTTGCCTGCCTTCCTCCAGCCCGATCCACAGTCCCTGCAGAGCTGAGACCAGTGGAGGCGACCGGAAGCGTGGCGCACGCCATCTTGAAAAGGCCACGAGACGCTGACCGTGCAGCCCACGAGTGACCCTCGAAGCTGTACACCGGGGTTTGAGAAGCCCCAACCCTGAGCTGCTCTTGCACAGAAGCTCACCCCTCCACACTCGAGTGCTGCGTGGGGCCCTTCTGCTTGCGTTGGCTCGACGCGTTGGCCCGGTCACTTGCCAGCTGGCTTGTGGCCCCTGTGCCGACGAAAACCTTAAACCGGCCTGCTTTTCTGGTTGCTCCAGATTTGCACCAGCTCCTGTGAAAAGGAGCCCCCGCTCTGACCCTCCTGGTCCGAGTGAGAAGCAATCACCCAGTTCCGCGTGGATTGCTTTTGCCAAGTGCTGTTTGCTCCAATCTTGAAGCCGACGGCGCTGACGGCGAGAGCCTGCGTGGGACAGATCGTGACCTGCTCCTGGACGTCGCAGATGCCCCAGAGCCCACGTGACAGCGGAGAGAAGCTCCTCGACAACCATCTGATTGCGCCCGACATTGCCTGGTTCAGTCCTGGTTCCACCCTGGTCACTGCTGAGTGACCCAGACTCTGTCCCCTCTGCTTTCAGATACTTCTCGACTTCGATCCACCCTTGGATCACACAGGACACTTCTGCTTCCCATCGCCTGCAGCATCTTCAGCTCCAAGAGCCTGCGTGTCAAAACCCGACGCCACTTCGACCCTATGCACCCGCTTCCTGTGGGTGAGGTAACATTGCAACGCCGGTGTTCCCACACTGGTACACACCTCTAGGGTCTGTGTCCTAAGTTTTGTTCCTCTAGGTTCAGCGGAAGTATCTTTAAACTCTCTTTGTGTAACTTTTACGCACCATTGACATTGCATTGGTGCAAGCCGCACTTTACGTGCTGCACCCGAATCCCGCGGGCTTTTCCCGACTTCAGCATTGCTAGTCCAGACTGCTCCCAGCGATTCCCTAGGCCCTAGGCCTAACCACTGTTCTATTGGTACTTCTTTTACCACTTTTTTAATATATGGTTTGAGTGGCCACCCGCCCTCATCCATAATTGTGCAACTTGTATGTTATACTGTGCTTTTGATTTAATGCTTGTTTCCCTTTGCTCATAAAGAGTACTGGGGATTATTTTAGAAATAAACACATATATTTTTATAATATACACTTGTGTGGTGTCCATCATTTGGTATTACAGGATTGTATGTGGTAAAACAGCTCGCTTAACACGACCTCTTAAGTTAAGCCTTTAAGGCTGCTTAGTCCATGCTACCCCTAGGATAGCTTGTCTAACAAGGTTGACTTACAACCAGACACCATAAGGGATTGTTTGTACTGATACAAGGTGGTTCCAGAATTGGAAACATCACATATCAGGCCAACTTCTCACAAACACCAAACTTTCTTTAATCAATGACTAAGAACATTTCTACGGTGGTTAACAAGTTCCTAACTCACAAAAGCAATTTCTTTGTGCTAAGCTATATTTTAGGCGAAGCTGTAAATAGCCAGTATGTTTTTGAGTTTTTTAAGATTGATCAAACAGCATACCTATTTTCCTTGAGAAAATAGCTACTTGGCTATTTTCTACCACAGCTTTGCCCGTGAGTGATGAACAGGGCTTGGCTAAAGGCCACTTCTCTTCTCTGCTTATCTCGTCTCCTCTGACTGAGGCTGGTTGGCTCTGCAGCCCATCGAGATCTCTGGCTGCATAGTCCTAGTGCTAAGTCCACTCTACCTCATGGTCTGAACCGGAGTTTTTAGGTCTCGCGTAGCGAACGCAGAACTGCTTCGCTTGCCGAGACTCTATTGTCGTCGCTTTCCTTAGCCAAGGGAGAAAAAACCATGTGCGCGCCCAGAAAGGCTATGGGCGCGTGCATGGCGTCTCCTCCCTGGCGTCTCCTTTGTAGTGAGAGGAGCTATCAGACGCTCCCATCGAGCGCTTGATTTATTAGCTCTTGTTTGTTCAACAGTAAAGCCTTAGCAGATCGTTTATCTGCAGTTCTAAATATAGCCACTAGATGCTTGTATGAGCACACGCCTAGTTTTTAAAAAGGATCTAAAGTTTGGTATTTGAAGGGTTTTCCCTCTGTGCCAGAATAAACATGAAAACAGTGACACCAGAGAAGCTTCTCCAGAAAAAAGAAACATTTTATCAATGATCCATATTTTAATCATTTTAATGATTGCAGTAAACTGTGTCATTAGTTGCAATTAAAGTTTAGCACCTATAATTATTCTTGTAAACCTGTATTAGCATAGTATTCTGTTAAGGATACTCCGATATAGATTATAGCAAAAGATTTTACATGGAGCAGACGCAGTCTGCAAGTGCCAATCAATAAAGCAAAGGTCATTCAGGGGTTGCAGCTTTCATGTCTCCGCTTGTAACCCGTTCCTGATAAGGTTAACATGCATCTGTTCTACTAAGTGAATTATTGGGGCGATAGCATCACAACTGCGCAAGGGCTGGAAACACACAAGGGCACACTTGCTCCGATGAAAGCCTGCTGACGTTTGGGGTGAGAGGTAACCAGGCTTGGATCTGACTATCTGATCTCTGCAGACATGTACATTATATTAAATCAGCTGTCAAGGTTTATAAAAGGATGACATACTTTCCTTTGCGCAGAGAGGAAGCTTTAGAATAGCACTTAGGGCGATTGCAAAAGTCATTACCCCTAAGTATCACGGGATACGAGATTATGGGTCGCAGAATGCGTTTCCTGATGTTTTGGTTTCTGCAATTAATCTGCTGTTGGTCTTTGTGACCTGGGGTCAGGCAAATGTGAAGCCTGCGCAAGATGGCACAGTGACGTCACCTCCCCCTTATTTGTGATGACGCATTTCAATTTTAAGCTTCTCAGTCTTGGGCATCATTGACTTGACTTGAAGTCTCTAGGCCATGCATAAGGCATGTGTTTGAAATAAAGCATCAATGTGGGGGTGCCATCCACAAAATGGCATATTTCAGAAAGCTAGCTAAAGAGAACATGTTTGACTCCATACATTGAATACTGGACCTCCATATTAAATGTTGGGACTGGCCAATGCTACACTGCTATGTAGAGTTTAGAAGAAATATGTCAAAATAAAAAATAGGTAAAACAAAACCCAATAAGGATGTCAAAATAAATAATAAGTCTGCTTCTCTTCTGACACTGACCTGTTTGGTATTTATCCACAATGGCCATCCTTCAAACCCCTCTTTCTCACAACCTCACCTACATCCCTCAGTCCCTCAAAGTCACCTACTTTGAAGATGGTGGCTTACTCTCGTCCTTCAATAAAGCTCTGGAAATGCTCTTGCTGTCATACTCGCCGACATCAAGGCCTCCCTTTCTAAAGACAGGTTCCTACAATCTTCCTGGAGTGACTGAGGAAAAAGCCAAAGGCACAAAACACCTCCATAGTGCTGGGTTCAGATAGTAGTGCAATTGAGGCATGGATTACTTTTTGGACCTAGGTAAGATCAGGAGTGGAGCAGAGCTGGAGCTGACCAGTACTAGACTAACTCTGGGCTGGTGCTCTTCATACCAGGATCTAGAGTAAGAACAGGGCTGGGAGGGGGAGGGGCAGGGCTGAAGCAAGCAGGGGCCGAGGCAGAAAAAGCAGGGTCAAGATTCTAACAGCAGGAACAAGCCATAGGACTTGTGACACAGTGATACTATGATCAGAGGCTCTTTATATCCTGTACGGACAGGTACCATCAGGCAGGAACAACCACTAGGTTCTGAACAAGAACAAACATATAGAAAGGGACTGGTCTCAGAGATGAACATACTGAAATGGTATTGAAATTTGGTGAGCATCTTAGAGTCGATTTTGTGTTTGGTAGCCATTTTGGAATGGAGACACATGAAGGGTGAGTTGGACTGGACCTTTCCAATAACAGCTGTCCTCTTTGCTTGTTAAGAACCTCAACACATGTTTAGTTCAGAGTCCTACTTCCTGCAGGAATAATCTGTATGTGTAGACACCGAGTGCAAGCCCACATCCATGAAACTCAGAATTGGGTGGTGGTATATCGAGTGAAGATAAAGGTCTCCCCAACTTGGAGTCAACCCTATATTACGTTTCCTTCTTTGGCATACTTACTGAGCTTATTTATAAATTATTGACTGCTCTACCTAGTCATGGTTTCTTGGTGTGGTTTTATCAAACCCAATTGCACAACATGTATACACCTATCTGAAAAAAGACTTTGGGCATGAAAGTAAATACACCATGCATGAGGTCCTCCCTTGTTCGGGAGGTTACTTTCTATGAAAACATTTGCATTTGGGAAGATGTCCACTCACTGAGCAGCTTGTTTGCTTCTTAAGTTCACACGTCCTCCCCTTTCACTGATCCTGATTAGACTCACATGCCCTTATTTTCCTTGTTGTATTCGAGAATGTTGCCCCTTTAGCGGTCAGTTTCTGCTCTTGGGCTGCCAAGAGGTATCACCCCAAATATTGCTCTTCCATTTAATCATGATTTACTGGGGGTCTCCTTTAGAATTTAGTTTCACACCTCGCCCTGTAAGGTGATAGCTGTAAGCATGTAACGTACCGTTTCCATCTCTGGCGTGTTATATGCAGATCTCAGATTCTCTCTGACTTCTTGTTTTGTTTATTGCATGTGTTTCTGTGAAACTGGCCCTTGCCATCATGAAGGACCTTCTCATTTCCTGTTTTCCATATTTATTGGATATTGCACTGGGTTCTGAGATTTTTTTCAAGATCTCTTTCTGTTGTATCCCAGACAGTGCCTCCATTTTCTTTTCTTTTTCCACCCCCCAGCTTGGTATTGCGAGTGTTTTTTGAACAATACATAGCCATTTTGAGTCAACCATACGGTTTCTACCTGGATCACCAGCAAAACTACTGCTGCTTTGAAGAATTAAGTCATTCGGCTAGGAGTTTCATTCTTGACCAACTCCCTCCAGCAAAGATCAATCCTGTTTTGAGTGGCTGATGCGCTTTTCTTTGCTGCATTCCATTAAGTTATTTTCATAGCCTTCACTTTGCATCTGTGTATATCCACAGTCAACTTGCACAAGTGCAGTGGAGAATGATGGAGGCCCCAGGAGCCATCTCTATTGCTCCCTCTAACTTTGGCATTTCATTCTGGTATTGCCTATGGGCACCCAGAGCATTTGTTAACAATACATTTTGCCATACATTCATATAAGGAGCTTTAGCATCTTGTTCAACCACTGGTTTACTTTGACCAGCCTCTTTCAGCCATTGGCTTGACACCTTGTCAATCACACTTTGGCCCAGCCCAGTGGAGTATTCATCTCTCACCTGATGCTATTGCATACATGCCAACAGTCCCAATTCAGGTGGGAGACTCACCTATTTTGAAGCCAAAAATGACTTTATTTTCAATGTCTTCTGCCAGAAATAGCCTCTGCTTCAGTAGAAGTCAATGGGGGAAAATATAATGCCCGTTTATTTTCCAAAATCTCCCACTTTCCTGTTCTAAAATGTTAGCAAGTGTGCTGTTGGCTAAATGTATGCGTTCGCCTCCACTCTGCATGAGACACTACTTTATATGCGTTACCCTCTCTGTCTGCACCTGTTGTCTCTCTCTGATGTGCTTAGCTCTGTTACCACCATCCATCACTTCTGTACTCCTGGTCACCCTTACCCAGCTGCTACCTTCTTGTGCTACTCCTAACCCTCCTTCTTTTCCTGTTTCGAGGTTTATAAAAGGATGATATACTTTCCTTTGAGCTGAGATGAAGCTTTCCCTGTGTTCTGTGTCCCTCCCTCTCTTTTTATCCATGTGCTCCTCATCATCCACTGCATCCATGTGCACTCTCATCCTTCCTTCTTTTCATGTGTGCTCACTTTCAACCTCCCAAAAGCCCTCCAGCCAATCCCCCTCCTTGTCCCCATCCCTTCCACCCTGTGCCCCCCCCCCCTCAACCATGGCTCATCTTTACAGCCACTAGGTCCATTTTTTCCCTTTTTTTGGTCGAGCCTGGGCAGCGCATTGTATTAGAGTATGGACTTGAAGCTCCGGCCACACTCTGCCCATATTTTTCATTGGCTTGTGTCATTGTCCTTTGTAAATACTGGCTTCTAGTTCGTTAATAGGCTTGTTAGTCCTGCCTTGTCTTCATTTATAACCTTCCATAAAGACTGGCCCTTTTACTTCTGTTGTTACAGTATCTCTTATTTAGTCTGTAAGCACTATTTTCTTTAACGAGTTTCTCCTACTGCAGGCACGACATGCTTTCCTGCACCATTCAGGGCGCCATTCCCGCACCATTCAGGGCGCCATTCCCGCTTTCACTTTCCAAGAAGCCCGGGACAATGGCGATTGCTTCTTTGAAATGAAATGGGTGTCACATTTACAAAAGTTGGGGTTCTTGGCATTGTAAAGGACAATGCCTTTTATTTGTGTTAATTATCAAACCGCTAAATAAAAGCCATTGTCATTTACAATGCCAATAGCTTAAACTCTCGCAAATGCGAGACCTATTGCGTTGCAAATGCTTGTTACAGTATCTGATCGCTGATCTTATCTTTATATTGCAAAATTGCACTTGCAGACAATAAAGCATCAAAAAGACTAAACAAACATGGAGATAAAAGCTTTGTCTCGATTTACATCTTGATAATATGCTCCGACAATTAAAAACAACATTTCAGCTAATAGAGTGAGCATCCATGATGTTTTGGCAACACTTATTACTGGGAAAAAACTCTAGATATTAAGCAGACAAAATGCCAACATTCTGTATGTGTCTAAAATCTTCACACTTTGGAAAAGAGATAAAATAAAATAAGAGGCTTAAACGGAAACTGTGTTCATAACATCCCCCTAGTTATTAATCCACATTCTCAAATGTTCCTTCTGAGGGAAGCTGGAGATCTGTTGTTGGGCTCCAGATGAAGTTTACATAATGTCTTTCAATTGGTTGAGGTCTTCAATGTTTCATAATCTCTTTAAGAGATCGCACATATGCCCAATGTATATTTATGCAGCAATATTTTCTAGGTCTGCAACTGGGACAACATAACTTGACTAAACTTGTACTAATCATTCCAGGTGTGGCTGGAAATGTTGGGCTCTGCATCGGGCTCTAATTAACAAGCTCTATCTGAAATATCGTGATCAATATATTCAATCAGCAACTGAAACAATGCCACCTCCACTCCAGCAATAAGCCCTCATATTCTGGGCTCAATTATCAATAAGTCTTGAGCCAAAGCATTTTCCTGATGTACTAACGTTTTAGAACGGGTTACACAAATTTAAACAAATAGCCCAGAAAAATAAAGTATATTCAACAATAGAGAATGAATAACGCAATTGACATGAACTTGCTTTTGCCAATGGAAAAGCAAAAAGTAAACTTTATAACGCAGCGTTCTTTTTTTACAAATCTTTAAAGCAACCAATGCCTACAAAAAAGGCGGCAATCCCCTCTCTCAAACTCTCTCCCATGCACGTGTGAAATCATGCTAATACATTTTTAAAATTACTTAAGGAACTCCCTTCTACTACTGTATACTCTTCTTATCACGAAGTACAGCTAATTGTAATTATGGAAACCGTGCCTATTGTGTTAACATTAAAAACACCCCAATTAGGTAAGGATAATGAGGTAATTATTTTTTGTAATAAAAGAATACATCCAGTTTAATGTCACAAGTCGTTTTAAAAAATCTCTAACTTTATTTGGCTACTTTTGTAAAGCCTTTACAGCCAATGTACATTATAATCCATCTTTACTATTGGAGTTATTTTAAATGTTTGTTATTCTATTTAATATTTATTTTCTTGGATATAACTGCATACCTCAGATTCAAGTATAATCCGATGCACAATTTGCAGGATGAATAAAGGTGAGGGCAACGAGTTCAAACCGTGTAGCTGCTGGTCTGATAAATTAATCTGAGGTGTTCGCTTTATCTCAAGCGCAGCTGGGAAAGTTGAGGTATTGATTCCAGAACCTGTCAGCAACTTCACAATGTTGCTTGTTGTGGGCCTTCAAGGATGCTTACACATTTAAGTGTATGTATATGTAGCGCTACATGATCTTTGTGGTTACTTAAAATCACTTGGAGGTGAAATAGTCCAATCTGTGCATTAACAGTACTCTAAGAAGTGTGAAGATGCACCTGTGTATGTTATGATCCTTGATGAAGGGTACGTTCCTTTGTTGATGCCATCTGGCTTGTTATCTAGTCATTGATATAAAACCATGATTGGCACTACTCAGCTTGTCAAGGTTTTTTTCTCCCCCTTCACATCCTGCTTTTTAACTCTGTTGTTCTCTCATGCCTACCTAGGTAAGGACCATGCAAAGTTCTCTCCAGTGGCTACTGCCAGTTACCGTCTTCTACCTGAGATCACACTGCTGGCGCCGGTGGAGGGTGAGCTGGCAGAGAAACTCAAACACTGTTTCTCTCCTGGGGTCATCGAGATTCAGATGGTCAATGGTATGCAGCGCATGTTTGCGTTACAGTGATTAGGTCTTTGGTTCTGGCAGGGCTTCTGGGCCCTGTCATCTAAAATTCACACTATATCTAGCAATAGTACTCAACGTGGAAGGAGTCTGTTAGGACCCTTTGAATGTTATATCTTAGAACATTGGCCCTCTGCTTAACTTTCACATGTCTTCTGATTCACAGTGAGCTCTCATTTCAAACTACTGCGTCAATGGATTGTTTATTTCGTTCCTGTTGCTTAATTTTGTAAACTGCCCTGCCATGGGCTGGGCACATCTATATAAACTCACATTTAGCATTGTCCATATTGAGATGCCAAACATCAAAGTGACTTAACTAAAATTTGGGCTTCAGGCAGGTTTACCATTGGGGGCGCCCATCATTTTTCTAGCTCACCAGCCTTTCATTAGCTACATATTTTTTTATTACATCAAGCAGCGTTAGCAAGAATTAGAAAAAGTACAAAACTGCGTGCTCTCAGTCCCTTCCAATAGAAGGAGTTGCCCTGTTTTATCCATGGAACATGTTAGCAAGTGGTGAAATATGAAATTGTTTTGTTAATTTACTATGATGATTTGTAGCTAATGGATTATGCACTGTAGAGTACTATGCTAGTTGACAACTCGTGTCCTGTTCAGAGTCATATATCTCAAACTATTTTATCCGCACAGGGAAGAAAGTGGCAAAAGTTGCAAATTCCAGAATGGATACCGGCAGTCGTGAAATTTTTCGCCATGATGAGTTTAAAAACGTGGTTCGCCTGGCACGGGTTCGCGACCATTATATCTGTGAGTTTCATGAGTTGTTCATTACGCTCTCAATTTTAAATGTATGGTATTCTTTCTTTTGTTGTCTGTAAGTACTTGGGAGTAAAAAGGAAAACCCAGAGAGTCCATTTTTGAATTGGTCTGTGTATTGGTGGTAGGGCAGGCAAAAGAGAGAATAGGGTATATTAATAGCCAGATCTTCTGGTTAACCCTTCACATACAATTTTAAGAGAAAATTGGGATTGCATTCACATACTTTCTTTAACTTCCTGAAGTACCCCATTCTTTGCATCAAGCAGTTTCCTTTAAACCCCTTTCTCAGTGTTCCCTTTGATGAACCAAGATTGCTCTGCAGCGTTTTGAGTGTCCTTTACCTGGCGTGGAGAGGAAGCAAAATTCATCTTGGTGATTTTTAGAACACCACAAATTCTTTATTCCCTTATCTCCTCGTGGTCACGGTTGGCACAGTTCCATACTGGAGTTTACATTTGGGAGCAACATGTAATAGCAGTAATAAACCAAGTTATTTGGCTTTGGAGGGATATCTTCTTTAACAGAGCCTGAAATTAATATATGCCTCCTTGTGCTATTTGCCTTTCAGTGTGCCATGATGCAGCAATAGTTGATTATTTGCTCTAATTGCATGTCTGTAATTACAGAAGTGCTTGTTTCTATTCTCAGTCTCTGTGGAGTCCACAGGTGTGTTGCCTCCTGATGTTCTTGTGTGTGAAGCCATCAAGGTCCTGATGGGCAAGTGTCGGAGATTCCTGGATGAGCTGGACACCAACCAAATGGAGTGAACGTCTTTGTGCTCTTGAGAAGGTTTGTCCAATGTGCAGAATTTCCAGGCTTTGAAGAGGGGACATCCGTATGGGCTGATGGTCTTCCAGGGTTTGGACCAGACTGTACTTAAACCCACGTCACATTCTCAGAGGATCAACAGCTTTGTACAAAAAGGCTTATTTTTGTACTGTTGATGCGTATCACTTCCCTGAGAAGTACATTATGTTGTACAGAGGATCAAGTTGTCACAAGACTGAAACTGATAGATTTCAGGCACAAGAAATGCCAAGCTGTGTGACTTGGATACTGAATTTTGATAAACTTATTGGATGCCAAGTGGGACCACATGGTCCTCCCAAGATGGTTTGAAAGGTGAAGCTGTTTCCTGAAGCATTCCAACACAATGGATTACACCGAAGTCTAACCTTCCCCCAGAGAGAGTGCTGCATTAGATGCTCCTAGAGAAATAGTCTTGGCTGCAGCGCTGAACTCTGCTGCATCTAGTTACGCAGATCTCTCGTAAATACATATTTCACTACTGCAACAAATAAAGACTTCAGGAAAACATTTTTGAATATATGATTTGTGTATACTTTATTTTTATGTGGTACATGTATAATGCAAAAGAATTGACCACTATATTCTGTATAGTAATTGCTGGATTTCAGTTTTGTTTGACTGACAGATTTTGGCTAGATTTCTGGTTGCCATGAATAGCAGTTGTTACACTTAAATCCAATGTGCAAAGTGTTAAATAGATTTTAGGAACCGCTAACCTTCAGTACTTGCACTATAATGCAAATGCTACTTACCAGTATGCATCTGTTCTTGGCATGTAGGGCTGCTGACATTCATATCTGTGCATAGTCCGCCACCTAGTGTTGGGTCCGGATGATTGCACATTGTTGTCCTGGAAGAGTCTTCGAAGTATCACGAGATAGGTGGCTCCTCCCCTGGACTACAGTGCGCATGGGCATCGCCTCCATCCCCAGATTGTTTTTAGCCATTGGCAGAGATGGAGTGAAGAAAGTGAGTGATGACCATGCTATGAGCATATGTGTATATGAATAAATACTGCAGCTGCTACAGGCGCCGGGGAGGAGGGTGGGCGATATGAATGTCAGCAGCCCTACATGCCAAGAACAGATGCATACTGGTAAGTAGCATTTGCAGTTCGAGGCATGTGGGCTGCTGAATTCATATCTGTGCATAGAATACATAGCAGTCCCTCCATTAACGGCGGCCGCCCGTGCCAGCTGCAGCAGTTTGAAAAAGCGTTTTTAGAACAGCCTGACCAACAGCTGCCTGCTGTCTGGAACGCACGTCTACACAGTAGTGCTTAGTGAAGGTATGTGTGGTAGACCATGTGGCTGCTCTACAGATGTCTTCTAAGGGAATGTTACCTAGGAAGGCCATAGAGGCCCCCAACTTCCTAGTGGAGTGGGCCCTTGGTGGGATAGTGAGAGTGCGCTTAGCTTTAGCATAACAGATCTGAATGCACTTTACTATCCATCTAGCAATCCCCGCTTTGGAGATTGCATTTCCCTTGTGTTGTGTGGCAAAAGCAACAAAGAGTTGTTTGGTTTTGCGGAAATCTTTTGTCCTGTCCACATAGTACATCAAGGCCCTTTTCACATCAAGAGTGTGGAGCATACGCTCCGCCAGCGTCTCTGGGTTTTGGAAAAACACCGGCAATTCAATTGTTTGGTTCATGTGGAACTGTGAGACTACTTTGGGTAAGAAGTTTGGGTTAGTGCGGAGCACCACCCTGTTAGCATGAATTTGGAAGAAAGGTTCTTGGATGGTGAGCGCCTGCAGCTCGCTCACCCTCCGTAGCGATGTAATTGCTACTAAGAACGCAACCTTCCAAGTCAAAAACTGGAGCTCACAAGAGTGCAGTGGCTCAAAGGGAGGACCCATCAGCCTTGTAAGAACCACATTGAGGTTCCATTCTGGAGCTGGTGGGGTCCTTGGTGGAATGACCCTTTTGAGTCCTTCCAGAAAGGCCTTGATAGCAGGGACCTTAAAGAGTGACAGGTGCTGCCTATTCTGGAGGTATGCTGCCATGGCAGACAGGTGAATGCGGATGGAAGAGTACGCTAGATTACATCGATACAGGTGAAAGAGGTAACATATGATGTTCTGAATGGAAGCATCTAGCGGGTCAATGCTGTGGTCCACACAGTAGATGACAAACCTCTTCCATTTAGCTGCATAACAAGCTCTAGTAGTGGGCTTCCTTGCCTCCCGAATGATGTCCATGCAATCGGGAGGAAGATTGAGGTAGCCAAACTCTAGGACTTCAGGAGCCAGATCGCCAGGTTGAGCTGTTGCGGATCTGGGTGCTGAATGTCGCCATGGCTCTGCGTCAGAAGGCTGGGAGTGAGATGAAGCCTCTGATGCGCTACCACGGAGAGTTCCAGAAACGTGGTGTACCATGGTTGGCGAGCCCACGTTGGAGCAACCAGGATGAGAGTCATCGAGTGTTGCCTGAGCTTGCGTGCCACCAGCGGTATCAGAGGTGCTGGGGGAAAAGCGTACGCAAATCTGCCTGACCAGTTCATCCACATCGCATTGCCCTGTGATTGGGGGTGTGGGAATCTGGCGGCGAAGCTTTGGCATTTTGCGTTCTCCTTTGTGGCGAACAGGTCTATCTCTGGATGACCCCACCTTTGGAAGTACGGTTGGAGTACTGATGGATGTATCTCCCACTCGTGCATCTGATGGCTGTGCCGGCTGAGCAGATCTGCCATTTGATTGTCCTTGCCCGGGAGATGCTCTGCCTGGAGGAAGATGTTCCTCTGAATGGCCCACTTCCACATGCTCTGAGCCAGATGAGACAGCTGTGGAGAGTGTGTACCTCCCTGCTTCTGGATGTAGTACATGGCCGTCATGTTGTCCGTCCGGATCAACACGACCTTGTTGCACAGATGTACTTTGAACGCCTTTAAGGCCATGAAGATTGCCATCAGTTCCAACACATTGATGTGCATCTTCCTTTGCTGAAGTGTCCATAGTCCCTGCACAGTGTAGTGGAGTACATGCGCTCCCCATCCCTGGAGAGAGGCGTCCGTTGTCAGGATGATCTGTGGGACAGGCTCTTGGAATGGTCGGCCCTTGCAAAGGTTTTGTGGATTCCACCAATGCAGAGAGTTGTACGCCCGACCGCTCACCAACACTAGGTCTGTCAGTTGCCCATGAGCCTGAGTCCACTGACGTGCAAGGCACTCCTGAAGCGGACGCATATGTAGTCTCGCGTGCGGGACAATGGAGATGCAGGAGGCCATCATGCCTATCAACTGCATGAACACCCTCGCTGGAAGCGAGTGTTGGGGTCTGAATCGTTGGATCAGCGCCTGGATACTGGCGAGTCTCACTGAATTCGGCTGCGCAGTGGCTGCCAGAGTGTTTATTGTCGCGCCCAGATACTGTCGCACGTGGGCGGGCTGGAGATGGGACTTTGGGTAGTTCAGAGAGAATCCCAGATCGTGCAGGAGGTGAATGGTGCGTGACACGTGGTCTACGCACTGCTGTTCCGTCTTTGCCTGAATAAGCCAATCGTCTAGGTATGGAAAGACATGGACGTGCTGGCGACGGAGATGCGCCGCCACAGTCGCTAGGCATTTTGTAAACACTCTCGGTGCCGTGGTGACCCCGAACGGCAGGACTCTGAACTGGTAATGCTGGTCTAAGATCTTGAATCTGAGATACCTTCTGTGGGAAGGATGCAGGGGAATATGAAAATAGGCATCCTTCAGATCCAGCGTTGCTAGGAAGTCCCCCTGTTGAAGCAGGGGAAGCACCTGCTGCAATGTGAGCATATGGAAGTGCTCCGAGTTGATGTACCAGTTCAGGGGCCTGAGGTCCAGGATCGGCCTGAGTGATCCGTCCTTTTTGGGGATCAGAAAATACAGGGAGTAAACCCCCGTTCCCCGTTCTTGCAATGGAACGAGCTCTATTGCCCCTTTTTGCAGCATGACCAGAACTTCTTGCTGCAACAAGGTCAAGTGCTCGTCGGACATAGCACGGTTTCTTGGCGGTATGTCCGGTGGAATGGACGTAAGTTCTAGACAGTACCCGTACTGGATAAGAGACCTCACCCACCTGTCCGTGGTGATGGATCTCCACGCCGGCAGGAACTGCTGGAGTCTCCCCCCGACAGGTGTCGTGTGATCGGGGGGAAGTGACAAGACGTCACTGCTTGTTGGTGGTGGTGGACCTGGATGCATTGTTTCCACGTCCCCTGCCTTTGATATTGTTGCCTCTGTAGCCACCCCTGCCCTTGTTGTTGTTATACGAGGACTGGGTGTTACCCTTGTAGTATTGTGTGGATTGGGATGCCTGTCCCCTCGAGGTGCCTCTGGAATTGGAGCGGCTAAAGGAACCACCCCGAAACTGCTGACTTTGCAAAGCTCCCATAGATTTGGCAGTTTCAGTATCTTTTTTCATCTTTTCTAGGGAGGCATCCACCTCAGGGCCGAACAGATGGTCAGGATTCACTGTTTGCCCCAATATTGTGGTTTGTATGTCGGGTTTGAACCCTGAAATTCGAAGCCAGGCATGACGTCTAAGTAACACACTTGTATTGATAGCCCTGGAGGCAGTGTCTGCCACATCTAGGGCACATTTGATGGATGCATTTGTAATGAGTTTACCCTCCTGAATGAGCATCTCCCCCGCCTCCTTATATTGGTCAGGCAAGTGTTGTAGGATGGCCTCTAATGTGTCATAATGGGCCCTATCATAACGTGCAAGCAGGGCTTGAGTGTTAGAGATCCTCCAGATGTTTGCTGCCTGTGCAGCAATGCGTTTGCCTGATGCCTCAAAGATTTTGGACTCTTTGTCCGGGGGAGGAGCGTCACCAGTAGTCTGTGAATTTGCCCTCTTTCGAGCGTTGGAAACCACCAGGGAGTCCAATGGCAAGTGTCCCTTAATATACGTGGGATCCGTGAGCGCCGCTTTATATTTCCTGTCGATGCGAGGATTGACCACCCGCGCCCGGGTGGGCTCCTTGAATACCTCCTGTGCATGCTTCAGCACCCCTTTAAGCATCGGTAGTGTCTTGACTTGTTTTTCGGCTACCGAGAAGGTGTCGACTAAGAAGTCCGCATCCACGGGGTCTGAGTGCAGTTCGACGTCCTGGTTCGCTGCAGCTCTCTCTATCAATGCATTGAATGCCGCCGAGTCCTCTGTCGGGGACGTCTTTGCGGCGAAAAGTTGAGTGTCCTGCCCCGACTGCGGGTCGTCTGTGTCGCCTCCTGCTGTCCAGGGCACCTGCTCCTCTTCCGGATCCGAGTACGCAGGGTAGGTGTACTCGGCCTCTTCCTCGTCCACATCAGGCACGGGGGAATGGGCCGGCGAGTGTTCCAGGGCTTGTGGAGACAGAGGTTCCATCAAAGCCGAAGAGTCCGCAGAGTACCTTTTGTTCTTGAGTGGAATCCGAAAAGGTTCCAAGGCCGGCTCCGACGTAATCTTCCGTTTGAGGAGCGACAATTTTCCGGTGTTGGCGTCGATGAGCACCTCACGACGTTCCTCCACCGCGAGCGGCTGGAGCCGAAGCTTCGACACCACCAAGGCAGCCTTCGGCGTCAATATTTCCCGAGAGTGTCCGCTCTGCTTAGGCGCGAAGGCCTTCGGCGCCGACTTGGGAGGAAGGGTAAAACGAATGGGCGTTTGTTCCTTGGCAGGCTTCGGCGTGGGCCTAGGCACTACAGTGTCCTGGCTGGGAACCACAGACTGTTGGATCCGCCTTAAGGATTCTCCCACCTTATTTATAAGGGATGCCGAGGGCTGAACCGTCTCGAGCGACTCCTCGTCTCCGAGAGCTTGGTCAACGGTAGGCCTCTTCTTCGGTGCCGACGCCCCATGGCCTGGCGCACTGTCGGCGTGACGCTTCTTCGAAGCCGTCTTCGGGTCCGCGACCCCTTTCGGTGCCGACGCCGCCGCGTCGGATGCTTTCACCTTCGGCGCCGACCCAGAGGGCTTCGGGTCGGCCAGTTTGGCGCGGCTCTTCTGGTCGGCCATTTTGGCGTGGCTCTTCAAGTCGGCCATTTTGGGTTTCGTGGAAGTTGACGCCTCCAGAACCTTCTTCACCAACGCCACTTTTGGTTTCGGTTTCGCATCCGAGGGTGCGAGACCGGTCGGCTTCACTTTCGGTTTCTTCATAGAAAAGTCCGTGACCGGGCCCGGAGGCGGGGACGTAGGACTCATTGTTAGATCTTGGGTAAGGCCCGAAGGCGATCCCTCGACCTGGGCCGTATAACGGGGAGTAACCCCGGAGTCTTGTTGGGGATGCTCCTCCTCCGAGCTATCACCCATTGTGGGACAAGCCCGGTCGTCGTCCCCTACCTCGTCGGAGACTTCGTCGTAGGCCTCATCACCCGCGTCGCCGGTCTCTTCTTCGGACGCGGGGCCAGAGTCCGACTCTTGTACGTCGTCTTCTCCCTCAACCGATTCCTGGAAGATGTCATCAGGTGGGGGTGCCGAAGCCGACAATTGAGCCTGGAGCCGATTAGCCCGGCGAATCTTTAAAGTTTTCTTACTCCTAAATTTCGAACACGCCATGCAAGTGTCCTCACGGTGATCCGGTGACAAGCATGTATTGCACACGGGGTGCACGTCAAGGTGCGAATATTTAGAGTGACACAGCGGACACTTCTTGAATGGAGTCCGCTCCATAGCAAAGGGTGTAGTGTAGGCCCGTCCGCGTCGAAAGCACGTGGAGGGGCAGTAGGAGATCAGAGCTGAGAGTCAGTAAGAAACCCGAACGCAACTATACCGACGCCCAGCCTAAAGACCTTTTGGTCTCGAGAAAAGTAGAACAACTATCGGTTCCGATAGAGGTAACCGAAAACACATCCGAACCCGATGGCGGAAAAAAACAATCTGGGGATGGAGGCGATGCCCATGCGCACTGTAGTCCAGGGGAGGAGCCACCTATCTCGTGATACTTCGAAGACTCTTCCAGGACAACAATGTGCAATCATCCGGACCCAACACTAGGTGGCGGACTATGCACAGATATGAATTCAGCAGCCCACATGCCTCGAACTTCACTATTCACCTCTAGGAGTACTGATGCAACCTTGAGATTGTAGTGGCAGGAAACATTACTGGCATTGGTGTAGACTCAACCAGTCCTAATAAATACTATAGAAGTCCTTCAGTGATGTGCGAACATTCTAGGTGCCACATCTGGCATTCCTTACATGGTTCGGTGATGCTCGAGGAAGGAAACTAGATGAGGGAATCTGAGCCCCAGGAGTTGAAATGAAGCTTTCCAGGATGTTACTGGTGCTACGAGCGTATCTCATCTTATACATTTGTCTAAAGGGCACCAGGCTTTAGTGCTCCTTAACTCTGAGCAGTATATAGTTGGGGAGAGGAGTTGGCCTAACGGCTAGGGTGGTCTACCTCAAATCTGGGGAACTGGGTTTGAGTCTCGGCAACGACGCTGACCATCCTGTGATTCTGGGAAAATCACTTAATCTCACCGTGCCTAAAAAAATGAATGTGTCCTCATGTAATGCAACTGATGCTATGTAAAGCGCTCTGATACCAGATTCAGGTCAAGTTCGCGTTATATGAAACTCTGTAAAAAAAAAAAAAAAAAACTACAAATAAATAGTTCTTTATACCTGGTCACTGAAAACCAGACTTGGCAGTGAAGCAATGGGTTGTCAGTAGTACTTCTGATGTTCTCGTTCCAAGGACTCTTGTATGGGCGCTAGCATTTGGATCTATCCAGCTGTCCTGCCTTCAACGCAAGAGTTTTCTTCAGAGTTCTCCTTCTGTCCAATACCCTCAAATAAAGCTGTGTGTTATCTGTTGGAGATTGTACATGACGGTGTGTGCAAATATGATTAACAATTCTGTTGCAGGACAGGTGGTACTTAACTGGTCTTCTTTCTTTACAGAGAATTGTGGCACAATAATTAACTAAAGGGCGTTGTTCACCCCGAAAGGAGCCTCTTGGCACTACTGAAAGATAACAGATGTTTATCGCTGGCCAACTCGATGGCACTTCATTCCACCACTACTTCTCCCATTAAAGTTTAAAAAGTGAATTGGAAACCGTAACTTCCCCTCAAAAAAGGAATTTAAGAGTTTATTCTGGGCTTCTACCCGCCATTCCTTGGCACACAAATCTAGTTCGGAAGACTTGTCAGGGCGTTTTTTAAGATTTAAGTTGGATCCAGTTCGTGAGCTATATTGGGATCTTATTTCAAAGCCACTAGACAAAAAATTGTATCCCCAATTTCGGGTGGGCACATTACCCCTCAATTCCTTCACAGCAGCTTGGAACAACAACACTAGTAATTTATGTAGCTGCTGCCCTGGGTGTAAGGAAACAGAGGGTCATTTTTTGTTTGCATGCCCCCGATATAGTAAACCCCGTTTAAAATGGTTAAAACCCATTTTTAAACGCACGAACTGTAATAAATCCTCAGATGCAATATGGGTTTTAAAAACAAACACAACTGACTTTATTGTGATATGTTTGGCTAAATACTTAGGTTGGGCATGGGTAATTAGAGCAAAAAGGAATCCAACCGCTACCTGATTAAATAAAGTGTGCAAGCTGTATAATGCCCACCGCCAATATCTGCTAAAACATATTTTAGAGTTCTAAAGTATTAATATTTAAGATTTGGAAAACTTAATGTCTTGATCTTTTGCGTATAATGGTTTAATAACTTTTTAATCTTGGATTCATGTTTGATGTATATCGTTGATTTTATATAGGCACAACTACGTTTTATATAAAACTCTATTTTTTATTATGAAGTGATAATGACATTGTTGTAAAAATGTTCTGTTAAAGTTGTCTTTTATGATTTCATTTATCGAAATAAAGACATTAAAACCTGAACCTGAATTGGAAACAGTTCGGAAGGAGGTGACCAGCATGTTACATGGTTTACATATTCTCATTTTAATATAAGTTTTATTGCAGGAAAAGATTTGCGAACATACACAGCCTTACGCCTACAACCCTGGGGCCGGCAGCTCAATACCAGAAAATACTGTACATAGCTTTGCGGCCAACAACCCAAGGGGGCAGGCAGCGTCACAGATCCAATACTTTCCATAAATTACACATAAACCTTACCATTGCTGCACCAAATACCAATTAACAGGAAAAATGTCATTTTGTACTGCAGTACTGCAATCAGGAGTCGCTCAGCGCTTGCTAAAGTCCGGCAGGTATGTGAGAAGGATGTGACCATTTTATACTGTATCCCCTCGTCCATTTATCTCCAGTCCCTTCAGGTTTCCTGTCGTAACCAGTTGCATTCTCCATGGGAGTAAGCGCCCCTCTGTTCGTGCTGCGGAGAGGGCCTTGCTATCTGCTCACCACTAACTACGCTCTGGGAGGCTGAAATGTTAAACAAGTACCTCAGGGTCTGCCGTCTCCTCGTTTTCGGGCTCCGCAGCCTTATTTAGTTTATATGCAGTGTATATACGAGGCGGGAACAGTTCGCTAAAATTTTCCGATTGTGTACAGCAATAAAGCATATCATGTGACCATGACCATCATGTAAATGCCGTGATTGATTGCTCTACAGTTGGAACTGGCCCCTCATCCAGCACATTGCTACTCTGCGCTTTACCATTCGTAAACTCACATCTACTAGCCTACGTATTGCTTTAGGTAGTTTCTTAGAATAACCCAAAAGTGCGCCTACAGGGTCAGGTGTAAGCTCCGTATCTACGATTCCACCCAATTCTCAGAAGATGGCCTCCCAATAAGTAAATACTCATGGACACTGCCACGCTAGATGCATAAAATCCGCTGAGATGGCATGACACCTGTCGCAGCCCGTGTCTTCCCTCAACCCGTACCTATGCAGTCTCTCTGGAGTGTAATATGCCCTATTGATGTATTTGAAGTGTATGAGTCTATGTCGGCCATCCAATGGGATTCGTCAAGTGTTAGTGCAGCAGTAGTTCCACATAGAATCATCTATTGCTAGTTGTAGGTCCCTTTGCCAGGCCAGCCTGGCCGCAGAGTATTGATTCGCTCTGTGAGACATAGCTAATTTATATATGGTAGAGATCATCTTACGGGGTGACTTCATTTTTATAATATAGGCTAGTTCTGGCACCTCCGTAGGCTCGAACATGTCCTCCCCCAACAATTCACATATAGCCCTGCGGACTCTGTAAAACTGAAAGTGTTGTAACCATGTGCCTTTCGTCTGCATTGCTCGCTACCTGTTCCCACGTCTTAACCACTCCATCTTGAATTGGGTCTCCCGCGGTGGCTATGTTCAATGTGTGTAGTGCACGTGTGACCCCACCGTCCCTACAGGGGGCTAGCCAAAGTGTCCATTCTATCGACATAGCTGGAGCATACAGCGGAGCCCCCACCTGCAGTTGCAATAAGCTATGCCAGGCGTGTCGTGTCGAATTAATGGAGTCTATTATCCCAGTTGACCCTTAAACCCGATAGTGTCCCAAATTGTACTACCTCCCTAAGGACTGAGGAAAGATTGTTTTCCGGATCATGGACATATAATAAAGTATCCGCATATGTCAACACTATTATCCTATAGAACAGGAACCTGATACCTCTATGTCCATGATATTCTCTGAGTCCCCATGGATATGGCAAAGGAATCCGTGACCAGATTGCCTAACCGGATCTTCGCCATGGGTGCATTGTACAAAACGCCAATCAGCTGAAGGAACACTCACCCCAGTCCCATCCTATTCAACAACCGGCGCATGAAGGCCCACTCGACAGAGTCAAAGGCTTTTTCCATATCCAGGAAGACCGCTACCGCCTTAGTGTCCTGTTTGACGTGTTGCATGGTTCCAAACACAGTGCGTATGTTGTAAGTGAGGTTCCTGTCCGGGTTGAACCCGCCTGCTCCGGAGCTACTAGCGTGGAGGATGGGGGCTAGGAGGTTAGCCAATATTTTAGCGACTATCTTGGTATCGACATTGAGCAACGAAAGGGGCCGGTAAGAACCGCTTTCCTCTGGCGGCTTACCTGGTTTGGGGATGGCGACAACAATCGCCTCTCTCATCGTCCGGGGCATTATACCTGATACACACATATCCTCGAATAGCGTTGAGAGATGGGGGAGGAGAATGTCAAAAAAGGCTTTATAAAAGCCGACAGGCCGTCCGCCCCTGGGCGCTGTTAGTTTTCATGCCCGCCAGTGCCTCTATTATTTTATCCTTTTCAATGGGGTGCATCAGGAACTCTCTATGCGTGTTGGTGAGGAATGGTAGCTTAATATGTTCTAAATAATCAAGTTTTTCCTAATCTGTGCCTGACGAGCGAGAAATGTATAAATACGAAGAAAAGGCCCTAAACCTATCTGCAATGTCTGCTTCTTCAGTTAGCAGTGTTCCCTCAGCCGACCTAATTTCGGTTATCAGCGTTTTGCTACGCTTGGTCTTCAGAATTTGTGCTAATATCGAGCCCGGCCTATCCCCCTCTCCGTAAGTAAGGGCTGTAGCTTACTTGCCCAGATGTTTGACTACGCTGTCTGCCGCGTCTTGGTATTCGCCTAGCGTATCTTTGATTTCCCTTTCGAGCTCCTCTCCCCCTCGGCTACCTGACGCGACTCCAAGTCCCCCAGTTTCTGTTCTAGATCCGCTAGCCTCTGCCCATTCGCCCGGAGAACCCCCAAGTGCTTAGCCATTGCTACACCTCTTATGTATGCTTGAAAGCCTCCCACACAGTCTGGAAGCTATCCATTTATCCAATGTTGGTAGCAAAAAACGTATCTGTGGCTTCTGTAAGTTCTTCTTTGAAGAGGGGGTCTAGTAGTGAGTAAGGGGGAAATCGCCATGTGAACGGTGGCACAGATTTCTTAGGTGTATTCAGTATCGGCAGCAGTGGCGAGTGATCCGAGAGTGTACGCGGGAGTACCAAGAAGTTACGAACCTGCTCCAATAAGACATAGCAGCAAACCAGTAATCTATGCAAGTGTGTATATTGTGGTAGGCAGAATAATGCATGTAACCCCCCTTGTCCAGGTGGCGCATACGCCATACATCACTCAGGGCCATACTAACCATGACACACTCCAACTTTCGCGCCGCCGCAGTGGGCCTTCTCACCGGCCCGGAGGACCTATCCAACTCAGGATTCCTAACCAGATTGAAATCTCCACGCCAAAGAAACTGAGCGCCCTGGTATCGGTTCACCGTAAACTCTAATGATGTGAAAAACTTGGAGCGGTCATAATTGGGACCATATACGTTTACAATAATCATGCCCCTGCCCTGACAGCTAGAGAACACAAAACGCCCTTCACTATCTGATGTCGACTGCTGGATCGTGTATGCAGATCTGGTGTTAGCCCAGGTCAGCACACCCCGGGCATGTCTCGTAAATACTGAGGTGTTGACAAAACCCAGCATGCCTCTACGGCGCAGCATCGCGCTTGTTTGTAGGAGATGTGTCTCCTGGAGTAATGCTATATCAATGTTTTGCCTATTCAGATTGCTCAGCACCTTTCGAAGTTTACGGTAATTATTAAGCCCCCGAACGTTCCATGACAGTGCGCGGAGGGTGTATATCAGCTTCGGAGCACTGCTCTCGCTAGGTGTCGTCATCCTGCGTGTCATTTCTCATGGTGCCTCCTGAACTGTAGTCTGTGTGCGCACTGTGTACAGCATGTGGAAAGCAACATAAAATTGCGAACAACCAATACAATCTAACAACATCCCTCCCCCCCCCTCCCCCCACAGCAGACCGCCCCCAACTTGGTCACTCAGCATCCCAGAATACCCCCACTCAACCCCTTTCCCTCCTCCCCCCCACAACAATTACAACTCTAGTGTGTATCACTCATGGGCGGAGTTCACTCAATGCACAGGTGAAAGAATGCAAACTCTCTTTAGCTCTGTCTCACGTATGTCGCCATAATCAGATACAGCATCTTCGGCTAAATGGTCCTTATCTATTGTGACCAGTGCTGGACCACATATGCTGTCCCTGTTCCCCAGCTTATGTCTGGCGCCCACTTATCTATCACTGGAGCATTCAGTCAAACTGCGCCTGGAGCCTCGCGTTAGTCGCAGAGACCCGTTCTGCCCGCGTGTTATAACCAGTGTCCGAATGATCCAGACAAGGCACTAATATAGTTTGACAGTAGTTATACAGTACTGCAATCATTATGCAGCAAACATTCTCCCCTCAAGGCCACACAAGCTCCCATCGTTCGGCTCTACTCAGTTATACTCATCGTTTAACGGGTGCCCAACTGTGTCAGTCCTGTTCTTTCATCGATCCTCCAGCCGCTTCGTCGAGCAAAAGTCGCTCCGGCCTTCCGTGCTGCTTCTTGGATCAACCCTTCAGCGCCTTCTGCAGAGCCTTCGGTTCTGTGAAGATGTGTGAACGTCCTTGCCTATTAACTCGTAGTTTGGCAGGATACAGCATGGCGTAGTCCAGGCCCAAGTCCCGCAGTTGCTTCATAGAAAAAAAATGTCTGCACACGAATAGTAAAATGCGGATAAATCGATATAGTAGTGCTTTCGTACATCAGAGCTTGTTTTTCTGTGCCTAAGGCGATGATGCCACTTTGCAAACCTTTTTCATGGACAGGAGCATGCTACGAATATCCTGGCCTGGGTCATCGTCCGTAGATGTGCGCGCTCTAGATGTCTGGTCCATGGTAGCGTCGTGCGATTTCGAGTGCTTCTGCTCGAAGGTGAGTAGATTGTGCTCTATCCACTTTGCCCATGTTGGAAGCCGGGCAAAGTCGCCAGGCAAGAGTCCACTGGCTCACTACCTCAATGGCCTGTCTTCTCTGCAGTCAGGGCGCTCGTCTGGGGGTCACTGTTTTCACTCTCCAACTGGCCATACAGGTATCTTAGTGGATAGCGCCGCAGGTCTGTCCAAATAGGGCCATACCTCCCTCCAGTCCCGACTTCGCAGCCCGCAGGGCAGCGTAGTCCTGTGCGATGCCCCAATTTTCTTACTCTGGCCGGGGTTTGGAAACCTTTAGGCAATTACGTCATCACTCCAAGGCGCTCCTTGCGTTCTTGGTCTTGTGGTGCACCACCGAGTTCACTTTCCACCAGAGAACTCTATTCTAGACCAGGCCAATCCTCCTGCTGCACTCTGTTTAATCTCCAGTCCACCGTGCTGTGCCTCAGGAAGGGTGTGGGCCCCAGCTAGTGCGTACCCCAGATGCGCCTCAACGCCGCTCTCAGACTCGCAGTGCTACCAGCGGAGATATCTCATTAAAAGCCCTGGTTAGCGCTCTGCAGCAGGGATATCGCAGCCACGAAGTTTTCGGGTTCCTCACTGCTCACCGGACCCCAATGCCACAAGAGGGAACCACCCAGTGGAGCTCAGTCCAGAAGGCCCAGCCAGCTCTTTCTGCAGTCTTCAGGTCGCTCTCAGACCCCCAGCTCCACCATATGGGATTGCACAGTAAGACACAGGTCCCCGCAGCATGCGTCTCACCTACTGGTATGCCTCCGGGCCAGGCAGGGGACCATGCCAGTGACCGCTGCAGCGCACCGCCAGCCGCTCAGGAGTACCAAGTCTCAGGCGCCACGTCATAAACAATGGCAACCGCTCGCAGTGTCGGGCCCGCACAGTGCTCCTCGCGTCAGATCACTCCAGACGAGGGTGTCTGTAGCCGCAATTGGGTTCCGCTGCACTCACCAATGCGGTATTCATCCAGGGCAACACGTTCCTCCGCGTTGCAGCCTGTGCTCATGTTCACGCGGTCAGGGGCGTCCACGGTGCCTAGACACACTGGTCGGAGCTCTGCAAGTGCTCTTCCACCTCTCCCGCACTTTGCCACAGCGGTCCCTCTAGCTCCGCACCGGACTGGAGATCACGTCCTGAGCCACAGCCACCGTCTGGCCTCCCAGCACCAGCAGGGACGTGGATGTTCTTGCCGCACATCAGTCGCCGCAACCCCGCCCTCCGCTCCACTCGAGGTCGGGGATTACGGGACCAGGCACCGACTAGCGACAATCACTCGAACGGCTGACCGGATTGGGATCGAAGTCTGAACCGTAGCTCACAGGGGCACTCCGATTGCCTAATCTCAAAGTAATTTTCAAAAAGCTGTTGGATAAGTTTCGGACGTTGTGGCGACGATGCGGAGCTAAGGGCTCAAGCGGCCATCTTGGTCGCGAGCAAGCTCCACAAACCCCCCCCGCACCCCCCCCCCCCGAAGATTCCTAGATTTGTTTGCTGCCCCCAACCAACCATTGATGATTATGTTCATTTTAAAATTTGTGTTAAATTCATATTTGCAAGGCCGGATTGTTTACGTTTATTTATTATCGTGCATAGTTAATTAAAACCATTACATATACATTTAAAACACTTTTTTTTTTTAAACTGCAATGATGAAATGTGTCCATTAAAACACTTTATAAAAACTGTGCATATAATCAACTTAGGCATTTGAACCAACAGATCAAACAAGATTGAAGCTTAAAAAATCTGTCATGATTTTACCCTGTACAAACCTCTTGCTGTAAGGTGCTCTTTTGCTGCTATTGTAGTGAAATGAGTAAGGAGCTGTTTACTTGACCGAAATATCTAGGGGGATGAGGGACATAATGTTTGTGTTTTGTAATACAGTTGCTCACCTGGATGGGTAGCAGTATAAACGGGTGAAATTAATGGCAAGTGCCAGAGTGAAAGTGCTGTGTACGACTACATCCGAAGGATAACCATTGTTCAGCTTTCGGCTGGGGGCCTGGAATGGAGAATCAGGTCATGGATTTGTCCAGCTCCTTGGCAGCAATGTTCAAACATCTCACGGTCTTACATGCTAGCTGAACAGATGCCCCTCCATTGCATTGCTCTTATGGGTGGGTGTAACAGTTTTTTCTGCGAGTCAACATGGCAGGGCAAATACGCAGCAGATGAAGCAGCGTTTCTTTGATTTGTCCACAGAGCCTGCACTCTGCGGTGGACGAGAGCTGCTTACAGGAGGGCGATGAGAATATGCCGAGACGTAATAGCTTTAGATTGTCTTTCATGGCCTCTGTGAAGAAGGCAGCTATGGCTGGGGACCCCACACTGCATATTATGGCATGACCTCCCAATGGTGCCATTTGCTCCCTAAGGTGGCTGTGTCAATCACAAATGATGAAAGCTTGGCTGCTTTGTTAGTGAGTCGTTTAAACTCTGCATATTCCATGGGGGTGAGCCAGGTGTCTTCTAATTGCAGAGCTGCAGTTGAGTGCTGGGAGCTCAGACTTCTTATTGTGGGCCTGCCTTTCTATTTCCAGCCAGCACTGATGTACCAGTAAATTTGTTTCAGCTGCCCCTGTTCTCTGGCAGAATTTCACTAGGGCCGCCTGCCTGAACGGGCTCTGGTAGTGCAGGCTGGAGTGTATTTTATGTTCTAAATATATTATTTTTTGCTCTGGGGCACCTTCCAATTTTCAGTTTGTAAACAATTGCCACACAGTGGCAGGACCAGAAACTGCTTCAATAACGGTTACCTCAGAGATGTGTTGGCCAGGAGTACGGACACAGGGATGCGTCGTATACAACCCAACCACTTTGCTTTGTGTATGTGCAGCCTTGCCAATGTTCAATTTTTCTCCAAATGCTATAAATTTCAACCTGCTTCACTTGGACTTGGTGACTTCAGAACACTTGGGTCTTTATTTGTTTTTTTTCCCTTCCATCCTCTTCTTCCTTCTCCTGGCTGCGACACTTTGCTGACAGCCATACATATTGGGCCACAAACTGTTTGTATCAGCTGAACCGCATACCTTTTTCTTTGGTTGCTTCAGTAACAGTCCCCCAGTGCACCTCTTTATCTTGTGGACCACATATATTGCATGCAGAGTAGGTTTGTGCAAACCCTCGGTTTAATTAGTCAGGAAGTCAAGAGGTGCTCCTCCTGCTTTGGTTATGAGCACACTTTATGCCTTTGAGGTAGCCAGTTTAGCAGCCCAGATGCCATCTTCTTCCAACTCAAACGTCACACTCACTTGCCTTATGTATTTGGTAAAAGTAATTGCAGGCAAGATGGCAAAACAAACCCCCTTAGTACCAGACAAGTTGTTTCAATTGGATGCTGTTGACCAGCTCCATAGAAGTGGGTGAGTCGCCTAGCAACCAAGGTCCTTCTGGAAACAAAACCAGTCTCCTCTTTTGAAGACTCATTTGCACTGTCCAATTGTTCCCAGATTCTCTGCTGTATGCCTTTGCATTGTATGGTCGAGACAATCTCCACTGCGTACTATGGTGTTGAGGCTCATTGTGGCAAGAGGATGTACAAGTCTCCATTTCTTTGTGTGCGTCAGGACTAAGAATGTTTGCTCCTTTGACTCTAGAGACTGGCACCATAGTGTCGAGCCAAGCCCCTTCTACTAGTGTTCTCTCGCTCAGTCCCATCCTCTTTCTCTGCCAGGGCGGGTCAGCACAGCTTCCATTCTGTGAATGTGGCAGCTAAGAGACAGCACCACCTTGTTTGTGAATGTTGATCTTCACTGAAAGAAAAAGGATCCTCCTCCCCTAGTCTTTGCATTCACCATCTATCCACCAAAAACACAGGAGGCACAAGACAGATAGGGGCACCAACCCACAAGAAGATAGCGTCTTAGGACCTATAAATGCAACACTTTAGTTGGTAGAAGGACCCAACACCAGAGGAACTTTGAATTCAGGAGTTTGCGACTACACCATGCACTCTGCTGATCCAAATCATGGAGGATTAGAACTTGCCACAGGTCTCTTTGTGCAGCAACAGGTTTCTTGCTCCCTTGATACCAGCAGTCTGTCTTAGTACTTCTCCATGAAGTCTGTTTTCCCAACCTTCACGAAGGGATGAAAGAGGTAGCCGAATAGATGAAAAACAGCCGCCTGAAACAGAACTCGGACAAGACGGAAGTCCTCATCCTGTGATCCTCACCCTCCGCCTGGGACGACTCCTGGTGGCCCCCCGCCCTAGGCAGCGCACCCAAACCAACAGACCACGCACGCAACCTGGGCTTCATCCTGGACTCCTCCCTCTCCATGACCAGACAAGTCAACGCCGTCTCCTCGTCGTGCTTCAATATCCTGCGCATGCTACGTAAGATCTTCCGGTGGATCCCCACCGAGACCTGGAAGACGGTCACCCAGGCCCTCGTCACCAGCCGTCTGGACTACGGCAACACCCTCTAAGCCGGAACCACCGCCAAACTCCAGAAGAGACTCCAGCGGATCCAGAACGCCTCAGCACGACTCATCCTGGACATCCCCCGTCGCAGCCACATCTCCGGACACCTGAGAGATCTGCATTGGCTCCCGGTCAACAAGAGAATCACCTTCCGTCTCCTCACCCACGCACACAAAGCCCTACACAGCCAAGGCCCAGGATACCTCAACAGCCGCCTCAACTTCTACGCTCCCAAACGCCAGCTTCGTTCGACCAGCCATGCCCTCGCCGCCGTCCCCCGCATCCACAGAGCCACCACAGGGGGACGGTCCTTCTCCTACCTCGCCGCCAAGACATGGAACTCCCTCCCGACCCACCTCCGCCTGACCCAGGACCACCTCGCCTTCAGGAAGCAACTCAAGACCTGGTTGTTCGAGCAGTAGCAGATCCCCCCCCCCCCCCCCCCCCCCTCCAGCGCCTTGAGACCCTCTGGGTAAGTAGTGCGCTATATAAATACGATGATTGATTGATTGATTACAGGAAAAAGTCAAATGAGTCATAGTAGACTTATCTGGTAAGCTAAACAGAATTTGCTAAACCCCTACCAGCTCCAGTTATAAGAGAGTGAAAGTTTTGGCTCCGTGTATTCCTCCATCTTAAGCTTCCTTATTTTTATGTTTTTATGCTTTTTTAATTTTTATTTATTTGTTATTTTAATAGCGCACATTACATATACCACTTGAGTGTATAATGCCAGGAGATTGTGCACAGCATAACAAACAACAACGTAACCCCTTCCTGTAATAAAGTACAACAATCCGGCATTTCATTATGTTATAAAACAATACATATTTCTACACCATAGTTATATTTTCACATACTAGACTTGTCTGTTGATATGACGACATTAGTTGACACCCTACATGCAACAAGCTACTACTCGCTCTGGTTCACTCTGAGCCATTAAATATTCCCGCAGGGGAGCCCAAATGTCTGTAGGGCGTGAGGACGTCGGTAATTCCTCAGCATATAGTTCCAGCTGTTCACGACAAAAGATCATGTCTTTTATCCACTTAGCAGTGCTCGGGCGTTTTCGACTATCCCATGTGAACAGTACCCTCCTCCTTGCCAGCAACAACGCTACTCGTACAAAGCGACCAATTGTAGCTTTAAAACCCGGCACATATCCCAGCAAACATTCCAGTGGCGTGCAATCGAACGACTGACCAGTTATTGTATATATGACAGAAAGCCTCCTCCCAATATTGATGCACCCGCCTGCATTTCCATGCAAGGTGGATGAAGTCAGCACCTCCCTGCCCACACCGTTTGCAGCTGTCCGTATCCCTGAGCCCCATCCTGTGTAGTTTCTTGGGAGTGTGATAAACCTGGTGCAGGAACTTCAGATGGATAATACGTAGGTTACAATTGGATGACAACCTCCCTGTCAACCGGCATATCTGCTCCCATATGTCCTCCGTAATCGGGGGATCTAGTATAGTGTTACAGCGTTCCAGACTTTTGTCCCCCAGGCGGACTGTCTCTTCCTGCACCACTCCTATAATCTGGTCAGCAGTTTTTTCTTTGATGTAGCTACTATTACCAATGGTAGTGCCTTCAGCACTAACGACTCATCTGGGAAGCTAGTGTAGTGATCTCGTACCGCCCTACGAAGTCTGTAACAGGTGTACCGAAAAAGTGGCGTGGGATTTTGTATGTAGTCCAAGTCTGCATCCGCGACATACGTCCCATCTATATACAAGTCACTTGTGTGTTAAATCCGCCTTCCTAAGAGCTGTAATCGGGCCTCGATCCCCAGCTACGGAGAGGACGGCATGCCCGGTAATAGGCAACGCAGGAGCATAAAGGGGCAGCCTATGGGATCGTCTCCCAATTTCCTGCCATGCTGAAATGGTCGTGTCGATCGTGTTTATCTCTAACTTGGGCGTCTGTCTATTGGTGTGTGTAATATTGTTCAAAGGCACAGGATACGCTCCCCCTCCTCCACAGCCACATACAGGATAAAATCGTGCGGTTTAAACCAGAAGTACGCATACTGAGCTTGTTCGCACAAGTAGTACACATAAAAATCCGGAGCATTAAACCTCCCTTCTCTAATGGCAACATTGGTGTAAACCAACTTATTCTCGGCGGCTTTGTCCCCCACACAATGCCGGGACAGCACTGTTTAAAAGAAATGCTTAGTCAGGGAAACAGGGATATTACAAAACAAGTATATAGACTTGGGAAGGATAGTCATTTTTATCACCGATATACAGTCCGCCAGCGATAGCGGTAGGCCAACCCAATGATCAATCTGCTTTACCAACTCTGTGTATGCACGACCATAGTTTTCTCTGATTACAGTTGCAGGGCCACGGTGTATCCATACACCCAGATATTTTACTGGATCTTCCGCCCACATCAAAGGATACTCGACCTGAGGGGCCACTGTGACAGGCATGAAAGAAATGAGAACCGATTTCTCGCAGTTTATTTGCAATTCTGAGAAGAGGCCAAACTTAACGTATTCTCGAATAACTGGGGATAGGTAGGTCTGCGGTTCACGAACGTATAAGACCATATCGCCCGCGTATAAGGAAATTCCAACTGGCCAATTGTTAAAATTCAAGGCAGACGCCCTGTGAGAATGCCGGATTTTGCAAGCCAGGGGTTCCAACACAATGGCAAAAAGAAAAGGCAACCGTGGACAGCCCTGTCGAGTACCCCGTTAAATACCAAATAGTTCTGTTGTTAGTCCGCCCACCCTGACCCTCGCGGAAGCGTCCGTGTATAGGACTTGTATCCAGCGAATAAAGATAGGGGGAAACCTATTCTATTAAGGATGAATATCATATATTTCCATTCTATAGAATCAAACGCTTTGGCTGCGTCCGATAGCACAGCCACGGCTGGCAATTCCGGGTTGAGCATGTGAAGCATGGCAAAAATTGTGCGCAGGTTCAAGGATGTTGAGCGGTCTGGAATAAATCTGGATTGATCCGGCAATACCAGAAGTGGCATCAATGGTTTTAGTTTAGCGGCTAGAATCTTTGCCAAAATGTTCGCATCAAGATTGATCAGGGAGAGCGGGCGATATGACTCGCACCGCGTTCAGAGCTTATCCTTTTTTAACAAGGTGATGATCAAGGCCTGCCACAGGGATGGTGGAAGGTAGCCCACATCATGGGCCTCTGCATACAGTGGCAAAATATGTGGCATAAGGAGATCAACGTACTACTTATAAAACTCGGCTGACAGGCCATCTGGCCCTGGGGCCTTTTTATTGGGCAAGGAAAGAATGGCTTCCCTGACATCCTCCTCATCTATGGGGAGGCTGAGATACTTCATATGTACGTCAGACAGCCAAGCACAAGCTGTATCATCTAAATATCCGTTCATTGCAGCCTCAGGCATGACTCCCAGAGATGTATATATACCCTCATAGAAAGATCGAAATTGTTCAACAATGCTACTCTGGGAATAATGATCATCACCAGCATCATCAACTATATGGTCGATCGCGGGGTTGTCGATCCTATCCGCAGTCTACTAGCCAAAACGCTACCTGGCCTACCACCCTCGCCATATGCTGTGGCTACATATTGTTTAGAGAGGTATTTTATTTCTGTTGACGCTAGCGAGTTATATTCCTCAACATACTCAATGCGAGCCAGTGTTTCGGAAGAGGGTGTGGCGGTATATTGGGATGCCAGGGCCCCTAATTCTTCTAACCGCAGCAATTGCCCCCTCACATCACGTAAAATTTCCGCAGAGGAGCTTATGCAAACCCCTCTGATCGTCACCTTGAAGGCTTCTCATAAGGTTGCGTGGCTGTCGACTGTGCCCGTATTCAATTCAAAATATTGTATGATAGCATTCCATATTGTTTTAGCATAAAGCGGGTCTAGAAGGGAGTCAGCGCGAAAGCGCCAGGTGAAGGGTCGGTGTAAGCTATGGGGCACAGCTACTGTAAGAAAAACAGGATTATGATCTGATAGGGTTTTTGGTAATGTGTGGATCCTCTCCACCCACCCATTAGCCTCCCCATTAAGTATCCAGTAATCTAAGCGAGACCAACTATTAAAATCAGGAGTAATGTGTGTACCTTCCAAAACCCCTTCATTACGCAGCCGCCAAGCATCAACCAAGCCAATCTCCTCCATAAAATCATGTATACATTGTGCAACCTTGACCGTACTCTCCCCAGTAGGGTTGGATTTATCCACTTGTGGATTGAGGTGTGTGTTGAGGTCTTCTCCGCATAGGAGGTGCGCAATATATTAAACAGCTTAAAAATGACATTGTATCGTCTACCACTGGCCTGTAGATATGCACAACAGTCACCAACACCCCCCCAACTTCCCATTCACCATAGCCCAACGACCCTCAGTGTCAACACCGGACTTAATAGGCTTGAACGGGACCCCCTCTTGATAAGAATGAGGACCCACCTCGCATAAGAGGAATAGGTGGAGGCCAGGCGATAAGATGCCCATCTACACGCCACTGAGCCCTCTGTACTTTTACTCAGGTGGGTCTCCTGTAAGAGTGCAATTTGAGCTTTTGTCTATCTAGTAGTGCCAGCAACTGTCTTGTCGTCTTGGGTGTGTTTAGTCCGCGTACATTCCATGTAATGCAAGTGTAACGTTCACCTATCATCTATAACCCAGTGGAGAACTGTGAGTGCAGAAAACTACCCTAAAATACAGACACATGCGTGAGACCCAGACCTACCTGTTATTGTAAAACCAGACACCATACCCAGGATACAGGAAGAATGAACAACCCCCCCCCCCCCACCACCAACTTCGGCATCCCCAATTTGCCAAAGACGGAGTCCACCCCCCCCCCCCATCCTAACAATAACAAAAGAATACATCTGGCATGTTCCATCACTTGCTTGGGACTTGTAAAGATTTTGCCACTAGCTGCTTCCCCCAATGCGCAGCCTCACTGGATAAAGCATGGCATACGGAATCTGTTCTTTAAGCAGCACCTTCTTGACATTTTGGAACTCCTTCCGACCTCCTGCGCCGTGAAATCCGGATAAAACGATAGCACATTGTTCTGATACGTGATTGTGCCCTTTTGGCGAGTCATCCTAAGACAGAGTCCCGGTCCCTGAAATTGAGCAAGCAAGCAATTATGGGGTGCGGTGTAACACCTGGAGGAGGGCGCGCCGCCAGAGAGTGATGGGACCGCTCCACAGCGAACATAGCCGACAGTTCATCCGCCCCACATATCTCAAGTTACATCGTCTCCATATAGTCTTCGAGGCGGCCCACATTTGTAGACTCTGGAAGGCCTAGGACGCGAATATTATTGAGCCTCAATCTCGCCTCGATGTCCTCATTCTTCGCTTGTATGACTGCGAGAAGTTTCGTGATATCTGAAGTTTTCGCCGCTACTTGTTGCAGCCCGTCCTCAGTGTCTGTTATTCGCTGCTCGGCTTCACCAATACGCGCTGCTTGTTTTTCAAGTCTTGCTGATAAGTGATCCATTCTCCCATTTAGGGCTTCTAGCTTACCGTCAATAGCTTGAAGACTGGCTTGAATGGCAGCCAAAGATTTCTCCAACGCTGTTGGGCCCTGGGAGACCGACTCTAGCTCCGAGTCAGAGGCCGCGTTATGGGTAGTTTTGCCGCCCTTGCGCAACTCAAAGGTGAGGTGCGGTTGATTCTTCTCCGGTTTCTCCATTTTACATGCTCCTCTTAGCAGGTGTCAATGTCTGGAACCCAGATAAAGCCCCGCTTTGTATTGAACATGGTCACCCCTTAGAGACCAATCAGGAGGACTAAGGATACCACAGAGAAGGCCCCAACCACAGTCTCTCCCACACTCGGCCTTCACCGCCAGCAGTCACAGTAAGTCTCTATCAGGAGATGGGGGGGCGCTAGAGGGCGCACTGCGGAATGGCTGTCTAACTAGGCAGCTCCGCCGGACGGCTCATTTTCTGCTAAAATGACGAATATACAGTCACGAAATCTGATGCCACAACAGAAATTACGGTAGCCGAAGGTATCCGGAACACGATGATGTACTTATGGACGCCGTACAAGCTACAGAAAGGAAGAATTTTGTCCCGTGAGGATTGCCGATGTTCGCGATCGGAGCAGACAAGATGGCGGCTGCCCGGGACCTATCGGAGTAATAGGTGAATCATACTCCCCGACAACTCCCTGCTGTGGCGCGCTGATACCTAAACGTAAACCTGTGAGTAAATGCGGCAAACTACTGTGGTGGAAGTTACCGCGTTGGGCAGAACAGGCTGCAATACGTAGTGAACAATGCTCGCATTTCTGCTGTAACTTGGTGACAGCTTGCAGGCGATTGCTGGCGTGTGTGTCACATCAGTACGAGCGTCCCGACACTCGACACACTCGACACACTTGTACTATACAGTGACGTATGGAACCACAGCACTTGATGTACACTGCTATGCTGGTGACAGTACAGGCGCAGGACAGTCTTGACTCAGCGCGGCAATGTGTGTATAAAAGCGCGAAGGAGCGCTAAGATGGCGGCGCCCAGACCTGTACAGTGCTTTGCTGACACCGTGTCATTGCTTGCGGGATCTAAATGTGGGCAGGATAAGCGTACATGCCGCAGAAGTCTATGCTAGGCACGCATAAAGTACTCTGAGTTCTATGGGCACTGATTCGAGTAGAGAGTCCATCGATTGCCATGTGTGAACAAATTATTTGATCATCGGACTACGCACCGGCCGTGTTACTGCGCATTCAAGCGGACACAGAGGCAATATTGGCTCCACAACCCCCTCCACCATTGTGAGGGTTCCAGATTAAAGACGGGAAGCACGCAGCACCTCTTGCCACGGCGAGGGAACACAAAAACGTCCACTACCTATCACCGCAAACGCAAGACACGCTCTGCCACACACGATACATGTATCGACTATTACTGTGCTGTGAAGTAGTGGACTGATCAGAATTATTGGATACTGCCACAGCAACACACGGCATTGATGGGACTCGCAGTTTGCACGACTAACAAGTGGTGGCGGCCATTTTGGTATGTGTGGACCAAACATGTGGCGGGAGGAATGTCACTGCGCCAGCAACTGGTAATAACTATCGAAAATACGTCTGATTCAATATAGCAACGTGCGTGGCAGTATCAACCAACGCGCCTTAACACTAAATCGACGTCGCCACGTATGCCATCTATGCGGCGCGCACTATTGAACACGCTTGCAGAACACCTTCCAGAAACAGACTGTATAGAGCAATCACAACTACAGACACCGCAAATGATATAAAGATCGCGACACCGACCACGGCTCTACGCTCCAACGCAGCACCGCAGGACAGGATATATACTCCAGATTTGCGATCAGGAAGCAATAGCGGCTATTCCCGCCACAGCACTGCAAGAGGTGAATGCCCCACAACATGGGGAAACCTGACAAGCAACAAACAAAACTTGAACTTTGAGCAACGACGTCCAACTAGAGGATTGCACCCACATTCGGATACAGAAGCTGAATCAGAGCGCACCCCACCCAAAGGCATGGAGGTTATGCTGAGAGCAATACAAGACAGTCTGCAGGATATGCATGGTAAAATGGACCATTTAACAACACGCATGGACACCATGGCAGCCAAAGTAGATCGACATGGCGAACGATTAGACGAGGCAGCGACCAGAATATCTGCAGTGGAGGATGAATCATGCACCAGCATCTCTAAATGCACGGGTTTCGAGAAGATTCTAGAAGTTATCAAGTCTAAGTCCGAAGATTTGGAAGCGAGGTCACGCCGAAACAACATACGCATAGCGGGCGTACCGGAATCGACGAACATAGGTAAAATGGAAACGTATGTGGAAGAAATGTGCCTTTCTATGTTTGGCAAAGACAAACTATCTCATGTTTTCATTGTAGAAAGAGCACATAGAACGCTGGCACCACGACCACCTCCGGGTACACCACCGAGACCGATAGTGGCCCGCATACTAAATTACCGTGACAGAGATGCAATCTTGCGCATGGCACGGGAGCAGAAGGATCTTCAATACCAATCCAACAAGCTTGAATTTTACCCCGATTACACACAAGCAGTCCAAAAAGCTCGGAGAGAATTCAACGGAGCAAAGACAAAATTACGAGAACTTCAAGTGGAATATGCCATGCTCTACCCAGCTAGACTAAAAGTGACATGGGAAGGTAAATCGACACTTCTCACTTCTCCCAAGGCGGCGAACGACTTCATAAAGAAAATCACAAACCACCGCAAAGACCGTCAACGTCAGCAACAGGCTCAAGATGAAGACTGACAGTAGGTGGTATGTTACATTCTACATCTTGCATCTATTGGGATGAGAGAGACCTGGCTTGTTAACGACAACACCTCTTCCCAATCTCAGCGAGAAGACACGGACACCCCACCGGTGGGTAAAGCTTAGCTGTATCTCATTATTGACTATTGATGAGTGGACCGACCCACCCACTGTGTGAAATGGGATGTTTGTTCTGATTTATACATACAACACGATATGGTGAGAGCGCATGGTAAGATACAGTAGCAATGTCAAGACTGACAAGGTAAGTTTATAATGACCACATGCTCTCACATGGACTGATATGATGTGTGATGCGAATAGTTACTATTTAAAACGAAGATGCTCACCTACATCATAAAATGTGACTAAGAACTACTGCTCACTACTTATCAATGGGGTAGACGAGGCAGGCGCTGACTGACTATGATGCTCACCTAGCGGAACTACTAACTGTTTCTAAACAATGCACCCAGATAGTTGTTCATAATGCAGTGCTGTGTCTTACTTCCCTCGGAAAGAACACACTACTCCCATTTCTTTAAATAGATCGGCTTCGCATATTACATGTTAATCGCGAGGTGTGGAGGTGTGCGAACCACACATTGCCATCGATTCATACTAACTGTCTGCACAGGAGCAGGCATGCTGTGTTTAAGTTGTAGTTGAGTACTTGCCCACGTATAAGAGCGAATATAGACAACTGTCCCTACAACTTCATTACATTCCCGGTGTAGGGCGACTAATACACACTGATGGGATACGCATAGCAGACATCTAGTGACTGTATGAGACACTATAACCGTTCACATCCGCTAGTTCGGATGGTGATGTGCAGTCCAGGAGGACCCCCAAATGGGTGTTCCCGGACACAGTTTGAATACAAATGGGATGTTCATCGAGGGTATGGCATCAGCAGAATTGGGCTGCTGTTGTGGGGCGGGGTGAGGTTGGGGGGGGGATTGTTACTGTTATTTATAGATCGGACTACTTGAGATGCATTGCCTACGTCCAGCCGAGCCACTCCCATCAATGTATACACAAAACCTTACTGTTTCTACAATGTACCGTGGCTCCTCCGTCAAGGTGGGGAGAATGTTATACCTGTTTATAGCAATTCTTATGGCTGATCCTGTATCTCCAATCAGAGCGTCTAATGTCTTGTCATGGAATATTAGAGGATACACTAACCCCAAGAAAATTCGTCACATATTTGCTTGTCTAGACAGATGGCACATTGACATTGTCATGTTTCAGGAAACGCATGAATCACCACACTCGCATGCACATGTGGGGAGACGATGGGCTGAATCAATGCACTGCTCTAAATACTCGTCCTATGCTAGGGGAGTTTCTATATTGGTAAAAAAAAGCACAAATTTCAGAGTGGGCACCACAACACTAAACACCAATGGAAGATATGTGATAGTGAAGGGCAAAATACGTGGCAGGCAGATAACACTGGTGAACACATACGGTCCAAATACAGATACACCAGAATTCTTCCGGGAAGTGTGGCAACACCTAAGTACTGTTGCTGATCAGATACTGTTATGGGGAGGCGATTTTAATATTGCACTAGACGATACAGTTGACAGATCAGGGAGCACGACAGAACATCACACACGTGCCAGGACCGAATTACTAGATATTATGTTCGACCTGTCCCTGAAAGATATCTGGAGGTTACGACACCCCGGGATCAAAGAAGCGACAAATACATCTGTGCCACACGCCAGCTGGTCGAGAATAGATTACTGGTTAGGGTCGGACGACATCTTATTATAGACACACGCTATAACACACTTGCCCAGGACACTATCAGATCACAACCCTGTCAAATTGTCATTACACATTCCGAATTATATGCCTCCATCGTACAGTTGGAGTTTCAATAACAGTGCACTCACAGACCCCCCATATGTAGACGCCATAGGAAAGGCGATCAAAGAATACTTCCGACTTAATGCAGAAACCACGGAAGACACCGGACTCTTATGGGAAGCGTTCAAGGCAACAATACGGGGGGTTTGTATAAGCATGACCGCTGGTATACTAAGAGACATCAGAACACAAATTTCACGTTGCGAATCCTCACTCCGTGCCTTAGAACGTAAATATGAATTGACCCCAACCTCGACCATACTGAGGGACATTAGAAATACGCTCACAGAACATCAAAAATTTGCATAAAAAATTTGCAGCGGCTGAAATCAAGTATTTAAGCAAAAAACATGTGGCTAGATCATACGGGGAAGGCAGTCGACCAGGTAGAGCTCTGGCTACTAAAATATGCACTGGTCACAAGCAACACATAATCACAAAGACTGTTGGGGCTGATGGTATAGCACACACTAATCAGGCGGGCATTCTACAAAGCTTCGAACACACCTACCAAGACTTATATACATCACGCCCAGTTGCCACACAACGAGAAACACTACAATACCTAGATGATATTGCTATTGCTTGGCTGTCTGATAACCAACGACAATATCTAGCCCAACCATTAACGAGAGAGGAAATAACTGAAGTCATAGCAACACTACCAAACGGAAAGGCACCAGGGCCAGATGGATTCACGTGTGAATTCTACAAAACATTCAGTGACTTATTATCACCATATCTAGTTGATGTTTGGAGAGGCGCTCGTAGCGCAGATTCTTCCAGCCACACTGCGAGAGGCAATGATAATAGCATTACTAAAACCAGGTAAAGACCCTGACGCTTACAACTCATACCGTCCCTTATCTCTGATAAATGTGGATTCAAAAATATTAGCTAAGGTTCTTGCCACGCGCTTACAACCACTTATGTCCTCACTAGTTCTTCCGGATCAATCGAGATTCATCCCCTCTAGGAACACCACGCACAACACCAGAACGCTCTTTGCCACAGCACATTATCTCACACCGTCCGCTAAAGCAGCAGCGATTATGTTGGACGCTGCAAAAGCTTTTGACTCCATTGAATGGTCATACTTGATAACAATACTGCATAGGATGGGCTTTCCTTGGCTATTCATTCAATGGATACAATTACTGTATACCAAACCATTAGCTAGGATTAAAATAAATGTCTACGTATCAGAGGCCATTAACATTGAAAGGGGGACGAGGCAGGACATGTTATTGTACGTCAAAGACCCGGCTGTCAACCTAGACCCACTCCTAACATCAAATTTGGGGGGTTTTCGGGCCTACAAATCAATTGGGACAAATCTTCCATATTCCCGCTGACTGACTCCACACGACAACACATGACTGAATACCTGCTAGAGTGGCAGACAGACCCCATACGATATCTGGGCATTTGGTTTCACCGGGACCCCGAGGTGATTATCAGAACTAATTATGGCAGAGCAATTGACACGCTCGAGGACAAAGTCACAAGATGGGTCCAACTCCCACTGTCGCTGGCCGATAGGATGGCGATCGTGAAGATGGTGGTACTCCCTAAACTACTCTACCTTTTCAATAACATTCCGATCCAACCTCCAAAAGAGGTACTCAAACGCATTACGTCCATGGTACTGAAGCTGATATGGGCGGGCAAAAAGGCGCGTATAAAATTAGACACGTTAACGCTACCCATTCACAAGGGAGGTTGGGGGGTACCTGACTTTTGGTTATATTATCTATGCGCTCAGGCCCAATTTGCCACACATTGATACCACACGACTCCATATCTAACCCATGTAGGGGTAGAGGAAGGTGATGCAGCTCCAATCCCGTTAGATGCCATAATCACGCATGCCAGACCTCCACTTTATAATAACGACATAAACACAATTGACACCACAAACTCAGCTTGGAGAACTCTAGGCCAAATGATGCATAAGCTGCCGCTCTATGCTCCAGCACTACCTCTTCATCACCACCCAAATCTATCTGTCACTAGGGAAGAAGTGGGCATAAACCTACTAAAACAGGCGGGTCTATGTACAATGGGTGACGTTTATAAAGACGGTGCCTTTATTACAGAACGGGACTTAGCCTTTATTCAGAACCCGACAATGCTCTTTCGTTTCACATTCCACAGACTTAAAGGGGCGTTAAAACAGCACTTTCCGACCTTCCCGAACGAACCGCCAAAAATGGACACCCTGCAACTGTTGATTACCTCCACGAACACACTTGGTCTCACGACTTTATATACAAGCGCAAGCGGAATTAGACCGCAGGGCGACCAAAGCACAAGACAAGTGGAACGAAATACTAGACACACCTCTTACAGAGAAAGAATGGGAAACAACATGCACACTCACAAAAATGCTCACGCCAAATGGCAATCTACGAATAATCCACTTCAAATACCTACACCAGGTATATTACACACCAGCTCAGCTATATAGATACGGATTACGTGAGGAAGCAAGGTGCAAGAGATGTGGTCAGGACCAAGCAGATTTTATACACCTGGCCTGGTACTGTGCGAAAATACAGGCCTATTGGGCGGAAGTGGTGGAAAGGTTAACTGAAATGGTAGGAGTACCGATTGCATGCACAGTTTCATGCTGTCTCTTGGGATTACTATATAATGTTAAAGCGGCGAAACATAAATTTTGCGTTATAGCATTATTATTAGCCAAACGCAAAATTTCTATATTCTGGGACAGCCCAAACATACCCCTGATAAAGCAGTGGATGACGGATGTCATATTGTCAGGATACCCTTCGGACATACGAGGAGTCCCTTCCCCCGAGATCTAGACCTAGAGACTACTGGTCATATCTCACGACATACTTAAACGCACAAGTAGAGGATTAAGGGGCACACTGTGCAAATAACCACAACTGACAATTAGCATAAGAAATACTAGACAGAGGTTTCACCTACATCGAAACATTGATTTATGGGGCTGGGTGTGGAAAGCGGTAGTGGGCTGATCTGGTTATGTTATGAGTATGTTATTTAAATAAAACTGTAAAAACTGAGACCAACTGATATTTTAAACGCGGCCGGCCCACAGTGGTTGTAGGCGACTTGCTGTGTACTTCACCAACTGTTGTTTGTAATACTTGCTCACTTTCCTTTTTTTGATGCAACAGCACGCTGCCGGCCTATTCAGGGTTGTGGGCACTAAGCTGTGTATACTATGCGCATACCAACAATAAAGGTCTTGGAACAAAAAAAAAAGTCTCTTTCGGGAGTTCGTGGGTGGAACACCCGGGCACTTCACGCAGGACGATTGAGCCGAGAAGTGCGGGATCACACAAGTAGAGGAGAAACACAGCATACAAATGCGCCTCACGGCCTACTCGGTTTCGCTCGCGCGTGGCCGAGATCCACACATCGCAGCTGTAGGACACATCACCAGCGGAGCAGCACCAGGGGGGCAGAGCAAGGGGGGACTCGCAATGAGGAGCCGGCGCAGTCTCACCACATGTATAGCTCACGCAGCCATGTGCTAGTCCCGGAGCTGCTGGTAAACCCGCGTCCTCCTGCAGGTCCGGATCGGGGAAGCACCACCTCATGCCGCACAGTACTCAGTCCCCAAGGGCAGCAAGTCAGGAAAGTCTATTGTAGGAGAAGCCGTGCGCACTCACCACCTCCGTGGTAAAAGTGTAGATGTTGGCGGGTGGTCAGTCTCCGCTGCGCCTCAGCGGTGAGCGGCAGCACCGCCGCAGGTGTACCTCGTGAGACGTACGCTCTGCCTAGTGTGTAAGCGCGCGCCGGCCGCTTGCATGTCCCCCGCAGCCCAGCGCGTTTGGCTGATCCACGGCCCAGCTCAAACCAATGACAGTATCTCCCCGTTGAGGCACTTAGCTGTTGCCCATGCACTGCTGTATTCCACACACACTCTGCCGTGCCTAAGGCAAACCTCCGCTCCTCCAGTCTGCAAGCACAGGCAGAGACAGACCACGATGAGCCGGGCTCAGACTGTCACTCCGCCATTACGTCCATGCGGTCGGCTCGCCTCTCACCATCTGCCGCTCCTCGAGGCTCCCACTGTGACAAAAAAACACCTCAGTCAGTCAAGCGCCACGTCAGCCACGCGGTCTCAGCAGTGGATGGCGCAGTAGAGGCAGGATAAGTAAAGGATATTAATCGACGGCCGGCAGAACAACACAACAGTGAGGCCATCTTGCAAATCGCCAGACCATGCCCCCCTTATGTTTTTAGGTCTCGCCTGGCGACACAGCACGAAGCGCTGTCGCCAGCGAGACTATTGTAACTGAGTTGCCTCTCATGGGAGACAAAAGATGGGCACACAAAAGAGACGGACTGGAAATGTGGACACTCACGTGAACACGCGCTAGCATCCACTGTGAGCCGTTCCGTTGCCGTTAATTAAGTTTCGGTTTCATTGTTAAAGATGTACAGCTGGCGCGTGGCAATTGGTGCGCTTTAAATACTGCTTTCAGCAACAAGCACACGAGAAATTGAAGTGTGCTTTAACAGGGTGGGCTTGTAATACTGCTTTATTTTTTATAATTTTGTTTTACCAAGTTTCAGGACATGAAATAAGCGGCACCTGGCTGGCGCCAGGGCTTCAGTAATAAGCAAATGCAATATAAACAGCGCCTTCCGGCACCGCGGCCAAAGTGTGACTTGCTATTGGCATAGTTGCGGAGACGCCCTCTCCCTCCCAGCCACCTCTTTGCTATGCCCGACTTCTCCAACCTCCCCCCTCTTCCTAAACACCCGAATGCAGCCTATTTAGGTCTCGCCTGGCCCAGCGGCACTACCCCTACTGCACCCCCACTGTCACGTAAATAGCGTAAATGTGAGACCTATTGCATTGCAAATGCTTTTTATGCTTATCTGAAAGCTAGAAAGAACATCTCAACATGCTTGCCTTAGTGTATCAACCATCACACTGACCTAAGCCAGGCATTATTTTTCTGGTCTCATCTAGCCCCGATCCCACTAATCCCACTGCGGTCCTGAGCCTGCTTTTGACCACGCTGGCTAGACATTCAAAGACGGGCTGTGCTTCTACGGATCCACCCATCAAGACTTTTAACTCCAAGATGTAGTGATTGGCCAAAGCTTTGGAAGTGCTGCCCTTTGAGGCCTCTGCCAGGAAATAAAGACATCGATGCTGTGGTGGCAGCAACATCTCCACTGTAGTCTGCAATGACCAGTAGGCTCAGGAAATCTAGCAGAAACCAACGTGCAGTCTAAAGTCTTGTACATCAATTTTTCGACCCCAAGAGACAAGTTCAGTCTTTGTTTTTGGGAACCCCCCAGGTTGAACTGCAGCTTTGATGGCTGCTTCCCTAAAGGATTAGATAGTCTCTTCCTACATGGCCAAGTGTATCGAATCATATGGCAAAAAACTGCATTGGTACAGCAGGGGCGGCTGGTGACATTTGAAAGTGGTGAGGCGTAAACTAATTTGCATATTGCACCGCAGCAAGCGAGCCCGAACCACCTTGCATCCATCCATACATCATTCATGCATCCTCCCACCCATCCTGCATCCATACATCATTCATTCATGCATCCACCCATTCATCCATCATGCATCCATCCATACATCATTCATGCATCCATCCATCCATCCACCCACCCATCCTGCATCCATACATCATTCATTCATGCATCCACCCATCCATCCATCCATCATCCATCCACCCATCATGCATGCATCCATGCATCCATCCATACATCATTCATGCATCCACCCATCCATCCTGCATCCATACATCATTCATTCATGCATCCACCCATCATGCATCCACCCATCATGCATGCATCCATGCATCCATCATTCATGCATGATGCATCCACCCATCCATCCACCCACCCATCCTGCATCCATACACACACAAAACACGAAGCACCCACCCCCCCCCCACACACACAGAGCCCCCCCCCCCCACACACGGAACACAGGGCAAGGAAATCGGGAGAAACTCAGAGGGCAAGGCAAACAAATGCAAAGAGGGCAAGAAAAACGGATTAAAAGAGGGCAAGAAAAACGGGAAACATAACATTGCAAAATAACCACAGAGCCTCCCCCCCCCCCCCCCCCCCCCCCACACACACACAAAGCTCGAAGCAAAGGGCAGTTCCACTGGGACTTATCTTGGAAAAACAAAGCGCTTTAATGCCTCATCAGGGGAAGCAAGCGCTACATAAAGACAATTACAATTCCCGCCAGGTTTGAAATTATGCTTTTAAAAGTTATATTTAAGAACGGCCGGTGTGCAAAATAACCACAGAGCCCTCCCCCCCCCCAACACACACACACAAAGCACAAAGCACCCCCCCCCACACACACACACAAAGCACGAAGTGGAAGCACCCCCCCCCCCCCACACACACACATACGGAACAGAGGGCAAGGAAATCCGGAGAAACTCAGACAGCAAGGCAAACAAATGCAAAGAGGGCAAAAAAAAACGGATTAAAAGCGGGCAAGAAAAACGGGAAACGTAACATTGCAAAACATAATGCATGTGGCCTTACCTGGCTGTACCGTGATGATGAGGCGGGATTCGGGAGTCACACACGATCTGCAGCCTGGCACGAAGCGAGCTTCAGGCTAGATGAAGAATTTAAGAGTGGAAGTTACTACGTCACAGCGGCGGCCATCCCGAAGTCACAGAGTGATTGGCCTGCACGTGGACCACTGGACCAGCCAATCCTGGCGCTGCATACAGCGCCAGGATTGGCTAGGGGGGCACTATGTCTGCTCGCCCAGTCCCCTTTGCAACCCCGGGGGCTGCGGCCCGCCCCCTGCTCCTCTCTCTAAGGGGAACTTGAGCTGGAAACCCATCTGCGCATGCGCGGGCTAGTTTCTGCCCAAATATTCACGTGCGCAGTACTGCTGCAGCTGAGTGGACTGTCACTCAAGCTGCAGCAGGCCCAGCCCCCCCTTCGCAATCCGAAAAAGTCGAGTGTCCCGCATTCCCGGCCGGCAGGAAGCGCAATCATTAAATATTTGCTTTTTTATTTTAGCGACGACGCGGTGGGTCCATGGGACTTAGGGGGGCTACGGCCCTACGCCCCAATGGACGCACCGCGCCTGTGGTACAGTAGTCTGAGGACAAGCCCACTGTGTAGTAGTTTAGTCACTGTTTTTGAGGCCTGAAACTAGGACCCACTAGGTGCTTTAAAAGACCCCTCACACACCAACCTGGTTGGTGTCATGCTTCATCATCGGGGTCCCAACCAGGCGGCCGAATGCCACCTGGTTGTGCTACGACACCTGATTACAGCGGAGCGGGTGTTGGGGCAACAGTGTGATGTGAGTGTTAGTTTAAAAATACCTCTGGGAATCCTTGCCTTTGTATTTTAACATTGGCGGCCCAGGCCATCAATTAAAAATTATTTGTGCTGCAACTCCTGAAGGAGTAGCAGTCCTACGAGTTGTGTATGTGTGGCGGTCTACATGTTTCAGCCCCATAAGTGATTGCTAGGGCTTTCTTCAGGACCAGAGTGGTGATAAGTGAGTGGCAAAGTGGTAAAGTGCCAGGTGACAAGTGAAATTCCTACACACGCGCTAAGGTGTGTGGAAAAGAGTAGCAAAAATCCAGAGTAGCAAAAATCAATGCCACTAAGTAGTTTGCAGTAATCGGGGCTCAAAGGGGAGGCACTCCCTGTGTCCGATTTGGTAGAAGACGTGTCCTCTCAGGAAACCTATCTGGGGTCCCCCGTGGTCCCGGCTGGTGTACCAGGTCGATGGATACAACTCTGTTCTCCTTTTTACCAGCAAGTGGCGGTAGTACAACTGATCTTGTTCCGTTGATAGCTAAGACAGGTACTGCTTTTCTGTAAGAAGGCCCAAATTCCTTCTTTACCGTGATCTTTTCTCTGACCAGATCCCCAATCTTTGGAATCCAGACAGGTCTTGCTGGGACAGGTGGTTTTTCTTCAGTGGCTGTCGACTGTTGTTTCAACTTTGTTACTCAGGTTTTTTCTTGTTTCATTTAAATCCTGTAAAACAGCCAAACGATCTTTGATATCAAAGTTTTTTTTCTTCTACCACTGAAGTGTGACTATCAAAGTCCTGAATATGCATTCTAGTTCCGAACAATAGTTTGTATGGAGTGACACCTTTTAGAGAGTTTCTTGGCAGATTGTTAAGACTACGTTGGACACTTGTTAAATGTTTGACCCACCCATCACCCGAACCTAATACCCTCGCCGTTATAGATTGTTTTATGTCCCGGTTTTTTCTTTCCACAACTGCATTTCCCTCAGGATGGAAGGGAGAAGAGTACCGCAATGCGATGCCCATACTGTTCATGGCCTCTTTGTAAGCTCGAGAGCTAAACGCAGGACCGTGATCAGAATGTAGCATGCCAATTGCGTATGTGCCGATAAAGACTCGCAAATCTTTTAAACCAGTTCTGGCCGAGCGCTGGGGCCACATCCAGACGAATCTCGTACAGGAATCCACTGCGACCATGATATATTTATAATTGCCATCCCTTTGTAAGGGACCACAGTGGTCCAGGTAAACACATGCTAATGGTCTATTTGAGATTAGAAGGGGCGTCTGTGCTGGTCGTTTTACTGTTGATACTTTCATTCCTTGGCATATTTTGCATTCTAGAACATAGTTCTTAGTTTGCTTCCTAATACCCGGCCACCAATATCTCTGTTTTAATAATGATGTTGTGGCGGAAATACCAGCAGGTGCAGATGCTAACCCTTCATGTGCCGCTGAAATTAGTCCTAATCTGTGTTCCATGTTTGGAATTGCTCTATCCCCCACTCCAGGGATTCGAGCAAATGGAACATTGTTCGCATCAGTTATGTATGAGTACTTTACTGGAAAGCCTTTCGGGAGTGTTTTTCTGTCATCTTTTACTGACGCACTGACAGCTTGTAGTATGTCGCTGTAGATTTTTGTTTTTGACCGGGTGATTGCAGCTACGGAAGCCGTTTGCACAGCTGCCTTCGCGGCTTCATCAGCCAATGAATTCCCTGCAACGTGAACGCCATCACGTTGATGACTCAGTGTGTGTATCACATGAGTCTTTTGTAGTTCTTCCTGTAAAAGAACTACCTGTTCCCAAAGCCTTTTATGCTTTATTGTAGCACCTGTGTCATCTTTGTAACCGTTTTTGATCCATGTCTGCATGTCACTGTTATAGGATTTGACGCAGAAATACGAATCGCACACTATTAGTGTGGGGAATTCGCGATCAGCATTTTCAAGCGCCATCTTTAAAGTTCTTATTTCAGCTCGCTGAACTGAACATTTCCTGAGTGATTCAGTCTTGGTAATCATTGGTTTGAATTTACCAGAGCGCCAGCGACCTTTAACAATCGCGCACGCTGCATCATAGGATTTATTTTCTACATCATAGTGTTGTGCGAATCTGTCCATATAGATTACGCAGGTATATTTTTCTAGAGGCAGAATTTCAGCTGGCAGAGGATATTCGCGTTCATATACTAGATCATCTAGTTTTTTCCGTTTTGGGTCAAAATAGTATTTCACGTCTTCTGTAGCAAAATAATGTTCCCATTCTATCCATTTTGGATCTAAGGCCACTTTAATCAGATTACGTGGACTTGTTAATGCCTCAAGGGCTGATTCTGCTGAAAAAACAGATATTCTCCTGCCTTGGGCTAGGGCTCTTTCTTTAGCTACAGCAGTTCTAACCGCTGCCAGAAATTTTTCTGTGGAGCTGAATTTTATTTCAGCTTCAGTGTACAAATGTGATTTGTAAGCTATAGGTACCGTTTCTCCCTCATTAGAGGTCAGGTATGTGAATCCATATCTTCCTGGGATGACTCGGATTACAAGATTGCGTGTATTTTCACGTGTTTGCAATTTTGTTTTAGTTAACATGTCTGTTTGCAATGATCTCAAAATCTCTGTCTGTTTCTGAGTCCAATTGGTTTGTTTGAAATCTGGTCTTATTAATTCAGAGAGGTTTAACCCTCTCAGCATAATTTAGAATGTATGTTCTTCCGAAATTCAGGAAACCTAGTAGTGATTGTAAATACTTCAGCGTTTTTGGTGCTTGGAGTACAGCACATTTCTCTAAGAAATTGTCTGCCAGGCTTTTGCCTTCACTTGATAATTCATATCCTAAAAATAGGACAGTTAGATGGGCAATTCGTGACTTTTTAAAGTTGAATTTGTAACACTCTGAAGCGAATCCAAGTATTATGGTGTTCACCCTTTTTAAGTGAGTCTCCAGGTCATCATCTGTGAGATAGATGTCATCGACATATGATATTGCTTCATCATCATATATTTGTAGTAACTCTGTTACCCTTTGCTGGGAATAATCCTGGGCTATTCTTGAATCCCTGTGGGAGTCGGCAAAATTGTTTTTGCGATCCAAATATTGAGAAAGCGGTCAAATACCTGCTTTCAGGTGCAATGTTTTGACAGAAGAATCCATTAGAGATGTCTAATGTCGTTTTATATTTTTTGCGCACAATGTTATTCATTAGTGCTGCACTATGTGAGTTTTGTACTGCAAATGTTTTACAACAGGAGTTAAGGTGTCTGTAGTCCAAAACTAGACGATATGAATCGTCTGGCTTGGAGACATGAAACAAAGGATTGTTCATTTGAGAGGTGCATGTTTCGATCACCCCTTGGTATTTAAGTTGATCTAAGATCTCCCTGACTTATTTTTTAGCTTCTTGCTTAACTGGATACTGCCTTTGTGCAGTGGGTTGATTTTTTAACTGGATCTTGTGGTGAGGTGAGCCCTCATCCCATCCTACATGATTTTTGTACAAAGCAGGAGCTTGGGCTACTGCTCATTTTCTTGCCAATGTGTATTTTTTATGAATCGGGATGTGATTCGAGAAGGCAGGCATAATTTATTTTATTTATTTATTTATTTTATTTAGAAGTTTTCTATAGCGCTAACAAGACCCGAAGGTAGCAGAGCGCTTTACAATAGAGGGAATGAAAAGAGAACAACATGACACAAATCCAATAAAGCGATCAGCGAGCGACAATTTGGAATGCGGAAAAGTTCGGACAGCAGGACTTCTTGGTAGCCGGATTCAATGTTAATGCATGGGTCAGGGGACGCTTGCTGATCCAGGTTACCCGCAACCAAGGGAACGGATCAGGCACAAGGATTTGAGTTGGCTCTTGAATTCTGAATAGGACGGAATAGTTCTGATGTGCGGTGGGATGGCGTTCCATATTTTGGGAGCATTTCCTGAGAACGAGCAGTCCGCAGTTCTCTTCTTTCTGGTTTTTGGTAGGATGAGCAGCAGGGAGTTGGAGCTTCTCAGGCTTCTGGCTTGGCCTGCTTTTTTGAGCTTGTTTGCCAAGTATTCCGGTTTGCCGGTGTGGAGGGCCTTGTGGGTGAGGCAGGCCGTTCTGAAGGTGCTCCGCATTTCCGCAGGGAGCCATTCGAGTTCTTTGAGTGCCGGGGAGATGTGGTCAGATTTTTTGCAGCCTGTGATCATTCTCGCTGCCGCATGAAGTGTTGTTTTTAGAGGGGCCAGGTGCGATTGGGGATGCCTGTTAGGATTGAGTTCCCATAGTCCAGTCTTGATAGAACTAGAGATTGCGTGGCTAGTTTGAGGTCCTTGTTGGGAATGTAAGGTTTGATTTTGTTCACAAGTCTGAGGTTGAGAAATGCGCTTTTCGCCGAGTTCTTAATGTGGTTTGTCAGGGTTAGTTTGGGGTCTAGGGTGAAGCCCAGGGATTTGACGGAGTCGGCTAGCGTGAGGTTACCTTTGAGAGCATCGATCGATTTTAGCCACTCGGTGATTTGAGGGTTGTCTTCTTTGTTTGAGATGAGGAGTGTTTCTGTCTTGTCGGGGTTGAGTTTCAGGTGATTCTTTGTCAGCCAGTCTTGAACTTCATTTAGGACATTGTTAAGTCTATGGATGTCTTTAAGAGAAGAGGTTTCCAGGTAAATCTGCGTGTCATCCGCGTAGAGGTGGAAGTGGATGTTGGCATTCCTCAGTAACTTGGCGAGCGGTTCCATGTAGATGTTAAAGAGCTGAGGAGAGGGGGAGGAGCCAAGATGGCGACCGGAGCAGACCTGTGAGCTCCCGGCTCCGCCAGCCCTTCTTCCTCCGCACCAACATCCTGCTTCCTCTCCTACTGAAATTTGATGGCGGACTGTTGGGGATGCAGCGCTGACTTCAGTCGTGCTTTCCCGGGACCTCGGCTGGCCCGGCGGCCGGAGATATTTGCGGAACTGTATGCAGCCCTGGACCCCGCCTCCATTGTCGCTCTCCGCCGTGCCTCGAGGGACTGATGGCGGCCGGACAGCTCGCGAGGCGCTGATGACTTGAGCAGTGGTGCAGTCCTCCTGAGATGCTGTCCTTACCGCGCTGCCTGTAAGGGGTACGACGCTAGCGGTGTCCTGCGAGTGCTTGCTGGGACAAGACGCTCCTCAGGTACGAATCCTTTGTTTGGGACCGGAGATGTGTGACGGGGGTAACCCGGACATGCCTGCTCGGCATCGGCTGCCTGATTCCCTGCCTCGCTATGGTGGCCTGAAGACTCTCGCTGTTCTGGCTTCAGTTGGCGATTCGTGGCGCGGGGGAGAGCGCCAACCCCTGCCCGGGCATTGTGTTCCCTCGCTTGCGTTGGGGTCTGGTTCACAAGCGCCGTCCCGGGGTGCTGAGATGAAGGGGCTGCAGTCGCCACCCTCCTGTGCAACTATCCTATATACCCTGCGAGACTTCCGAGCGGATTTGCACCATGGCTACCAAGTGCTGAGTGCCAAATTGGACGACATGGCGGCTGTTCTGAGACAGGGACACACTATGTGTACCCAGCAAAGCTCTATCCTGCCTCTGCCGGAGCCCCATGGTGATACGGTGCCTCCTCCTGCCTGCAGGGACGACATGCCTGCTTTAAACTCTACCGGCGCCCGCGACCGATTATCTGACAGACCTGCCTGGGATACATTGTTTCCCCTTCCACTGGAGCTTGCTACATTGTGGTTTCCTTTATCCCGAGTGACTAGAGACCTGCACGTAACATCAATTGCCCCCTCGATGGCTCCTTTTTCGTGGCTTTCCCCTTTGTTATTGAGGGGCACGTACTCTCTGTGTGTCCCGGAGGAACTTTCTATGACGGACAGTGGATTATACGGTGACTTCCGACGGCCATTTTGTGCTCCTAAGCCCTTCTCCTTCTTTATGCGGCCATATTGTCTCTTTGTTTTAGAGGGGGCGGGCTTCTCTCGGGGAGCGTACTTGGGGATGTATCCAAGATCGGGCCAGGGCTAGGCTGCTTTTCTTTTCTATCGGCTTCTTGGCTGGTCGAACCGGGTTTGGGACTGTTCTTTCCACCTGTTTAAGTCACATGCTGCGAATTGTCAGTCCACTCTTGTATTTGCACTGATGCTTAATGCTGTACTTTGAGTCTAGGGTGGAGGCTGCATTTGTGGCTGGGGGGACTGGGATTATTTAGAATTGATTCTCCTCCTGATTCGTTGTCTTTGAGAATATGTTCGGGTGTTTAGTAACTAGTGGGCTCCTCCCCGCTCTTTTCTTTTTGGGAATGTAGATTGATTTTCCCTCTCTCGCTCCCTATATTGAAGGTGTACATGTTCTTTTCTTTTTCTTTCCTTCTTATTCTTTCTTTCTATATTTCGGGTTTCTGGGGCGACAGGCACTCTGTGGGGGGGGGGGGCAGGCCATAGCCTCCACAATGTTGCAGGGTGGGTGGGGTAATTTGCTGTACGCTTGGTTCTATGGGCCTTTCTTTTCATTTTCTGTACTTGGTTTCTGATTCGTTTCCGGGACTGGGTTGGGGTTGGTAGGGTTGGAGCGATGATGTTTGGGGTGCATGAGTGCTAGGAAATTGTTGCTACTGTTTTGCACCGCCACGATATACCTGTTGCTAACCTTCGTCGATGTTTTCAGTATATAACGTCGCCTGCCCGTAGCGTGAAGATATTGTGCGGACTCGAATCTTCTTATTATTTTTCTTCACTGTCTTTTTTTGGTGAAAACGCTTTAAAAAACTTTAAAATTAACCTTCAATTTTCCTTTCCCCAGATAATATGACCCATTCTGATGCAAAGTTCATTGCTCGCTAGTCCGATTATAGCTGCTGGGGGGATTGTATTGCATGCACCTGTGCTGATGATGTTTCGTGGCCGGCCCGAGGGTTGTAGGCCCGTATTTGTTCTGCTGCTTCTGCACAATAAAGGTTTGAAAAAATTTAAAAAAAAAAAAAAAAAAAGAGCTGAGGAGAGAGCACTGATCCTTGCGGGACACCCTTGTTGACCTGCTGGGTTTCGGAGGTGAAGTTCTTCATTTTTATTTTTTGCGTACGGTTATGTAGGAAGGAGGAGAACCACTTGAGAACTACCTCGCCGAGGCCGGCTCTTTCTTGAAGGGTCATGATGAGGAGCTTGTGGTCCACCGTGTCGAACACTGCGGAGAGATCAAGGAGTATGAGGAGGCAGCACTTGTCAGCGTCGAGAGAACCATGAATGTCATCTATGATGTTCAGCATCGCGGTTTCTGTGCTACGGCCTTGTCTGAAGCCGGATTGGAGGGGATCCAGGAGGTTGATGTGGTCCAGATGTTGCGTCAGTTGCAGGAGTACGCAGCGTTCAAGTGTTTTTGAAAGCAAAGGGAGGTTGGATATCGGTCTGAAATTGTTCAAGTCACTTGAGTCAAGACCGGGTTTTTTCAGCAGAGGAGTGACTTGCCCCATTTTTAGACAATCGGGGACCACTCCGCTTTGTAAGGAGCTGTTTATGATTCTTCCCCAGATGGGCGCTAAGGTAAGCTTCGTTTTTTTGATTAAAGAGGGGGGAAAAGGGTCTGAAACGTGTGCTGATGGTTTGGAGGTCGAGATCAGCGAGATTATCTCAGTTTCCTGGACGGGGCGAAAGCTTAGCCAGGGGGAAGGAAAGGAGTTGGTTGGGATTGCCAATGGGAAGGCCGGGTTGCTCTTCTGGAGGTGCGGGTTGTTGATGTCTAGAGACAGTTCGATTTTTAAGACCTTATCGTTGAAGAAGTTGGCGAAGTTATCACAGAGTTCTTTGGATGCCTGCAGGGATGAGGGCCGGGGTTTGGATGTTTGTTGTCTGATTATGTTGTAGAGCTCTTTGGGTCTGTTTTTGGATTTGACCAGTGCCTCACGGAAGAAGCTGGATTTTTTGTTTTTGATATGGTTGTTGTACTTCCTGCGGGCAGATTTTAGTTGGAGGCGGAGAATGGCGGTAGGGTTGTTTCTCCACTTTCTTTCTTTGGCTCTCAAGTTTCTTCTTTCTGCGTTGAGGTCCGCGGTGAACCAGGTTCTGGATGGAGTGGCTCGGCTTCTTTTGAGCTTTAGAGGAGCTAGATTGTCAAGTATGGAGACTAACCCCGCGTTGTAGTGGTCGACGAGATCATTGGTTGAGAGGTGCAGTGTGTTATTTGGAAGAAGTGAACTTAGCTGACCTTCCAGGATATCTTGGGGTACTTGGGAGAGGTTTCTTGACCATTTGGGGGGGTATTGCGGAGGTTTAAGCGAGATGATGGGGTGATTGATATGAAATAGGATCATGTGGTGATCTGACCAGTCAACGGGTAGTATGTGGTTGACCGTGATAGAATTCTTTTGGGCAATGATGGCATCCAGTGTGGCTCCTTTGTAATGAGTCTCCTCGGTACAGTGTTGGGTGAGGTTGTTATCATCAAGGAGGCTAGATAGCGATCTGATTAGAGGGTTATGGGTCTCATTCCATCGGAGGTTCAGATCACCAAGAATTAAGATTTTGGAATCGCCAAGTGCGTCTTGAGCAATCAGGTTTGATAGTTGTTCTCCAAACTCATTATTTCTGCCCGGGGGGTGATAGAGTAGGTGGCACAGTAGAGAGTCGTTGTCTTTTGTCTTGATGATGGTGGATAGGCATTCAAACGAGTTGTACTCGAAGGAGGAGGTTTCTGTGATGCTCCAGCTATCCTTGTGGATGATAGCGACCCCACCTCCTCGTTGTTGTTTGATCCTGTCTTTGGAGATGAGGGAGAAACCGGGTGGAACCAGCATATCTAGGCAGGGAGGGGATGTCTTATTAAGCCAGGTCTCCGTGAGGAACGCAACGTCAATGTCATGTGTGAGGATGGCTTCAGCTAGGTCTGTTGCATGTAGTGAGGCCGATCTGCAATTGATTAGGAGGCAGTTGGTGAATTTCTCCTGATTGCTATTTGTTCTATCTTTAGTCTCTCTGGGTATAGCGGTGAGGACTGGTAATCTCTGTGGTTTGACGATAGGTAGAACTTTCCGGTGACCTGTGATAACTTGGATTTTGGATTTAGGTGAATCAGCAATGGGGGAGTCGTAGGTGGCGGCTAGTAAGGCTGCTTCCCTGTCTGACATGGGAGCTTCTGATCTAAGCGGCCTGGAGGTTAGGTGTTTTGAGCCAGCTGAAGTGGGAGAAGAAATGGAGAACACGGGTCTGGTGCAGGGGGCTCTTGTTGTTTCGGGTTTTTTTTAATCGGAACCCTGGACCTTGGGGAGGGGATCAAAAGGCTGGGCACTGAGGGCTTTTAAGGGCCCTTGGTGGATGATGGTATTGGCGTGCAGGGGGGTCTGGGGAGAGTGTTTATGGGGGTTACAGACTATACCGAGGTTAGAGAGGATTTCTGATAAATCTAGGGTGATAGTGTCGACCTGATTTTCCAGGGCTGCAAGCCGTTTTGTTATGGACTCAAGGGAGGGGATGTGGGCATCCGGGGTGGGGCCAAGTGTGGTAGGGTTCGCGAGGGAGGGTTGGGCGATGGGGGTCAGGGAGAAGGACGAAGGGGAGTTCGGGGGGGGCCGGGAGGATGTTTAGACAAAGGGGAGGTAGGGAGGAGGACAGGAGGAGGTTTGGGCATGGATGGTTTGAGGATTGTAGGGAGATTCGCGGGGATGAGGCTCATTGGCTGAAGGCCGACTGTTGGCGTGGGGGTGATTGTCGTAGGAGACTGTCGGAGACTGAGGCTGGGGGAGGTGAGGTATTTGGAGGAAGGGATAGAGGGAGGGGATTGAGTGCCCTGCTGATGTTGGGTGGCTGTGTGTGGGGGGTGAGGTATGGCTGGGTGGGGGGGGGGCCTGTCGGGCTGAATAAGGATCGCGGAAGGGCGTATCAAGGTCTTCTCTGTTAGTTGTGGTCGTGGTTGGAGGCGGTGTTGGGGCGAGGTTAGAGGGGGTTGGGAGGGCTGACCTAAGTGCGGGAAATATGGAGTCGAAAGCTTCCAGGTTCTCGTTATTGGCTTGGATGAGGACCGTGCCATTGGTGAAGATGGTCACGGTTATGAAGCCTCTACCAGCTGATCTGAACGGGAGAATCGCGGTTAGTATGCAGCTGTGGAGAGTGGAGGTTGTTTTGGCGATAAGCATCTGCGATCTAATCGTGGAGACCCAGTATTCCGGTCTTTCAGTGTGGAATATTAGGTCCATCTTCGTTGGTCCATTTGAGGCCGAGTGGTAGATGTCATTTCTTCACCATGAGGGCATTCCCTGACAAACTCTGGTGGCCAGTCTTTCTCAGCTAACAGAATGTCATAGCCTTTTGAGATTTTTTCCCAAAAGAGACCTTTTATTTTTCTAGTTTTATCTCCCTCTGTACGTAATGTTATTTCATATAGTTTATGGGGCACACTAACTCGTGTGTCTGCAGTTTCCACCTGAATGTACTCATTCGTGTCCATTGTTGTAGTGTAGTTCCTATTTTCCCTATAGGCCCTGCGCATTGGAATAACATAAACAGCAGTGTAGACGTAGGACTGAGGTCATCTAGGTCTCTACTGACTATGTTAGACTTAATTTAGGTTTGCGCCAGCTAGCTCAGAGGTCACTGGAAACTTTCTTGACTGAATAGGAAGTGATCAGCTTCCCTGGCTCAGACAAGAAGGGATTCAGCTTCCGACAACCGCATAAACATGACAACTTTGCTCCCTCAGAATAAGAGTCAATCTCTAGAGTCGTGTGAAAACAATAGACAGCTATTTCACTCAGTCAGCAGTGCATACTTAGTTTCACCAGAGTGCAGAGAAATAGAGAGACAGGCGTTTTCAATAAAAAGGTGTTATTTATTGAGCAGTCTTCTTTCTCATGCAAGAGAAATGAATTGCCACAATTGCAATACTTAAAGTAAAGTAAAGTGCGTACAGTAAAAGTAGTATTATGAAATAATACTGTAAAAGCATTGATATGGTTTCTTAGCCATATGATACTTTAAAATGGACTAAGCCTACCCCGGTGTACCTGACCTAAGCCTAATACGTGGGAAGGGATGAGTAAGTAGCAGTTTAAGTTATTTTGCCAAGAATCTGCATCAAGAATTCTCTTAAGGGTTTAGTCAGCTCCGTACCTTGGTAATAGAATGTGGGAGGTCTGGTATCTCTTTCCTCAGGACTCGATATTCCAGCAACCCGCAAGGGTAGGCTGGAAATATCAGAGCTGGATTTTCTCGGCTGGAGAAAAAGACAGCGTCTCTCTCAGTGCGTCAAACAGGAGGGGCGGCTTCCGTGGGCACTCGCATCAGCTGGGCTCTCGGGCAAGTAGATGGCCGCTCTGCTCCAAACCACCGTGTGTTTGCTTAAGGCAACTTAAGGTGCCGGGTTTGACGTAAGGTTGGACATAAGACGTCACTAAGAACTAACAGTTCTTTCTGGACTTCAGGAGTTCTTGTTCATATCAAAACAAAAGCAGGGGGGATTTTCGGGCTGCTGGAGGCTTGGTTTGTTTAAAGAACGCGTTTTGCTTTCTAGGAGTCGATGGGAGTAGACTTGCTGTGCTTTGGATTGCATGGACTATTACTGAATATGGATCTGATTCTATGCCTTTATCAGGATATTATTGATTATAACCTCACAAGGGCATAAATCGGGAATATAGAATTAGGGTCCTAGATATAAACACAACAATATTGAAAATATCTGTAGCGCAAATCTTTGCAGGCCCCTATGCGGAACACTAATACATAGCTGCCTTTATTTCTCCTCTGTTTGGAACGACATACAGACATAATAGTGGCACACTACCGTTAAAGTTAAGTCACGATTTCCAAGGGGAATTTAAAATCCACTTTTGTCTAAATGTTCGAAATATTAGACTGAAGTTTACGAAATGTCAAATTATCACCCGGGATGCACATGTGGTTCCCTTATTTTCTGGACATTACTCGAGCTTCAAATGTGATTCCTGGAATCAGTTTTTGAACATTATTCTAGCATGGACGTGTTGGCATCAAATTTCGCAAAACCTGACGTGCACATATAATCTAGTTGGTAAACAACTACATTCATACACTGTAAAAACAGCTCCCCAGGGGCGTGGCTTAGACGGCGATGCAATAAGAAGTGCCTTTCAGGAGCTCCGGTGCCCCACCGCCTGTATAGGCTATCTTTGGCGGAGTTGGGGTGCTGAGCTGTGACCCCGTGAACAGTGGGGGCTGCCGGAGAGCGGGGGCGCCTGTGGAGTGAGGCGGACTGCTGAAAAGGCTGCCGGGCGAGCTGGCGGACTGCTGGTGTCTTCGAGAGCGGCCACACCTGCAATTTTGTGCAGCCTACTAGGGACAGCTACCCGCGCCCTAACCCCATCTGTGAGCTGCCTGCGGGCTGCTGGCTGGACTCGGTCGGGTGTGAACGCAGGAGCCGAGGCGGGCCGGCGGAGGTTCGGGGGAGGCCCGGCGGGGCTGGGCACCTGGAAAAGAACTGCGGGGTCCGACGTGGCCTGAAGGAGCAGCGGAGACGGCTGGGTGGACGGATCCTACGCTGCGGCTGAGCGAGACGGCGAGGAGCACCCAGGGAGTGGCTGAGTCTTGCTGCGTTGTCGGCAGCCTGCCTGGGGGCCAAAGCGAGTGTGGAGGGAGCTGAGCCGCCACCCCTCCTCAACGCGAGCTGCTGGTGGGTGCCTGTGCACCGGGGAGCGACTGTACCCTCCATCTTGTGCCCTCGGTTGTGCGGCGGTCCTGTGCACTGTGGGCGGCCCGGCTTCAGTGGGGGGCCCCTGAGTGACACAGCGCGGAGGTGGAGGTCAGCTGCGACGGCTGGAGGCCCTGAAGCTCAGTGCGGAGGTGAGCGGCGAGGGGTGGCGGACTCCTGCACATCCCCCCTGGGAAGGGGCACCCCGGCCCTTTGGCGGTGTGGGTGCTGGCGGCGGACTGTGAGTTAGCACTGAGCCCTGGGGACTGAGGGATAGACCTCTGCGCTTTGGGCCCTTCTGCGGCGGGTTTGGAGGTTGGGCCTTGGACTGCTGGAGGGTGAGTGGGGACTTGTTGTGTCACTGCTGCGGCCCTGGGAGCGAGACCTGGGGACGGGACTGGAGGTGAGGGGCGGGGTGGTCTGGACCGTTGTGCACCCCCTGGGAAAGCGGAGTGCGACAGACCAGGGCCCTGCACGGCGGAGGTGGGGACCTTCCTGATTGCAAACACAGACGGCGGACTTTGCGGAGTTAAGGGGTGCAGTGCTCTGACTGGTGCCTCTGGGTCTGGCTCGTCTTGGGGGGCTGTCCTATGAATCCCTGGTCCTCTGCCCTTTCCATAGAGGTTTGGACATTGCCCTGGGCCGCCGGGCCCCTGCTGCTGGCTGCGCTGTGACTGCGATTCCCTGGCGTGGCCGCCATAGTTGCTTGGGGGTGCTCCGGAGAGGCCTGTGTCTTGCTGCCACTTGCCGCACTGGGACTGCTGTTTGGGGGCATCGCCGGAGGGGCGGGTGGCACGGCCTGGGGTGGGCCCCCCCTCTCTCTCAGCCTCTGTTGGACCTGCTGTGCAACGGCCGGACCCTATTACCCTGGACACGCTGCTGGACCTTGACTGCGGCCCTGGCAATGACGCGCTCCAGGGGGGGTAAAGCGGACTCAGCGGCGACCTCCAAAACCAACTCATGTGGGGCAAAGCAGGAGAGACGAGCCGACCGAGAGTTCCTCCCACCCCGTCAAGGATTCACCACCGGTGACCCAGGCCTTCATGTCCTCCTTCATGGCTGAGCTCAAGTCAGAGATAGGTTCCCTATGGTCGGAGGTGCAGTCCTGTGTTAAAGAGCTGTGCAAGGAGGTCACTGAACTGGGTGATAGAGTTGATGGACTCGAGAAAATTGTTGACGAGCGTACGGGGGACCAGAAACAGCTTTGGCAGAGGGTAGTGGCACTAGAGGAGCAGAACATTGAGCTACAGGTCAAGCAGGAGGACATTGAAAATAGAAGTCGCCGGAACAACCTGCCCATTCGGGACGTTCCACTTGTAGCAGAGGGGAAAGACATCATGACCTACGTGGCGCAGCTCCTCCACAAGGTCTGGGGGGGATGAAGAGGCCTCCCCCCCCGACTTTGGACCGTGCCCATCGGGTCTCTGGCCCTGCGGGCCGTAAGGGCCTGCTTCCAGACATCCTGACAAGAGTGCACTACTTCACTGAGAAGGGGCAATTCTCAAAGCGGCGAGAGACAGGTCGGACCTCACCTACGACGGCCATAAGATCCAAATCTTCCAGGACCTGGCCCCCAACACCCTGCGCAGGCGGAGGGCTTTTTGGCCGGTGACGGAGAGGCTGCGGGCTCTCAACATTTCCTATCAGTGGTGCCATCCCTTCGCCCTCATCTTCTATTGGGAGGGCAAGCGTAGGGTTACCCGGTCCTACAGGGAGGCGGCGCAGCTGCTTAAGATGCCAGAGTCGCCGGCAGGAAGCCCTTCCCGACCGAGACACCAAGAAAGGATCCCGGCTCGACCAGATTGGACCGCGATTCCGCACCAACGCCGTTCCCCTCCCGTGGACGAGAGATCCTCCTCGCAGGCAAATCAAGACATCATAGCGCATATCCGTTCTCTTGAGGGTGATCGCGAAGGGATGGGGTCACATCCGTTGACCCCGTGACTTAGTGCCCACTGAGGGGTGCTGTCTTCGTGGCCTTTGCCTCCTGCCTCTGACGATGATCAGTGGTGCTTACGCCCCACTCGGAGGAGATACTGCCCACTGAATGAGCTGTTCGTTCTTGAACCATCTTGACATATGGCACGCACCACTGCTGAGGGATGCAATTCTGCCGACCCTGCGGCTCGCCGACCCTTCCTGTGCCTGCTGTCGCAGTATTGTGCGTGGCAGACGAGGACTCCCCGCTCTCGTCGCTTGTGCGGGGCCTTCAGAGAAGCAATGTGAACTAAACTGGCCACCCTGCATGAACCACTCCGGGCGGCCATGTACTGGACAATGCCACGTTACCCTGCTTGTGAGCTTGCAGAGCATCCCGACTCCTACCTGGGCGGCGGGGGCACTGGGGCTGCTATCTCCCATATTTCTTGAGGGTTCATCCCCCATACTGCTCCACAGGGAGTGACATTCCTGAGTGCATCCAAACCCTTGGGTAGAGGATGCCCGGCGACTGGGGCAGTCCAATGTGGCCCTGTTGGCCTTTTTTGACCTTGGAAGTTATGAGGCCTGTTTGGCCGCTTATTGACTCTCTCTCCCCTCTTCTCTCTTACTGTTTTTCCTTCCTGTCTGTTTTCCTTCCGATCTTTCTTCTATTCCTTCCTCCCGATTCAGTGTGTGGCGGGGTGGGGGTGGGGCGGCTGCTGTCCTCTGGGTGGGATGGGTGGGTTGGGGTTGCCTCTGTGCATTTCTCCTCGAATTGGTGGGAGTGGGGAGCATGGGCGGACCATGACTGCTATACACTATGCCTGCAACCATCCCTCAGACCCTGAAGGTCTTGACATTCAACGTCAAGGGCTTGAACTCCCCTAACAAGTGCAAGCAGGTTTGGCTTTATCTCCTCCAACAACGTCCTGACATCATATTCCTTCTGGAAACTCACTTCATGCAGGGAGACAAACACCGCATGGCGCACCCCAAGTACCCTCTTCAGTTCTGGGCAGCTGCGGACACTAAAACTGCGGGGGTAGCCATATTGTGCAGAGCTGGTTTCAGGCGGGGAGACATGAGGCCCTATAAGAGTGGGGATGGGTGCTTTCTCAAAGTTACAGTACACATGGGACGGCGCCGACTTACCCTATGTAACGTATATGCACCCAATCAGTTGCAAGACCAATATCTCCAGACACTTCTGCAGGACCAGATCTCATGTGGTGACCCGAACATGATCTTGGGAGGGGACTTAAATTTAGTCTGGGACCCGCCCATGGATCGTAGCAATGCCGTTTTCAACGATACTGGGGCGATGTCCTCTGCGCTGCGCAAGCAGATTGCAGATTTAGGGTTAATAGATGTGTGGCGTTACCACTACCCGGACCTGCGAGATTTCTCGTTCTACTCGCATGCCCACAGGTCCTACTCTCGCATAGATTTCCTCTTTATATCGCTGGAGCTGCTGCGCGATACGTTGGGAGCCTCCATCTCGGACATATCACTGTTGGACCATGCTCATGTTGAAATGCTCCTCCAGGCCCCGGCTGCGCGCTCCACTCGTGAGGCTCGTTGGTTTTTACCGCCGAGCATCCTTCGGGATGCTGAGGATGTGGACAGCATCCGGGAGGCCATAGACTCCTATTTTGCCTCTAATGACACCTCGGAGATGTCCTTCCCGGTTATATGGGACACCTTCAAAGCCACGGTCCGGGGACACATCACCTCTCTGGCAATCGCTCAGAAGCGTGCAGCCTGCAAATTGGAGGCTGATCTGGCAGGGGACATCAAGAAGGCCGAAGTGCAGGATCGGGTACGTTCGTCATTGGAATCTAGGAGGAGACTAGCCAATCTTAGGGGGCAGCTGCGGCTCTTACGCACTAATAAAGCGGAATGCGCTTTGTTGGCATTGAAGCAAAGGTACTTTGAGGGTTGCGACAAGGTAGGACGATTGTTGGCGGGGAGGTTGCGGGCGCGCGCAGCTAAGGCCCATATAGCTAGTGTTCAGCTGCTGGATGGGACGAGAGCTGTTTCAAAGAAGGCTAAGCAGGCTGAATGTGTGGACTACTACGCCGTCTTGTACTGGAGGGAGCCGGCCTCGGCGGATGCGATCGCGGCGGTCCTGGCTGACTACGAGGAGGCAACACTACCCTCGGGGAGCGCGGCGGAATTGGAAGGCCCCATTACTGAAGAGGAGGTAGCGGCGGCAATTAAAGATCTCCCTTTAGGGAAAACACCAGGCCCCTATGGCCTACCCCTATCCTTCTATCGATCATTCCAGACTCAGCTTCGACCCTATCTCCTCAGGCTGTTCAACTCTTTTACTGATGACAAGGGGCCATCCCCTGACATGGGCATGGCGGAAATAGCATTGATACCGAAACCCGGGAAAGACCCCACGGGGTGCGCTTCTTACCGCCCTATAGCCTTACTAAACACGGATCTTAAAATATATACTAAACTCCTTGCCATACGTTTAGATCTGCATATGCCGGGGCTTGTGGACCCTGACCAGGCTGGATTTATTCAAAACCGACAGGGGGCGGACAATGTACGTAAGCTTGCGCACCTCGTGGGGAAGGTGCACCACTGGAAAATCCCGGCTTGCCTTCTATCCCTGGACGCGGAGAAGGCGTTTGACCGGGTGGACTGGACCTTCCTTAGGGCAGTGCTTCACAAATTTGGGTTGGGCCCGAAGATGATTGCAAGGGTTATGGCCCCATACATAGGACCCCAGGCCAGAATCCGGGTTAATGATGGCTTGACACCTCCGCTTGTGATACACAGGGGCACTAGGCAGGGGTGCCCCCTCTCGCCTCTATTGTTCGCCCTCGCAGTGGAACCCCTCGCGGAGATGATACGTCGTGAGCCGGACATCCACGGAATAACCCATGGCAGCCGGGATAACAAGGTGGCGTTGTTCGCGGACAATTTGATTCTTACTCTTATGCGCCTGCGGGAATCTCTACCGGCCGTCCATAGGGTGCTTTGCCTTTATGAGAGTGCCTCTGGTCTCAAGATCAACCATGCATGATAAGTCATGGGCTCTCAACCTTACCATCCCGGTGGAGGAGATTCCCTCCCTGGGCGCCTGGTCATCTGTGAACTGGCGGGACTGGCGAAAGGAGGTCTTGGAAGATCTACGGCAGTGGAAGCCACTGATGTTGTCCTGGTTAGGCAGGCTCAACGCTGTTAAAATGTCGATTCTCCCCAAAGTTCTGTATGTGTTTCACTGCCTCCCCACCCCTATCCCTCTCCACTGCATACGGAGTCTGCAACGCGAACTCACGTCTTTTGTGTGGGGTGGCAAGCGATCACGCTTCTCGCAAAAGATCCTTATGGCTCCGCGAGATAGGGGAGGTCTCGCCTGTCCCAATCTAGTGCATTATTATTGGGCTGCACATCTCCGTTTTGTGATAGAGTGGGGGGTGCAAGAGAGTGAAAAAGGATGGCTGCATATGGACAGGGCGGTAACAGGATGCACCATCTGGGATCTGCCGTGGCTCCATCGGACAGCCCGCTCTAAGAGTGCGTACATGGCGCGGTACCCACGAAAAAGGTGTTGGACGTCTGGGACGCCATTGCCGTGTCCAAAGGGCTCACTACGTTCCCATCCCCACATACTCCCATAGCATCGAATCCGCATTTCCCGCCGGCTCCTCAATCGCGGGCGTTTGAGCACTGGACGCGAGGAGAGTGCAGGGTGATCTGCGATCTCTTTGAGGGGGGCACGTTCAACTCGTTTGACCAATGCCGGGAGGAGTTTCACTTACCGCTGACGGCACTGTTGCAATATGCTCAATTGCGACACTGGGTCTCCAACGGGGAGATGCACCAAGCAGCCACGCGAACCTTCACCCCCTTTGAAAAGCTGGCACGCTCCCTTGGGGCTTTAAAAAGATTGGTCACACAGATTTACCACGTATTGCAACATCCGCCACTTGTACTTACCCACCCATACCAGCGCCAATGGCAGCTAACGGTAGCCACAGATATCGAGCCTTCGCAATGGGACAGAGGGTGGAGAGATATCCCCAAGGTTTATCGGAGTATCCTGCAGAGGGAAAATGCCTACAAACTTTTAACTCAGTGGTACTACACTCCTCTGAGGCTGCAATAAGATGTTCCGCAATGTGTCCTCCCTGTGCTGGAGATGTCGGACTGCAACAGGGGATTTTGTACACATATGGTGGTCGTGACCGCTCTTAACTGTTTTTTTGGAAGGATGTCCTCAGTCACATTAGGGGGGTGTTGAGGTTCTCCTTGCCCGAAGCCATAAGCACAATCCTACTTGGCATTCGGCCCCTCGTCCTCAAGGCACTTACCCGTAGTGACTGGGTTCTGACTCTCCAAATGCTGGGAGCGGCCAAGCAGCTCATAGCCTTGTACTGGAAAAAGACCGAAGCACCCCCCCATAGCCTCCTGGTTTGTGCGGCTTTGGCACGTTTTAGCTATGGAGCGTCTCACAGCGCAAATACAAATGCGCGACACTCGCTTTGGGACAATTTGGAAGCCCTTGGTGCGTTACCTCTGCTCAATAGAACACGCACGATACATGCCCACTAGACTCCGGATTCTACACCTTTTTGACGATGCTGTCATCCCCGCGGACCCCAGCAGACTGCTCCCTTAGACATCCTACAGGACGCGGGAGCTCCCGAGGCTATCCCTAACTGCGGCTGCCCCCCCCCCCCTCCTCCCCATTGAGCAGCACACAAGCCCTGCTTACACGATGCCCTCTCTGCCTCTTGCTTCCTATCCCTCTTTCTCCGCTCCTCTCTTTCCTATCTCTATCTTTAGATTTCATACATGTTTGTTGTCCCCCGTTGGGTCGTACATGAGTAATGGCCTTGTTACACATTCACCTGTTCTCATTGTCCCGGTGCTTTGGCTCCATCCGCGCCGAGTAGGTCTAACAGCTGATTCCAAGCCACGCGGCCGGCCCTGCTGGGGTTGTAGGCAAGGCGCTGTGTTAATTTGTCTCTGTAGGCAGGATATATGATCTAACTGCTATGTCATACGCGGCCGGCCTTGATAAGAGGTTGTAGGCTTATCGCTGTGTTTATGTGCCCCTGTCCGGGGATTTGCATCAAAATAAAAACAGACTTGGAACAAAAACAGCTCCCCCATTTGTGTTTTCGGAACAGATGTGTAGTGTGGATATGCACAAGGGAGTGCACATTTATATATTTAGTGAGCATCTGATAAACATGATGTGGGCAGGTCTCCAAAGTGCTGTTAACAATTCAAGTTCTGCAAGGCTGATTTGTATCTGGTCCAAATGAAATGGGCATTTCGTTCTAAAACTGGTACAAAGTCTACTACATGAACTGTCTGAAGCAAATAAAACTGAGTGCAACCAAATATACAATTCATCATGAATATATTTGCAGACCTTCAAGTGAATGTTTGTTCTAATAAAGGTACATTTGAACTAAGAGTACACCTGGATCCAATAATGTACAATCGCACCAGAGAATTTATATTTAGAGGAATTAATGTAGGTTCGCCATAAACAAATGTAGATACTTTCTGTAACAATTCAGCATTTACATTTTTAAAGGATTAAACTAAACCGACAATGAAAGAGGTCATATTCCTACAGGAAGGGGGCATGTACATCTAGTGAAAAGGCCATTGGATAGAAGACAAACTCAGGTTGGGAAGCTCTGTACTATGCTTGCTACATGTAATCTGAAACAAAATCCCAGATGACATACTAACCACCCTTCACCTTCATACCTTCCTCCAACAGCTCAAAATGCACTTCTTCAAGCTCAGCTTTCCATAGATTCCAAGAGTCCTAATTTGTTTGATACCTGCACATCTGTTACTGAAAGTACCATTGTTTTATGTATCTATAGCCTAACACTTCCGCCAGAAATAAATATGTAATATTCCTAACTAATTGTGTTCGATGACCAATATTCCACGATGACGCTGCATTATTCCTCATTAGGTAATGGGTTTGTGTAGTGCTTTCATGCATTTTCGTTTTAATAAACACAGATAGGTTCATTAGATTTGAAACGAGTTCTTTAAAAAAAAATTGTAGCCTACATCCATTATAACTTTGATTCAAACCTTGCTTTTCCCAAATTCAAAAAATACAAAGCTGTTGTTTCTGCAGTGCTAGCTACATACAGCGTGTTTTGCCTCTTCATAGCAAGTATTCCTGTTAGTCGACTCACTGGTATCTTGTTTTATCATCCCAGAAGGAAGGCCTGCATTCAAACAAGTTACACACTGAACCTTGCTGATGGTACCGTTCCAGCACATAAAGCTACCTTTATAAACATGACGATTATAGGAAGTACCTACAATTATCCATGGATTGTTGTTTCTTTAGCCTGCTGTCACAGTGCAACATTTATTTTGCTCACTTTCAATGTGTGTTTCATATAATTCTGCAAGATTGGAATAACCGCAAAGCAAGAAGGAAATACATGAAAACAGATCAACACTAAGGTATATGTTCTGATGTTATGCTTACTTTCATTTACTTTTCTTTGGAAGGCACAACTCATCTCATAATGTTTCTGTCATAGTGCACTTGTTTTCTGAATTCAGGACCTTGCAGTGGGAGCTTGCAGTCTCTTTTTTTTTTATAGTGGAAGCATTGACCTGTCCCTATGCATTTTATGGGGCATCGAAGCCAATCCCATTTCCATCCCAACTAATGACTCTCTTACTAATCACTTAATGTTACCCTCGCCGCAGGATGAGGCAGACTTTCTGCATTTTGCATGGCGATGTGCAGGAGTATTCGTATTCTGGACTCGAGTCGCGAGAGTGCTTACTGAGGTTGCGTTAGAAAATGTGGAGTGTGCGCCTGATGTTTGCCTGCTGGGTTGGGTAAAGAATCTGATCATTGTAGCCATCAAGAGCCTGCTGCCTAAGCGGGCTGTGGCGCAGTGCTGGGAAGCCAAAACCACCCCAACTGTAAAAAAGTAGGTCCGGGATTTGATATATTGCAGAGAACAGCTGGAGGCCTATGCAGAGGAACTACCAGAGGCTTCCCGGCCCACGGACTTTTGGTCTCCACTCAATAAGTACCTACTTGGGCATCCCCTGAACTACAGTAGACCTGTTGTAAAATGGTGTGGGCTGCCAGAGTTCGCAAGAGTTGGGTCTGTTAATATTGATGCCATAAATATGATGTTAAGATGCTATGGGTTCAAGAACAACAACTAAAGTGCAGGGACAGGTGGGAGTGGGTTGAGGGTCTGTTCTTTGCTGTGTCTCTTATGATGTAAAATGCTTGTACTAATATATGGCTACAATGGTCTTGGTGGCCCCATCTCCGGGGTTATGTATACTCTTGCTACAAGCTGTTTAATAAAAAGAAATTAACCCATTGCATGTGCAGCAAATTTTCGCACTGTGGGGTCATTTACATAGTGGGCAGGATTTGGACGGCCCCGGCCGTCTTGAGCACACGCCCATCGTGACTCATGATGCCCAGGGGCCGTCATGAGCATGCAAGGGGTTAAAAAAAATATTACCCTAGCCAGTGATGATTATCATGACACTTAGGTGATCAGACAGGCACAGTGACTTTGTGAAGGGCCTTGGGTGGGTCAGACGCTCCTGTACTACAGGGCACCAGTCACTGAAGGATGCTTTCTTATGCGCTTCCATGGTGGTTGCTCAAAAGCTCGTCAAAAACAAGGATAGAGCTCATTTTCATTGTAAATATAGGTAGAAATGTACCTCTGCCCCCAAAATCCCTTACCCATGCCCTTGGTTTTCATCTGTTGCTGCTAATTTTCTTGTTTCCTTCACAGGGGCCAGATTAGATTGGTTCCTGGGGCCTGGGCGGCAGTAATAATTCATGCATGGGGCCCCATTATATCCGGTGCAAAGGAATTCCTCTGTAGGAAACTGGGGATAGGACAGTCCAGGAAGGCAAAGGGAACTCTCTTTAAACTCTGAAATACTATAGAATGTATTTATTCTGTTTGTATAACGTTCACACAGTCAAGCGCCCAATTCAGTGCAGTGATTAGAACAGAACATGATCACACATCTCTGAGATCTCTGGATAGAAAACTGCAAACACGCAGCGTGTCGCACTCCCTTCGATATATAATCGGTACATTTATTTATTTGAAAAGTTTTATAAAGCGCGAACATGACCCGGCAAGGTATCAGATCGCTGTACAACGCTGCCTGCTGGTTAAGCTTAAGCAGGAAAACACAATAGATAGGTAGGCATAAACAGGAGAAGCATATTAAAGACAAGCATTTGCAATGCAATAGGTCTCGTATTAGGAAAGTTTGAGCTATTGGTTTTGTAAATGACAATTTTTTTTATTTATGTGTTGGTTTTGAAAATAGCGAAATTAATAGCTTTGTCATTTACAATGTCAATAGTTATAACTTTCGCAAATGTGACACCTATAGCATTTGTAATGCAACATGTTTTGTATTTACGTGACTTAGATGTATTGATATTACAAATAACAATGGCTTTTAATTTTTTTAAATAATTAATACTTAAATAAGTGATTGTAATTTATAATGGCAATAGCTTAAACTTTTGTAAATAACTTTTGTGAAGATTATGTTCAGTGACGAAAATCCAAGAACAGAAATGAAATATTAACATCTTTTTGTGACATTTGTAATAAAGCTTGAAACATTGAGAGAACATATTTGAACCAGTGATGCTGTGGTGGTGCTGAGTGATGCTGTGGTTGCGCTGAGTGATGCTGTTGTTGCACTGAGTGATGCTGTGGTTGAGCTGAGTGGTGCTGTGGTGGTGCTGAGTGGTGCTGTGGTGGTGCTGAGTGGTGCTGTGGTGGTGCTGAGGGATGCTGTGGTGGTGCTGAGGGATGCTGTGGTGGTGCTGAGTGATGCTGTGGTGGCGACGAGTGATGCTGTGGCGTTCAGTGATGCTGTGGTAGCGCATAGTGATGTTGTGGTGCCCCTGAGTGATGCTGTGGTGGTGCTGAGTGATGCTGTGGTAATGCGATAGAGTGAGTGCGATAGATGGATAGAGTGAAGGCGATAGATAGAGGGAGGGCGACAGATAGATAGATAGAGGGCGATAGATAGACAGATAGAGTGAGGGCGATAGATAGACAGATAGAGTGAGGGCGATAGATAGACAGATAGAGTGAGGGCGATAGATAGATAGACAGATAGATAGAGTGAGGGCGATAGATAGAGTGAGGGCGATAGATAGATAGACGGATAGATAGAGTGAGGGCGATAGATAGATTGATAGAGTGGAGGCGATAGATAGAGTGAGGGCGATAGATAGAGTGAGGGCGATAGATAGAGTTACAGGCGATAGATAGAGTGAGGGGCGGTAGAGTGAGGGCGATAGATAGAGTGAGGGCAATAGATAGATAGAGTGAGGGCAAGAGATAGAGTGAGGGCGACAGATTGATAGAGTGAGGGCAACAGATAGATAGAGTGAGGGCAACAGTTAGAGGGAGGGTGACAGATAGATAAAGGGAGGGCGATAGACAGAGTGAGGGCGATAGACAGATAGAGAGATAGAATGAGGGCGAGAGATTGAGTGAGGGCGAGAGAGTGAGGGCGATAGATAGTGAGGGCGATAGATAGAGTGAGGAGGATAGATAGATAGGTAGATAGAGTGAGGGCGATACATAAAGTGAGGGTGACAGATAGATAGAGTGAGGGGGATAGATAGATTGATAGAGTGAGGGCGACAGATAGATAGAGTTAGGGCGACAGATAGAGTGAGGGCGATAGATAGATAGATAGATAGATAGATAGATAGATAGATAGATAGATAGATAGATAGATAGACAGACACGCTTTGGTAGCTACACACTGGAAATAAAAAACACTGAACAAAGAAAAGCGTGCAGAATGTGAACACATAGTGAAATACACAAATTGGCACCATGAAAGACCACCAAAATGAGAACACAAACGGTTAACAAGTTGACACACTTATACATCACAGGCAGCAGCAGTGTAAGCTTTCCTCCGCTTCTGTAACTGCGCATGATTGCATATGATGGAGAGCGAGGTGTGTGGTGTACTAGAGTGAAGTGTGTGCTAGTAAAAGATCACTTTTGACAAGGTGCAAATCACAAGATGAATGTATGGTGTATATGAGTGATAGAAATATTTGCAAGAGGGAAAAGATAGATACACATGGTTGTTGAAAGTTCCTGCCTGCACGTCATGACATACTTTTCCACACAATCCAGGATGACATGGATAAGTGAAGAGGGGGCATAAGGGGGCAGGGCTGGAGTGCCAAAGAAAGGGAGAGGCAGTGTCATTGGTCCGTTACTATCGTCATGCCTTTATGAGGCTGTAAGACTCCAAATTTGTACGAGGGGTGCTCTGCTTTGAATATTTATGCTACAGCAAATACAAACATAAAGATGATCTATTTACAGCAACTCAGCACATTTCCCGGGCCTGCCAGGCAACAGATCAAACACAGCCCACTGCCATTTGTACAGAATAAACAAAGTGTATAGCGTATTTAAAAAATGCAATCATTAAAAACTAAACTAGATAAAGTGGTAACATGAATCTGTGAACACCCAACATCACAGGAGCCTGCACGCCCTCCTTTTACACCTAGATACAGTGGAACATGAATCTGTGAACGCCCAATATCTCAGGAGCTAAATCTTTAAAAACATAATCTGGTGGCATTATGTACTACGGTGCATGTCGTTAACGCACATGCTGGAATTACTTTTACATTTTATTAAAACCCAGTGACTGCTCCCAGGAGAGAGTGTGCCTGGAAATGGTTTCTGTTTTATTTGCAGATGTGCCCAGTAGATGTGCACTGGGGGCAGCTGGCCTGAGCAGTGGGCACTGAATGGAGGCTCTGCCAGACTGGACAGCCTGAGCCATGCCACAGAGGGGCAGGCCTTACTTGCATACCAGATGTTAGGATGGGGGGGTGAAGTGAATTTATGTAATGGGTGAACAGTCCGCTCACAGGGGATTTGATTTTTGGGGCATATGAATCAGTTTCAGAATATTAACTCCTTGTGCATTGCATAGTTATTTTGAGACACATTGTAACAGCCTTAAAGCGCACATGCGGAGACCCAAAGAATGAAGGCGTGGGAGTGTAGAAGCAGAGGTGTGAAGGTTAGCAGGCACGGAAAGGAAGAGGGGACAGCAGAGAGGGCAAAGAAGGAATGGAGGGGGTGACATAAGGAATGGAGAGAGAGAAGAGTAAGAAGGAATGGAGGGGGAGAGGAGAGAGGGGAGGAGGCAATGAAGCTTCATCTAAATTAAAGATTTTAGTAAAAAAAGCACAACATGGCGCCTCTGTAGTTAGCCTGAAACAGGAAAACCAGCACTGTACACAATGCGAGGGATTTTCCGGAACAAATAGCGAGGTCCGGAGCTCCAGCCGTGGTCTGGGCAAGAGGCCACTGACCCTGCGCCCCCACGGAGCATGCATGAGAGGACTGCAAGTTGAAGTAGCGCTGAGTGCTTCCAGTAAACACAGTCAGACACATCTCACCAGACTGACACCAGCACACATTACACACCGCCCAAAGCCCCTGGCTTCTCGATTGATGAAATGAGATTGCGCAATCTTAACAGTGGATATACGACATTCTTCACAATATTGAATATGCACGAGAGGGTATATATTTCTAAACACATGTAACATTTCACAGGATGTTGAAATACAAATAGGATCACTAAGTAAAGAACATAACCAACAAAAACACACCCAGCATACGAAACCGAAACCGCTCCATGGACGGAAAATATCCCATATAGGAGGCCGCTGTAGCCAATGATCTCGCTGCGACAAGAAAAAAAATGTATTGTTTGTGCCTGGGCGGGCAAAAATAAAGACGGAAACCCCAAAACAGGGAAAAAAAACGGGCTGCCTGCAACACATTTTTACCGAAAATGGGAGAGACACGGTTTATATCTCACGCCAGACCCTTAATGCATTTCATTAATTGAGGGAGTGGGGCATGTTTTCTACGTTGGGCACGACACGGTGCAAAAACAGCCAACTAAGTAGCGGCCGGTACCACGGGGTTCTAAAACGTATGGGGGGGGCATTGGTTATGAGGCAATACGCGAGTCTTGCTGAGGGTGTACTCGGAGTGAGTGTTGGGCTCTTTTGATAACTGATTCCTGGAAAGAGTTTCTGCATGGCTGCGCAAGCCTGGAAGTGATTGCAGCTTAGCTTGGGTGTGTGTGTGTGTGGTCCACCTCCCGGTGGCATGCCCTTCGGGTAACGAGACAGGGAGTACCTTGTGCATGCCCTGGGTGGGTGCAAAAGCTCCAGTGCGCATGTGACACGCGTCCCATGCTGAGCTTACAAACAAAAGCATGGGGTGGGGTGCGGGCAGCCCTCTCCTCCTAGTGCCGGTTAGTAGACACGGGCTTCCAGAGAGGGGGAAATCACAACCAGATGCATGTGGTACAATGCCCGTGAGTGTGTCCTCCAGGATCAGCGACAGAGGAAGCCAAGAGGTGTGGCATCAATTAAAATGCAGACGGGAAGGAAGTGTCGATGGAGGTCTGCGACGGGCGGAAAACAATAATTCAAAGAAGCGGGTGCCATTGCGAAAACAATGACACTACAAATAAACTGCAAGGGGCGGGAGATGTCTGGGAACAGTATGGGGAGATTAGATTAACTGGGAGCAGCGCCATGAGCCAGCAAGGAAAAAGCAACAAGATAAATGAATGCCACTTTGGAAAATTACGCATTCCACTGCAAAAACATGTTTGTGCCTGCAGAGGTGGAACTATAACCTATATTTTTGTTGGAGGGAAGAGCTTAAACAAGCATTAGCGGCAGCATTAGAAATGAAAATCGGCCGCGAAATGAAACCCTTTGAAGTAGCCAGGAAATGAAACCCTTTGAAGTAGCCAGGCTGAAAAAAAAAGCAATTAGGACGGCCTGCGGCCGTGAATAAGTGACGGCGGGGGGCGGGGAGAGAGGAACAGATGGCTGTGAAGCGAGAAAGGCTGCTGGCAGGGGGAAGGCTCGTGCATGAGAGCAGGTCACGTGATTGGGATTCACGTGAACTTTTGAAAATCCGCATCGTAAAAAGCCAGCTTTTGGATTGACAGCAATAGGTTCGAGTAAACTCGACCTAACAAAAAGAAAATAGACATCTACACCGTAAAGAATAAGCGGATTGCATCGTAGATAGGAGAGGGCAATTGTAAGGTCATTTCAAATAGTTTGTAAGGTTACAGTACTATTGTCTCATGTAGCTATTCATGAGCAATCTTTGACTTCTTTTTTAAAAGAAGAGCTGGAGGGGATTGTTCTGATTTCTGGCGGGAGAGCGTTCCAGATTCTCGGAGCAAGGCCGGAGAAGGTGCGGTTGTAAGTTCTCTTCCTTTTCAACTTTGGAGGTTTCAGCAGAGGGTTTGAACTTCTCAGTGCTCGATTCCCACCCGATTGCTCAAGTTTGTTTGCCAGGTAAGTGGGTGTGTTCTGATGTAGTGCTTTGTGTGTCAAGCAGGCTGAATGAGACACTATCAATCATAGTCAGTGAATGAGATCTATAGTAGAAGAATGATATTCTAAGGGCAAACTTGTGTTAAATGAATATTTTCATTCATTGACAAAAATATAAATATCCCTGCTAGCTGCACTCATTTAGTTCTACTGCACAGAGTCATTTCTCCTGCTTTGTCCATGGCTCTGAGATCCATTACAAAGTCCGACTGTGAAATCCGATGTAACCATGCAGTGTAGATACAGAGTACACGAGCCCAGAGCCCTGACATGCTAGCAAAAGACAATAGGCCTCGCCTTTGGGACCTACTGGCTTTGCCAATGGTTTTAACCATGTTGCACAACATACCTGATGCTGTGCAGCATGGCTGATAAAAGGGGAAAAAGCCTAAACAGCACCTACTTCACTATGTAGACATGGGCACCGCGCATGTGCAAGGCTACAAAAGGACAGGTGTTTTTTTCTTTTTGTGGGCGGGGGTGGCAAACACCTGTGGCAGATGCCCCACAGTTGGGGGGATCACAGTGGGCAAAGACTTGGAGTAGAAGAACAAGGAAGAGTGCAATGTGGAGTTAAAGCACACAAGAAAGCAGCTCGAAGGGTGAAGCTGTATAAAAGTGAAAGCGTATGTAAGAGTGGATCAAGGAACAAGGTTGTTGAATTTTTTATTTTTTTTTTATTGTGTTTAAAAGAACTGTGCTTGGGGAAGTGGAAAAACAGAGAACAGGAAACGCAGGCACTCTCAAGGAGTTCGATTAGAAAAAGTGTTTGTTTTTAAAACAGACACTTGTGGAAGGATTAAAAGAGACAAAATAAAGGGGTGGTAAACAGGCTATACTCCACAGGAGAGACCGAGACTAGAAGGACAGGCTAAAACAAATAAAACCATTGAATAGAAAGCAAGAAAATAAGAGTGACAAAACAAAACACCACAGAAAGCAATGGGTGAAGTCACTCTCTCTGTCAACTATCTTCATGGCCCAAATAAATCATTCAAAGATACAGAGGAGAGTAACCACAATGCACTGACGCTTGAGGGTTGGTCAGGGCCACCTTCACAAAGCGAAGGGGAGCGGCCTAACATAGTGTCCTGTCATTGTGCACCATGATAAAAGACCAGGGGGAAGCACTACAATCTACATTACCCCTGTTGTAAGATCTGCCAGACCAGCAGGCATTCTACAATATTAATTATGGTGGTCAAGAAACAGCTTATCTAATGCTGCTTAAGAATATATATATGGAATGCAAACAAATGACCAATGGACGGGGGAAGGGAAAAGATCTGCTACTATATGTCAGGGCTCCATTATGTTTGTTTTATATATACCTCTGGCCTGTTACATGACAAAACATTGAAGTCCACACACCATAATCTGTGATGGATTCCCCTTCTATTGCCTACATACAGGAAGAGAATTAAAACCATGAGGTGCGCAGGCCCTCTTCTTTAGTTTTAACTCTGGACAACTCGCTAAATTCTGCCCGTGTGGGCAGAGAGGGCTCACATGATGTGCTCCCCTATCTCTTTATCAACTGGATTAAGCATATCAGACACCCCCCTAGCAGAAGCAGCTCCCAGTGGAATCCTACTAGCACCAAGTGAGATCATAGACTCAAAGCTGGGGATGAGCCAGAGCGCTGCGGCTCAGTGGTTGCGGTACCTGAGCATCTCTGTACAAAGCTCAATGCTACAACTCAAATGCTTTAAACTACATGCAAAGAAAATTGACATTGGGTGTATCTGCTGCAAACATTAGCGAACTGTGTTACCTCCAATGGCTTTCCTCGCTGGAGGCGACTCTACAAGAAGTAGACACACGTGGAGTTGTGGCCCTGTTTTGACAAGTTATGGACTTTACTAGATGTTACTGTTATCTGCTACTTCTATGGCACATAATCACCATCAAGTCTCTTAGCGCTTTGAGAGAGAGGTCCGATACTCACTGCAGTCCCCAGAACACGTGTTAGAGAAGCTAACGTTGGGTTGAGAAGCATTGTTCATGAGGTTCAGCAGGTTGTGCCGGCTTCTAAGCATGAGTCTAGTACTGAAGAGCATTGCAGTGGGCCCGCTCCTCAAGTGGTGTTTACATGGACTCATATTGAACCCGAAGAGATGAACACGCCTAAATAAGATGATAGGTTAAAACAAAAACTGTAGCCATCAGATGATAACTCGTGCCTCTGCAAAAAGGAAATTGAAATGGAGGCTGGTATTGTCGCATATGGTCGTTTCTGGACTGTGATCCTTGTCCCCATTTAAAAAATGTCCTTGCCAAGGAGAACAGGAAGAACTCAATGCATTCTGTAAAGCAGTGAAGAATGCCCACTTTGAAATACACCACTGACACAAGGCTCTATTTTATTCAAAATTGTATGTCCTTTTTTCTGGAAAAACTAGGCGAACAGAGCATCTTTGTGTAAAGATGAACCCTCAAGCTCAATCAGTGATAGTTAGAGCAAGGCTATTTCAACAGGCGCGTGGGTTAAACCAGCTAGATATTCTGTGGGAAAATATAGTAGCCACCACTAATTTAAGCTCTGCTGAGGTTGTAAAGGCTGACTGGAAAATCAATTAAATGCTCCTAAGGAAAGGAATATAAATTCCCTGGCACGAGAATATAATCCCATAAATAGGAAATCTGGGTTGGGGAGCTGTAAGAAAAACACAGTGGGAGGACCTAATTCCCTTTAGCCTACAGGTGAAAAGCGGCCTTGCCCAATATGACCTGACTAGTTTACAAATTGGCTGTGGCCTCTCTTCTTGAGGAGAAAATGGCATGCTATTGAAGCAGGTGGATGCATTTCAGCTGGTGGTAAAGCCCAGTACTGAGTCACTGGTCAAGCAAAAGGAAACTATATTGACCCAAACCTGTGTGAAGTCATATATACCTGGGAACCCAGAAGCAGGGCCTGAGTCAGGGGTACACGCGGGTACAAGGCGTCCACCCACTATTTTCACAGGGTGGACGCTATCCCCCCTGCCAAGAAGCTGGGCCCCACAGAAATATGTTGAACTTGTCCCAGTGTCATTTTCAGACACCAGGAGCTCCTGCACATTGTCTGCTTTTCATTCTCAGCAGCAACGTGCAGGCAGTTAGGGTTTTTTTTTATACCTTCAGCTGTACCAGAGATAAAGGCAGAAGTTAAGGGGCCATCAGGCCTCTTTTTGATCAATCCATTATCGGACGGGAGGCAGCCTGGAACCTCTCACTTGAATGCAAATACACAGGACAGGAAACAAAACCACACATCTTGTGATCTCTTCACAGATACTTAAGAGATGCATGCTTTTTACTTTTTTCAGTCCCTGTATATAAGTGCACGCACTGTAAGAATGTCAGATTGGATGGTCTGTCCCAGTATTTACACAAATAACATATAAATAGTGCTATTTTATTTCTTTTATAGTGCAACTCATCCTAATGCAGAGCCTTCCAGTGAGGTCACTTCCTGTGACCCATGTGAGGTGACGTCATGTGCTGTGTTGGCACACGTCATGCTGTCACTTGCATACTGCCTGCAACTTGGTCAGTCACCCCGCTTCTTTTTATAGGACTTGTGCCCTGCCCAGAAGGGCTGATGCCAACTGTGTGTGGGGTAGGGTGCCATCGTGTAATTTAGGTAAAGGGCATGAGCTGCCCAAGGGCAGTGAAGTAAATGCAACCAAGGCCCATATAGATGTTGACCATACATTGAGGCTGCTATTGGATCTCACTTGTTTATCCCTTTGTGTTCATGACAAAACCAATTTGGGCAACATTCACATGCTCCTCACAGAAAATGAGAACCCATAGTGCACCACAACCACCAATTTTGTTTCATTGGCTCTTAAAAATGGTCTGGTAAAATCAGAGGGTGAATCAACATCAGTCACCTGGGAAAGAGTATTTTGTGGAACCCGTTTACGCCCACAAAGGAGTCTTCAAGGTATAAAGCCAACAACCCTGCCCAATGACTCTAACGTCCCCTAGGGACTGGATTAGTGAAAGAAGTCACAGTACTATTATTGTATTGGGTACAGTTCTGAAAAATGCAAAAGGACTTACTAAGGTTTTTGATTTTCCCTAAAGAAGTGCAGATCACCTGGGGTTTCCCCCCAAATGAAGTGGTACTCATATAACAGAAATGCAGTGTGCAGATGACACTGTATTATTAGATACTACCAAGACTGGGCTACAGAGATCCATCACTGCTCTCGGGTTTTAAAACAGCCAAAATGATTCAGTGACAAACATGTGCAAAACCAACCTGGTGGCCTTTGGAAGGCTACAGAAATGTGGATCCTGGAAAGGCTCATAGTTGACAACATAGCAAGATATGGTTACCTGGGAGTTTGAAAAAATGTAAAGGGAGGATTTCATTAACATCTAACCTACCTATAAGTAATGTTTGACCCATATGAGCTTCCCAATAGAATTGATTGCACTGCAGTTAGAGCAACATTTATTTTCCTGTCCTTTCTTATGGAATGGAAGTTACTACTAGAATGGCTGGCTGTTTAGATAGGTTGCAGTGCAAATTATTTCAATCACTTTTTGTGTTAACACATGCTAGCTTCCAGGCGTACTTGTAACAACTGGAGTTCAAACTGAAAATGCAGACCCTGTATCTTAAAGCTAATTTCCTGAAACGTTGCTATAATGCAAAGAAAGCTGAAAAGGATTTCCTTTGGGCCCTTATTTGGAAAAGAATTTAAAACCTGGACACCGACCACTCCATTATCTGAACCATCTTTTAAGTGAAGTATTAGTCAACATAGATGTCTTTCTTGTGTGGGTTAGTGGCCTTAGTATTGCAGTTTTCAAATCTACCATAATTTCTACTGTCTGGTCAAAATATTTCTCATTGGACTTCCTAGACTTGTATCAGAAGAAGTATAGTGAATTTGGGGTACCCATATATTCCCCTCATAGTGATCCTTGGTATCTATACTCTGCTAAGAAAAGAAGAGCACATCAAACATTTGCTGACCTCAGTTTTTCCAACTACCACTATCTGGAATAATGGGTCCATGGTGCCTGACGACAAGAGGGAATAAGACTTGTAGTCTACAGAACTATTGAGAAGAACTCCCAAGTCTTATCTTAGCACCTCTAATGGTATGGAACAAAAGAAATTCTATTACAGGACCAGAGGCTTCGGATTATGCTTTCTCTTTCTCTACTGAAATTTACAGGAGCCAATGAAAAAATGTTTAAAGTACAGCAAACTACATTTCCCATAATGCTAAGTAGTAATACCAATGACCATAGAGACTGTCCCTCTATAAATCGCTCTTCAACCTGAGCACTTCCTCTTTTTTTGCTGCTGGCAGCCGAGTTCAGTGCTCCTTATTTATTTCTTCATTTACTACCTAAGTACCTTATTGTGTTCATTAATTGTTTTCATACGCTCGTTGACTACGTTCTCTGTTATCAGCATTATTGAATGTGCATTTATTGTATTGTTCGCTTACTGTTTGCTGCCTTGTGCACATTTCCTCAGGGGATCCGCTATCAGGGTAGGTTCCACGTACCCGCGGGGAATCCCTGCGGCGGTTCGCACGGAGTCTGTTTGCGGCATGGGCTGGAGTGGCTCCACCGCAATCGATCTCTTCCCAGATGTCTTCTGCCCTCAGGAGGTACGCCTCCTTTTTTCAATTGAAGCGGTGTTCTGTCCCTCATCGGGTCTGCATACCAAAGAGAGCCAGACGTCGCGGAGCCCAAATGGGCTACCTTTGGGCTAGTTTTTGGCTACGCGACACCCAAAATAAAGTGGGAGATTCAATTAGCTTTGCTAAACCGCAGAGCTGTTCAGTCAGTGCCATTTTTTGTCTGGTCTGTACACCTATCCTTGGCTGTAATAGTTGGAGGGCCCATGCCAGTTATCCACTTATATATTTTAAGTTTGGCTCTCACTTACGCCCTATTGGGCTGGAATAATAGTGGAGTACAGCTGGGCTGAGGAGTCTCCGAATCTGTGCATGGTGGGTGGCTACCCCCCTACAATTCCTTTGGTATTGTATTTGGACAACTGCGTTCTACACAATCTAGCTGTGCTACCTCTTTAAAAAAACCTCCATTATGGATGACTGGGCCGCTATTGAAGATGATGAATACACCTACTATAAGGAGCAGCAGGGTCCCCTTCTGGAGGACAGATTGGTAGATACCCTGGACGCATCAGTGCAGCAGTCTGTGAACCGGGCCATTGAAACCACAGTCCTTCACACAGTGAACCAGGCGTTAAATTTGCAAAATGGCACAGGTTCCAAGCTACTGATACTGCCAGCCCTGCGTAAAACATTAAGGATAATGGGACACTGCAGGTCAAATTTAAATTTCAAAGTTTTATTCGACAGCATGTCATAAAAGCAGTTATGCATCCTACACTACACAATAAATACTACAATGTTAAATTCATTATTTTTAAAAAACTCATTAAACCATAATGCTGTCATGTTCCAAATAAAAAGACAATTTATACATGATAATTAAAAATAGTTCAATAAAACATGAATTTTTAAAAGTTGATCTACAATAAGCGGTGTCAGTTAATTCATTGGGCAGTATCTAACTGTTGTAAAGTGCGGGTGCGTATAGTCCATGCCCAACCTAAAAATGTTGCAACGGCAATCGCCATGCAGGGTGTACAATCTGATTCCAGCACTCTTAATGCCTCTATGTACCTACGTGTACCTAAGTTTAAACACACAGGTTTTATCCACTTCCGTCGTGGACTTACATAAAGGGGACAAACAAACAGTAGATGAGCAATATTCTCAGTCAAGCCTTTACAGTGGAGGCATTTGTCGTCCTGAATAGCTGACCATTTGCGGGTGAATGCCTTTAAAGGAAGGGTCCCAGTTCTGAATTGAAAATACAATTTTCTATCAAACGGCCTTTCAATAATGTCCCAGTAAGGCTCACAAGATGGTAAGGGTTTGATATCCAGGAAACGTCCTGTTAAATTAGTGTTGGGTCCTATACTATAAGCGGTCGACCATACCATTTCCCAATACATTTTTTCCAGTGTTGCCTTTGATGGAAAGCTTTTGGCATTGGGAGTGGTCCATAGGTGGTCTAGTTCCAGCTTAATTAGCAAACCTCTTATTTCCTTTAACCATGGGATCGAATGGAAGCGATCTGCCCTGGTGATATCCTTCAGGGCAGTGGCATAATGCACTAGTTCAGGGGTAGTCATAATGCGTCTCCAGTATAATAAGGGTCGCAGCCGTGCCAAATCCTCAATGTTCTTCCTGCCAAGGTCGTATGCCAGTGGAACGGTAGGGGTACTTTGGGGAACCCCAACAAGACGGCGTATAAACCTGTTTTCCGCCAGTTTTACTTGTTTCAAATTGGAAAATCCTCAAAGTTCCGAGCCGTATAAAGAGGCACTAATCACCTTCATATTGTAAATTTCTAAAGCAGGGGTGATTGGCTTAGTCAATGAGGCTTTATGTTTAAGGGCCACCACACCCGCCAGCTGGTGGAATTTTAAAACAGCCATGTCAATGTGGTTTTTCCAACTCGTATTACACTGAAGGGATATTCCTAGTTACGTGAAGGCCTCAACCTGTTCTAGGGGAGTACCGTTAAAGATAATTGAACCCTTAAATGTGTTCCGCTGGTTCAAACACATGAACTTGGTTTTGGAGGTGTTTATCTCAAGTCCACGTGTTTGACAGAACTCACCGAAAGCGTTAACTGCCTTCTGAAGCCCACTCAGGGTTCGAGAAACTATCAGCATGTCGTCCGCAAACATGAGGACTGGCACGCGTGCCCCTGCTAGAACAGGAGCATCAGTGGGAGAACGGCTTGGATGGTCTACAACGCCATTGATGTAAATAGAAAACAGTGTGGGTGCCAGGACACACCCCTGCCGAACCCCACGTTCGACAGGGAAGGTGTCCGTCACCTCACCCTGTGCCCCCCACCTCATGCTAGCATAATTGTTCTCTTTTTTTTTTTTATTGAAAGTTCATGACAATATAGTGTACTCTATACAAACAGTAGATATTAATACAGGAATATAAATATACATACATGAATGAAGATAAATACGCATTCTTAAGAGTTAAAAAAGCTCAGCTGATAAAGAGGGGATAATAAATACAATAAATACTAAAGTAGTGGCTACATTAGATTTTTGAGGAGCTATGGACCCCCGCTTTTTAGCTGCCTCCATGATGCCACGGGCGCCCAAATCCTTAATCCCATTTCCCTAGATTTCACTCCCTTTAGGGCGTACAGCTCTGACTCGATGTTATGGATCCCGAGCATCCTGCACATCCACATTTGGAAGGTTGGGGCCTCAATATCCTTCCATGCAGCAGCAATTAATATTCTGAGAACAGCTGTCGCTATAAAAACAAGTGCCTCAGATTCTGTACTTAAGCCCAATTTAGCGTCACACCCAATTATTAAGAGTGTAGGGGATAGGTATATTTTGACAGCTAGCAGCCCCTCTAGAAACTTTTCGATTTCATTTTTAATAGTTCCTAGTTTACAACAACTACAAAACATGTGAAGAGCATCGGCAGGCCCCTCTCCACATCTAGGGCAGTTACTATCCTCCCTTTTTCCCCATTCATACAATTTAGCCGGAGTGTAATATAAGTTAAATAGAGTCTTAAAGTGCTGTGCTCTTAAATTTGAGGAGCGTAAAAACCTTTTTTTCCATTAGGATAGCTCTATCCAAGTTGATATCTGGATCTCTCAGTTTAATAACCCAAGCGGCCTCTGTTTTGGGGATGTCATCAGGAAGTGTTTCCAAGAACAGCCCATAGAATGATCTGATTCTGCGGCCACCTCCCTTCATATAGTCCAGTATTGTACAATCTTTAGATACGTCTATACTCGGTCTTTTAGATTTTATTGTGTTAGCCAACTGCATATATTTAAACTCTTGGCATCCTTGTAGTGAGAATCGTGACTTCAGAAGTTCAAGGGGCTTCAAAGCATCCTTTGTCATCACTTGACCCAATGTAGGGATTCCCTGTCTTTCCCAGTGTCTCCATGGGCCATCTCTACTTAGGTGTGGAAATAGTCCTGATTCCCAGAGTATAGTATGTTTGTTAAACTTTGGGATGCTCTGATTCTTCTGTACCGAGGACCACAGCCTCCAGATATCTTCCAGTATTTTATAACCTGTAGCCTTATAAAAGCGTTTATCGTATTTCCTTAGCAATACCCCATGTGCTTCGCTTCCTAGAGCCAGTTGATAGATGGATGGAATATCTCCCTGACTGTGTGGCCTATTGTTTGGAAGGAAGAGTACAGCCATTTCTGTAAGTAGGCAAGACCAGTTATAAAACATGAGATTAGGAATTCCTAACCCACCCTTTTCTTGGGGGAGAGACAAGAATTTGATTGATCTCCTCACCTTGCCATATTGCCAGACAAAATTCATGAAGATTGCCTCCATTTCTTTAATCAATATGTCATCTACTTTAAAGGGGATAGACCTAAATTTATACAGGATCTTCGGGAACATTGTCATTTTAATGACATTGACCCTACCTATGATTGATAAATGGAGGGTATCAATTCTTTTAAGATCTTGTTTCATTTTTTCAAGTAATGGCGAAAAATTATCTTTGATGATTTCCCTTGGCTGTGCGTTGATTGTTATTCCTAGATAAACTACTGAATCTAGATATCTATCATCAAGTTTGACTATGTTTCTTGAACAAAGTACCTGTGTTTTTGCCACGTTTAGTCGGTATCCGGATAACTTCCCAAAGTCAGATGTAATACTGACTATTCCCTTCATTGCACTGTCTGGATCAGTGGTAGTTATGGCTAAATCATCTGCATATGCAAGGATTTTGGTGTGAAATCCATTAGTAACAACCGGCTTTATATTAATGTTATTCTTTATGAGTGTGATTAGGGGGGTCTATGTATAATGCAAAAAGGATGGGTGAGCACGGACACCCTTGTCTCGTGCCTCTCGTAATATGAATCTGACTCGAACTTTCACCCATAAGCTGGATACTAGCTATTGGATTAAAATACATAGCCTTGATTGCCTGCAAGAATCTGGGACCAAAACCTCTATCTGCCATCACTTTCCACAGAAAGCTCCACCTAACACGGTCGAATGCTTTTTCTGCGTCGAGGAGGATCATCGCGACCCCCCCCCACCAGCAGCATGGATATCGAACAGGGTTGTTGCCCTTTTGATATGGTCGGTAGTATCTCTACTGGGGACAAATCCATGCTGCCAAGGCGAGACGAGGGTCGCGATCATCCCCCCCAACTGTGTAGCCATTATCTTTGCGTAGAGTTTGTTATCACTATTTATTAACGATATGGGTCTGTAAGAGCCAGGATTTTCCTTGGGCTTCCCTTTCTTGTGGAATACCACTATATTGGTTTTGGTCCAAGATTCTGGTATCCATGCTGCTGGTGGGGGGGGGTCGCGATGATCCTCCTTGACGCATGATAATGAAAGTGAAAACTAGCATAATTGTTCTCATGCAAGCGGACAAGAAGAGTCAGCAATTCCGGGGCCAACCCAGCTTCAGCGAGTACCCTCCAAAGTTTAGAACGAGGAACTAGATCAAAAGCTGATTTTAAATCTACGAAAACAGCGTAAAGAGTCCCATTAGTTAGCATCACGTTCCTCCAGTATAGAGCTATGAAAAAAAAGACCTGGTCAACTGAACTTGTACAGGGACGGAAACCAGCTTGATAAGGGGATAAAATATCTTTTTCTACTATCCAAGTTTGCAGTTTGTTTTGCACTAATCAACCTATTAACTTTTGGGCAGAGTCTATAAGACTGATAGGTCTATAATTGCTAGGTAGTGATTTGTCTCCCTTTTTAAAAACTGGAATTATTTCTGCACCCTTCCATGAGGTCGGTATTGGTGCACCCCTAGCCACACAGTTAGGAGGCCACTCAAAGTACTGACACCAAGATAATCGATCACTTAAAAACACATCAGCAGGTATGCCATCCATTCCTGGGGCTCGGCCCCCTATCACGCAGTCTAGCGCTATACTAACATCTTTTTTTGTGAAAATTGATAGAAAACTGTAGGGGGTAGTATACAGTCTCCTTCCGCTAGGTCACGAGCGTATTGTGGTTTGAAAAAGTCTACCCACTGGTTTTTTGCAACATTATTTTGTGGGGGTTGTGCTATCCCCCCTCTGGGCCCAAAATTGACTTTGATTCTTTGCAGCACAGGCGTATTTAAGATCACGCCAGTGAGCCTCATCCCACCGTTTCCTGGCCTCTTTTTGTGCCTTCCTATATATGTCCCTTGCCTTTCTCACACCTAGGATGTTCTTGTTTCTAAGTTCGGTGCTGAGATTCTGGCGGGCTACTCTACAGGACTTGTCGTACCATCCCATTTTGGGTGATTTTTTATGATCATTGTCTAGTTTTGTGGGCTTCTTAAAAAACTCCTGGAGCTTGGCAAAAAAGTTTGTATGAGCCGCAGGCATAATTTCAGAAAAGATTTGATTTGTGGTATGTGAATTTATCTTACCCACTTCTTCGACCACCACTTTTTTGAGATCCTCCAACCTCTCTGTGTTCTCAATTAGTCTACCCCATTTTATGTGGCGCTGGTTATTCGAGGCTACAATATCTAAGCTGACTTTGCCACCCCCATGATTTGGTTCTCTTAACCCCATGTTTGCTTTGAAGACCATACAGAGAGGGTTGTGGTCACTCTCCATCCTGTTTTTTACAACCATATCAGTCAACCTGTGCCGTTCTCTACTGTCTACCAAGAAGTAATCTATTCTGCTAGAGAACCTACCATTATCGAATGTTTTGTCCCCCTGGCGATCTGACGGGGTACGTCCGTTAGCTGCTCTGAGTCCTCTTGCTAGACATAAAGCCTTCAGTTGGATGGCCACCGCTGTCCATCTTCTGACTATGGGTAATTCTAGCTGGGGGACACCCCACTTGCTATCCTCCTCTTCTGCTAGGATTTGGTCTTCTTGGCCAAGCGGTTCAAATGTGGTGTTGACATCACCCCCCACAATAAAAGACAACTGTGTTGGGAGTGCCTCGAGCTCAAGGTCAAGAGCGGCGATTACTTCTGATATTTGACCTCCCGCTACTCCCCTGGCATAAATGTTGAAAATAACCACCCCCTGTCCGTTAGCCCATGTGAGGTTAACTGACAAAATATCATTTGATGGAGAACTCCTTTGCTCGATTCTACAGCATAATGTTTGGCGGATCCAGATTATCAGGCCCCCTGATGGGCAACCCTTTGGATTTTTTGTAGCTGGGATTTGGAAATTAAGAAAACCTAGATGATGTACTGGGGTCAATGACCAAGTTTCCTGGAACAGTAGGATATCAAATTGCTCTATAAAGTTACACCATTGTGGTGATGTCAACTTGTTGGTAATACCGGCAATGTTCTAGTAAAGAAAAGACAACCCTGCTTCATCTGCTGCTAAGCATAAGGGGACAAAGAATTGAGGGAGCGACAGTTCACCACAAAATCAGAAGGTTCACAGTTGTGATTTCCAAAAGTTATCCTTTTATTTGATGATTTTCAACAGAGATGAGCAAATCTTCATTTTTTATGAATCAAAGTGCAACATAAACAGCCGACGCGTTTCGTCCACAGACGGACATCATCAGGGCTGTAATTGATAAATAATACATATCAGATTAAACAATCAAAAAACATAGTACAACTTAAAAACACAATAGGACACCTGCCTATATGACAATCTATTGCTTACAGCAAAAGAATGGACAAATGAATGATACACGTATCTATACATTCCCCAGAACTCAACAATGAAGATAACTGTTAGTAATGAAAAAGCCTTCTGCCTACCTCCTGTAAGAACAAATTTGTAAAAGATGAAATCTTGTCTTTCTATTCACACAATTCAACTGTTGTACAACCTAATTGAGAAATTATTCAAAAATGAACTTGATATGTACATGATATTGAATCAAACAGAGCATAAACACCACACTTTTAGATAATGTATATATAAAGCAATTTATGTCTAATAAAGCCTATTGGGATACAGGATAATATGCCACGATGATCCTCATCCTAAATATTATTCAGTAACCCCCAAATAAGAATATATAACCATAAATGAATACCAACTCCATAGAAAATCAAAAAACTAGTTCAACAAGGCATCTCACCTGGCATTTCACACTAAATTAGTATTATTGCCAGAACTCCCCTTGAAATTTTGTAGGAACAGTCCTTATTCTTGATATCATTGTAAAAGTACAAAAGAAAGCGGGGGTATCTAATATTAGAGCATAGCAAAGCCATAAGCAATATAAACAGAAGGAGGCATGAATTCAAAGTGACTACGAGTTAGTCATTAAGAGCAAATAAGGAGAACATAGCATCTGCAAAACCTAAAGGATATCATATTTACACCATCAACTTAGTAAAAATGAGGGCGGCCAGATACCTAAAAGATCTGCTCATCTCAACCAAACGTTATGCTGGCGAAAAGAATGGACAAAGAAAATCTGTCTGTCAAAGCCCAGTCACTCAATGTAACCCATAACAACAAAATAACTCAATCGGTAAATGACCTCACCTAGTAACGATAAAGATTCAAAAGCAAAAGTCCTGTTGAAATAAATAAAATGCAAGATTTAGAACTCATAATTAAAACAGACTCTTAGTCTATATCGCACAAAAAACATCCACTAGCAGTTCCATGCTATAAATTAACTATTCCAGTCAGCACCTCACTTTTTAAAAATATGAGAACAATGTCTTGATGGGGAGACTCGGCAGGCCGCGTCCGACGTCTACTGCGATAGCGTGCAAAGTAACCATGTCCATTGACTCCCTTTAAAGTCCTGTCTCACCAATCAGAAATGTCGGACTTGTTCCCGCTCATCTAAAAAAAAATAGTTCCCAAACTGGTCCGCCCCACCTCGTAATCATGACTGCGTGCCGCGGTAAAAACTCTATTATAGCTCTCTATTAAGTCCGCAACCCAAGCACCAAAGACATAGTATATCCGGTCTATTGGTGCATATCCGGTTTGCCAAAGGAAAACATATTTTACCCAATGACAAAGTATATCCGGTTAGGTAGTTACCAATGAGATACCCGAGCAAACGTCACCTTAGCTCTGAAAACGACATAACGTAAACATATATCGGAACATCGAAAATAAGTAAATTACTTTAAAGGAGAAATAGAGTGTAGTAAGAGAAAGTTAATATACGTAATATATCCGGTTTGCCAAAAGGGAAGCGTGTTGTACCCAGTAGCAGTGCATTACCGGTTTCGAAGTTACAATTAAGATACCCAAGTAAACGTCACTATGGCTATAAATACGACATCACGTGAACATTTATCGGAGCAACGAAAATATGTAAATCTATTTTAAAAAGAAATAAAGTGTAATAAGAAAAAAATTAATGGGTTATACTGCCGCATTGTGAGAGTATATATTCAAAAATAGATGCTAACAAGCATGAATGCCTGAGAAACGGCAATAATGTGCAGATCGAAAAATCATATTAAACATATTAAGTTTAATAGATGCCCAAATTCAAGCTAAATCCAATGTATGAGATACGCATACAATAATGCGCTAAATTTGAATAAAATGTAATAGACCTACAAATCATTACTTGATACTAAATCTGTTATAAACATATAATAATAGAAATCCATAAGTAGTGTTGAGATTTCATTACATCTACAAAATAAACACACTAAAAATTAACTTGCATAAACCAATGTGGCAAAATGTATAGAAATACCACTCTTTCAAGCTCCTGTATAACACTCCTATTCTAAAGAGCTTATGCATAATAAGATATATCAAAGGTAAACAATATATAGTACATCTCCAGAAGTTACTCTTATTTAAGAGAAAAGCAATTGCAAGGGATTACTTAATTACACCCACTAGAAATAACAAGTTTGCAAGTGATAACGGAAAAAACAGATCAACATATAAAAGATCTGTTAACCCTATTAGAGTTCATCCCCCAATTACAAAAAGTAATGTAGCTCATTCTCAGTATTTAACCCTAATTTCACTAGTCTGCAACGCGAGATCCATCTCGCCTCAACCTGTCTCAAACGGAGGATCCAGTCCCCTCCTCTTTTCCATGGTTGAACCTTTTGCACACCATGGAATGTTATCATAGTCTCAAAAGGATGATGAGCTTTAATATGTTGGAAAATAGGAGACTTCTCATCCTGATTCTGAATAGCCCTTACATGTTCTTGAATTCGTGTCTTGAGTTTCCTCTTTGTACTCCCCATGTAAACCTTGTTACAATGGCATTTAATGGCATAAACTACCCCCTCACTATTGCAATTGATGAACTCCCTGATTGTATACATCTGATCAGTGTTATAACAAAAGCTTTTTATTTTGTTCTAACCACATTCGCACACATTACAAGAGCCACATATGAAGAAACCAGATGGACGTTTAGTTAACCAATTGGAATTATTGTCTTTCACTGGCTCAAGATAATTGCTACTTATGAGTTCCTTAACCGTTGGACATCTTTTGAAAATGACCTCAGGACGTTCATTAATAAACCCAGAAAGTGCTGGGACTCCCTTCAAAATGTTCCAATGTTTGCCTAGTGCCTTAAATATGGCATCCTTCTGGGTACAATACTTAGTAATAAAGGCTAATTGTCCCTTGGAACTATTTTTCTTTTCTTTCTGAATCAAAGTAGATTTCCTGTCAAGTTTATAAATTCTGTTCTTAGCTCTAACGAGGTCAGATTCAAGATACCCCCTATCCCTGAGTCTATTTTGTAGAGAATTAAGCTCTGCCTCAAAGTCGTTATCCTTGCTACAATTTCGTTGAATCCTGACCATCTCACCATAGGGGATGCCTCTAGTTACAGCTTTAGTGTGATGACTTTCAAACCTCAAAATGGAGTTAGTGGCAGTAGGTTTTCTATATAACTTACTCATAATTTTGTCCTTTTCAATAAATAGTTCCACATCCAGGATCACAATCCTTGAGTTGCTATGCTCAAGTGTCAGCGATACATTGAAATTATTATTATTCAGATACACAAAGTATTCCTGTAGATCATTCACCGATCCCCTCTAAATCATGAGAATGTTGTCGATGAAACGAGTCCAAAACAAAATATTGTCATGCCATTTGCCAGCATCATGGCCCCAGGCATGCTCCCTCTCAAACCAACCCATAAATAGGTTGGCGTAAGAAGGAGCAAACCTGGAGCCCATTGCTGTACCTCTCGTCTGATGATACCAGACTTCCTCAAACAAAAAGAAATTGTTATCGAGAATCAATCTGGCCATTTTCAACAACATATCTGAATGCTCTCTCAAGCTCGGATTTCTACTTCCAAGGAAGTTTTTTAATGCCACTAAGCCCATGTCCGGATGTATACAAGTGTACAACCCTACCACATCCATAGTGACCAGGGTGTACCTTTCCTCCCATGTTACGTCCTCCAATTTATTGAGGACGTCCATGGTGTCCCTGATATATGCGGGCAAGTTAACCACCAGAGGCTTCAAAAACATGTCCACAAATTCTGACATGTGTTCAGTAATGCTGCCAATACCAGCTACTATAGGTCTACCCGGAGGTTTTTGTCTGTACTTGTGTAGTTTTGGTAAAACATAAATGAAGGGGAAAATAGGTTTAGAAATGCGAAGGTATTTAAATTCTGCCTCATCTAACATCCCTTCTTCTTTCCAGTTATATAATCTGTCATTAATGAGGGAGGATGCCTCAGGAATAGGATTACGGGTTAGCTTACGATCACAAGAGGGGTCTTGTAAGTGATGTTGAATTTCAGCACTGTAATCAGATCTATTCATAATAACTACATTACCCCCCTTATCAGATGATTGTATTACAATATTCTTATCCTTTCTCAAACTTCCTAAAGCTGCCCTTTCTCCATGAGACAGATTATCATGAAATTTACCAAAGCCCATTTTACAATCACGATCTTGTATTTTGTATAGTTCCTCCAAAGTTCTGTTAATATACAAATCGATAGCAAAAAATTGTCCACCTTGTGGAACAAATTTAGATTTTGTTTTAAGACCACTAGAACAACTGTAATCTGTCATAATGTTCAATGATTCGGCAACATCCTCCTCCCTTAAATCCTCACTTTCAGAAATTGACAATAATAAACAAGTATTCCTTAAATCATTGATAGACATGGCACAATCTTTATTCGACTGAGGATTAACATTCATAGATCTTTCATGTTCAGAAAAAAATGTTTTCAATTTCAATCTTCTCGCAAAATGAAACAGGTCAATTTCAAAATCAGTGTAGTTGCATTTATACATAGGACAAAATGATAAGCCTTTTTTCAAAACTGATAACTCATTCTTATTGAGACTCCTATCAGACAAGTTAATAACTTGAAGTTCACCTGATCTAGCCTCTAGCGCTTGTGTCACTATTTCCTCTGAGCATCCTGGCTCCTTGTCCCCATCCTCGTACCTCCTATGTTTCCTGCCCTGCCTGTTCCTACAGGGTCTTTTCTTTTGCCTTTCTTGATACGAGTAATTTCGTCAAAAAAAGACGAATTAACAGGGGGGGTGGCAGTAGCTCCCCCTGCACCACCCAAGTCCTCAACCGATGACACGCTAGAGCTGCTATAATTAACAGAGCTCAAGTCACTCTGACCTGTGGCCTTAGTAGGACCCTTTGGTCTGACTATTTCGTCATATCCTCTGGCGAAAGTGAATATCCTGCCCTGAGCATAATCTCTTTCATCCCTTCTAATCTTATTCATTTTTTTGTCTTTAATCTGTAATTGAAACTTATTAATCTCATCTTTCAAAATTACATAATTTTTTTCAGTGAGTTCTGGAAGATTCATGGCCTTGATATCTGACTCAAGATCTAAAATCTCTTGTTTAAGCTTATCAACTTTTCTGTTAGCATTCTTGATCAAAATATTAATCATAGTAAATGATGAATTGTAAAGATTTTCTTCCCAATCTTTTAGTAAATCAATGTCAAGGTCATCAAATGTCGGAAAAATTAATATCCGTAGACCTCTGGGAATTCTCCTCAAATCTAAGTAATTCTGTAAAGTAGCACCGTCCCCCCATTTTGAAAGTTCAGCTTTCTTCAATCTTTCTAATTTCAGGAATTTATCTCTCAAACTGTTGACAGGTGCCTTATTCTTAGATATTGAGGTGGCACCCTTACTCATCTGAAACAACTCTGCTGCCAATTTCTCTCTATCATCTTCCATTTTTGTTAAGAAACAGTAATACAAATCACCACTTGTTATTGTCGTGCTAATGACCCTAACAAGCAAATACTCAGAATGCGGAAAACGGTGAGGGTTTGAAGACAGCACAGACAAAAACTAAATTTACGTGTTACAATGTTTAGAAGAAAGATTAATATTCCAAAGTCCGCTCAACACCTCATCTGGATCCACCGGTAAAATCCAGGAATGTCCTTGATGTGTGCACAAAGAATTGAGGGAGCGACAGTTCACCACAAAACCAGGAGGTTCACAGTTGTGATTTCCAAAAATTATCATTTTATTTGATGATTTTCAACAGAGATGAGCAAATCTTCATTTTTTATGAATCAAAGTGCAACATAAACAGCCGACGCGTTTCGTCCACAGACGGACATCATCAGGGCTGTAATTGCTAAATAATACATATCAGATTAAACAATCAAAAAACATAGTACAACCTAAAAACACAATAGGACACCTGCCTATATGACAATCTATTGCTTACAGCAAAAGAATGGACAAATTAATGATACACGTATCTATACATTCCCCAGAACTCAACAATGAAGATAACTGTTAGTAATGAAAAAGCCTTCTGCCTACCTCCTGTAAGAACGAATTTGTAAAAGATGAAATCTTGTCTTTCTATTCACACAATTCAACTGTTGTGACACCTAATTGAGAAATTATTCAAAAATGAACTTGATATATACATGATATTGAATCAAACAGAGCGTAAAACCACACTTTTAGATAATATATATAAAGCAATTTATGTCTAATAAAGCCTATTGGGATACAGGATAATATGCCACGATGATCCTCATCCTAAATATTATTCAGTAACCCCCCAAAAAAGAATATATAACTATCAATGAATACCAACTCCATAGAAAATCAAAAAACTAGTTCAACAAGGCATCTCACCTGGCATTTCACACTAAATTTGTATTATTGCCAGAACTCCCCTTGAAATTTTTTATCCTTTTTGTAGGAACAGTCCTTATTCTTGATATCACTGTAAAAGTACAAAAGAAAGCAGGGGTATCTAATATTAGAGCATTGCAAAGCCATAAGCAATATAAACAGAAGGAGGCATGAATTCAAAGTGACTACGAGTTAGTCATTAAGAGCAAATAAGGAGAACATAGCATCTGCAAAACCTAAAGGGTATCATATTTACACCATCAACTTAGTAAAAATGAGGGCGGCCAGATACCTAAAAGATCTGATCATCTCAACCAAACGTTATGCTGGCGAAAAGAATGGACAAAGAAAATCTGTCTGTCAAAGCCCAGTCACTCAATGTAACCCATAACAACAAAATAACTCAATCAGTAAATGACCTCACCTAGTAACGATGGAGATTCAAAAGCAAAAGTCCTGTTGAAATAAATAAAATGCAAGATTTAGAAATCATAATTAAAACAGACTCTTAGTCTATATCGCACAAAAAACATCCACTAGCAGTTCCACGCTATAAATTAACTATTCCAGTCAGCACCTCACCTTTTAAAAATATGAGTACAATGTCGTGATGGGGAGTCTCGGCAGGCCGCGTCCGACGTCTACTGCGATAACGTGCAAAGTAACCATGTCCATTGACTCCCTTTAAAGTCCCGTCTCACACATCAGAAATGTCGGACTTGTTCCCGCTCATCTAAACAAGTCTAGTTCCCAAACTGGTCCGCCCCACCTCGTAATCATGACTGCGTGCCGCGGTAAAAACTCTATTATAGCTCTCTATTAAGTTCGCAACCCAAGCACCAAAGACATAGTATATCCAGTCTATTGGTGCATATCCGGTTTTCCAAAGGAAAACATATTTTACCCAATGACAAAGTATATCCGGTTAGGTAGTTACCAATGAGATACCCGAGCAAACGTCACCTTAGCTCTGAAAACGACATAACGTAAACATATATCGGAACATCGAAAATAAGTAAATTACTTTAAAGGAGAAATATAGTGTAGTAAGAGAAAGTTAATATACGTAATATATCCGGTTTGCCAAAAGGGAAGCGTGTTGTACCCAGTAGCAGTGCATTACCGGTTTCGAAATTACAATTAAGATACCCAAGTAAACGTCACTATGGCTATAAATACGACATCATGTGAACATTTATCGGAGCAACAAAAATATGTAAATTTATTTTAAAAAGAAATAAAGTGTAATAAGACAAAAATTAATGGGTTAAACTGCCGCATTGTGAGAGTATATATTCAAAAATAGATGCTAACAAGCATGAATGCCTGAGAAACAGCAATAATGTGCTGATCGAAAAATCATATTAAACATATTAAGTTTAATAGATGCCCAAATTCAAGCTAAATCCAATGAATGAGATCCGCATACAATAATGCACTAAATTTGAATAAAATGTAATAGACCTACAAATCATTACTTGATACTAAATCTGTTATAAACATATAATAATAGAAATCCATAAGTAGTGTCGAGATTTCATTACATCTACAAAATAAACACACTAAATAATAACTTGCATAAACCAATGTGGCAAAATGTATAGAAATACCACTCTTTCAAGCTCCTGTATAACACTCCCTATTCTAAGGAGCATATGCATGATAAGATATCTCAAAGGTAAACAATATATAGTACATCTCCAGAAGTTACTCTTATTAAAGAGAAAAGCAATTGCAAGGGATTACTTAATTACACCCACTAGAAATAACAAGTTTGCAAGTGATAACGGAAAAAACAGATCAACATATAAAAGATCTGTTAACCCTATTAGAGTTCCTCCCCCAATTACAAAAAGTAATGTAGCTCATTCTCAGTATTTAACCCTAATTTCACTAGTCTGCAACACGAGATCCATCTCGCCTCAACCTGTCTCAAACGGAGGATCCAGTCCCCACCTCTTTTCCATGGTTGAACCTTTTGCACACCATGGAATGTTATCATAGTCTCAAAAGGATGATGAGCTTTAATATGTTGGAAAATAGGAGACTTCTCATCCTGATTCTGAATAGCCCTTACATGTTCTTGAATTCGTGTCTTGAGTTTCCTCTTTCTACTCCCCATGTAAACCTTGTTACAATGGCACTATTGCAATTGATGAACTCCCTGATTGTATACATCTGATCAGTGTTATAACAAAAGCTTTTTATTTTGTTCAAACCATATTCGCACACATTACAAGAGCCACATATGAAGAAACCAGATGGACGTTTAGTTAACCAATTGGAATTATTGTCTTTCACTGGCTCAAGATAATTGCTACTTATGAGTTCCTTAACCGTTGGACATCTTTTGAAAATGACCTCAGGACGTTCATTAATAAACCCAGAAAGTGCTGGGACTCCCTTCAAAATGTTCCAATGTTTGCCTAGTGCCTTAAATATGGCATCCTTCTGGATACAATACTTAGCAATAAAGGCTAATTGTCCCTTGGAACTATTTTTCTTTTCTTTCTGAATCAAAGTAGATTTCCTGTCAAGTTGATAAATTCTGTTCTTAGCTCTAACGAGGTCAGATTCAAGACACCTCCTATCCCTGAGTCTATTTTATAGAGAATTAAGCTCTGCCTCAATGTCATTATCCTTGCTACAATTTCGTCGAATCCTGACCATCTCACCATAGGGGATGCCTCTGGTTACAGCTTTAGAGTGATGACTTTCAAACCTCAAAATGGAGTTAGTGGCAGTAGGTTTTCTAGATAACGTACTCATAATTGTGTCCTTTTCAATAAATAGTTCCACATCCAGGAATGGTATACAACGTTTACTATGCGAGCGTTACAGCGAAGTACCATTACCACGCGGTTATAACAACGAAAGTTGTTACAACGAATTGCGCTGGGTGGCGCTCAAGGATAATAAATCATTTAATTTACTATCCCAACACCTTCCCTACTATCCACGGGGACTGGTGTTGGAATAGTAAATTATATTTTTTAAATTTGCGCCCCCCCAACGCAAGTCGTTGTAACGACTTGCGTTGTTACAACCGCGTTGTAATGGTACGCGTTGTAACAGTGTGCGTGGTAGTGACATACATCCCCAGGAACACAATCCTTGAGTTGCTATGCTCAAGTGTCGGCGATACATTGAAATTATTATTATTCAGATACACAAAGTATTCCTGTAGATCATTCACCGACCCCCTCCAAATCATGAGAATGTCGTCGATGAAACGAGTTCAAAACAAAATATTGTCATGCCATTTGCCGGCATCACGGCCCCAGGCATGCTCCCTCTCAAACCAACCCACAAATAGGTTGGCGTAAGAAGGAGCAAACCTGGAGCCCATTGCTGTACCTCTCGTCTGATGATACCAGACGTCCTCAAACAAAAAGAAATTGTTATCGAGAATCAATCTGGCCATTTCCAACAACATATCTGAATGTTCTCTCAAGCTCACATTTCTACTTCCAAGGAAGTGTTTTAATGCCACTAAGCCCATGTCCGAATGTATACAAGTGTACAACCCTACCACATCCATAGTGACCAGGGTGTACCCTTCCTCCCATGTTATGTCCTCCAATTTATTGAGGACGTCCATGGTGTCCCTGATATATGCGTGCAAGTTAACCACCAGAGGCTTCAAAAACATGTCCACAAATTCTGACATGTGTTCAGTAATGCTGCCAATACCAGCTACTATAGGTCTACCCGGAGGTTTTTGTCTGGACTTGTGTAGTTTTGGTAAAACATAAATGAAGGGGAAAATAGGTTTAGAAATGCGAAGGTATTTAAATTCTGCCTCATCTAACATCCCTTCTTCTTTCCAGTTATATAATCTGTCATTAATGGTCATGATAATCTGTCTCATGGAGAAAGGGCAGCTTTAAGAAGTTTGAGAAAGGATAAGAATATTGTAATACAATCATCTGATAAGGGGGGTAATGTAGTTATTATGAATAGATCTGATTACAGTTTACTGAGGATTAACATTCATAGATCTTTCATGTTCAGAAAAAAATGTTTTCAATTTCAATCTTCTCGCAAAATGAAACAGGTCAATTTCCAAATCAGTGTAGTTGCATTTATACATAGGACAAAATGATAAGCCTTTTTTCAAAACTGATAACTCATTCTTATTGAGACTCCTATCAGACAAGTTAATAACTTGAAGTTCACCTGATCTAGCCTCTAGCGCTTGTCACTATTTCCTCTGAGCATCCTGACTCCTTGTCCCCATCCTCGTACCTCCTATGTTTCCTGCCCCTCCTGTTCCTACAGGGTCTTTTCTTTTGCCTTTCTTGATACGAGTAATTTCGTCGAAAAAAGACGAATTAACAGGGGGGATGGCAGTAGCTCCCCCTGCACCTCCCAAGTCCTCAACCGATGACACGCTAGAGCTGCTATAATTCACAGAGCTCAAGTCACTCTGACCTGTGGCCTTAGTAGGACCATTAATGACAGATTATATAACTGGAAAGAAGAAGGGATGTTAGATGAGGCAGAATTTAAATACCTTCGCATTTCTAAACCTATTTTCCCCTTCATTTATGTTTTACCAAAACTACACAAGTCCAGACAAAAACCTCCGGGTAGACCTATAGTAGCTGATATTGGCAGCATTACTGAACACATGTCAGAATTTGTGGACATGTTTTTGAAGCCTCTGGTGGTTAACTTGCCCGCATATATCAGGGACACCATGGACGTCCTCAATAAATTGGAGGACGTAACATGGGAGGAAGGGTACACCCTGGTCACTATGGATGTGGTAGGGTTGTACACTTGTATACATTCGGACATGGGCTTAGTGGCATTAAAACACTTCCTTGGAAGTAGAAATGTGAGCTTGAGAGAGCATTCAGATATGTTGTTGGAAATGGCCAGATTGATTCTCGATAACAATTTCTTTTTGTTTGAGGACGTCTGGTATCATCAGACGAGAGGTACAGCAATGGGCTCCAGGTTTGCTCCTTCTTACGCCAACCTATTTATGGGTTGGTTTGAGAGGGAGCATGCCTGGGGCCGTGATGCCGGCAAATGGCATGACAATATTTTGTTTTGGACTCGTTTCATCAACGACATTCTCATGATTTGGAGGGGGTCGGTGAATGATCTACAGGAATACTTTGTGTATCTGAATAATAATAATTTCAATGTATCTCTGACACTTGAGCATAGCAACTCAAGGATTGTGTTCCTGGATGTGGAACTATTTATTGAAAAGGACAAAATTATGAGTAAGATATATAGAAAACCTACTGCCACTAACTCCATTTTGAGGTTTGAAAGTCATCACACTAAAGCTGTAACTAGAGGCATCCCCTATGGTGAGATGGTCAGGATTCGACGAAATTGTAGCAAGGATAATGACTTTGAGGCAGAGCTTAATTCTCTACAAAATAGACTCAGGGATAGGGGGTGTCTTGAATCTGACCTCGTTAGAGCTAAGAACAGAATTTATAAACTTGACAGGAAATTTACTTTGATTCAGAAAGAAAAGAAAAATAGTTCCAAGGGACAATTAGCCTTTATTCAGTAAGTATTGTATCCAGAAGGATGCCATATTTAAGGCACTAGGCAAACATTGGAACATTTTGAAGGGAGTCCCAGCACTTTCTGGGTTTATTAATGAACGTCCTGAGGTTATTTTCAAAAGATGTCCAACGGTTAAGGAACTCATAAGTAGCAATTATCTTGAGCCAGTGAAAGACAATAATTCCAATTGGTTAACTAAACGTCCATCTGGTTTCTTCATATGTGGCTCTTGTAATGTGTGCGAATATGGTTTGAACAAAATAAAAAGCTTTTGTTATAACACTGATCAGATGTATACAAACAGGGAGTTCATCAATTGCAATAGTGAGGGGGTAGTTTATGCCGTTAAATGCCATTGTAACAAGGTTTACATGGGGAGTAGAAAGAGGAAACTCAAGACACGAATTCAAGAACATGTAAGGGCTATTCAGAATCAGGATGAGAAGTCTCCTATTTTCCAACATATTAAAGCTCATCATCCTTTTGAGACTATGATAACATTCCATGGTGTGCAAAAGGTTCAACCATGGAAAAGAGGAGGGGACTGGATCCTCCGTTTGAGACAGGTTGAGGCGAGATGGATCTCGCGTTGCAGACTAGTGAAATTAGGGTTAAATACTGAGAATGAGCTACATTACTTTTTGTAATTGGGGGATGAGCTCTAATAGGGTTAACAGATCTTTTATATGTTGATCTGTTTTTTCCGTTATCACTTGCATACTTGTTATTTCTAGTGGGTGTAATTAAGTAATCCCTTGCAATTGCTTTTCTCTTTAATAAGAGTAACTTCTGGAGATGTACTATATATTGTTTACCTTTGAGATATCTTATCATGCATATGCTCCTTAGAATAGGGAGTGTTATACAGGAGCTTGAAAGAGTGGTATTTCTATACATTTTGCCACATTAGTTTATGCAAGTTATTATTTAGTGTGTTTATTTTGTAGATGTAATGAAATCTCGACACTACTTATGGATTTCTATTATTATATGTTTATAACAGATTTAATATCAAGTAATGATTTGTAGGTCTATTACATTTTATTCAAATTTAGCGCATTATTGTATGCGGATCTCATGCATTGGATTCAGCTTGAATTTGGGCATCTATTAAACTTAATATGTTTAATATGATTTTTCGATCTGCACATTATTGGCGTTTCGCAGGCATTCATGCTTGTTAGCATCTATTTTTGAATATATACTCTCACAATGCGGCAGTATAACCCATTCATTTTTTTCTTATTACACTTTATTTCTTTTTAAAATAAATTTACATATTTTCGTTGCTCCTATAAATGTTCACGTGATATCGTATTTATAGCCATAGTGACGTTTACTTGGGTATCTTAATTGTAACTTCGAAACCGGTAATGCACTGCTACTGGGTACAACATGCTTCCCTTTTGGCAAACCGGATATATTACGTATATTAACTTTCTCTTACTACACTATATTTCTCCTTTAAAGTAATTTACTTATTTTCGATGTTCCGATATATGTTTACGTTATGTCGTTTTCAGAGCTAAGGTGACGTTTGCTCGGGTATCTCATTGGTAACTACCACACCGGATATACTTTGTCATTGGGTAAAATACCTTTTCCTTTGGCAAACCGGATATGCACCAATAGACCGGATATACTATGTCTTTGGTGCTTGGGTTGCGGACTCAATAGAGAGCTATAATAGAGTTTTTAACGCAGCACGCAGTCATGATTACGAGGTGGGGCGGACCAGTTTGGGAACTAGACTTGTTTAGATGAGCGGGAACAAGTCCGACATTTCTGATTGGTGAGACAGGACTTTAGAGGGAGTCAATGGACATGGTTACTTTGCACGCTGTCGCAGTAGACGTCGGGCGCGGCCTGCCGAGACTCCCCATCACGACATTGTACTCATATTTTTAAAAGGTGAGGTGCTGACTGGAATATTTAATTTATAGCGTGGAACTGCTAGTGGATGTTTTTTGTGCGATATAGACTAAGAGTCTGTTTTAATTATGATTTCTAAATCTTGCATTTTATTTATTTCAACAGGACTTTTGCTTTTGAATCTCTATCGTTACTAGGTGAGGTCATTTACCGATTGAGTTATTTTGTTGTTATGGGTTACATTGAGTGACTGGGCTTTGACAGACAGATTTTCTTTGTCCATTCTTTTTAGGTATCTGGCCGCCCTCATTTTTACTAAGTTGATGGTGTAAATATGATACCCTTTAGGTTTTGCAGATACTATGTTCTCCTTATTTGCTCTTAATAACTAACTCGTAGTCACTTTGAATTCATGCCTCCTTCTGTTTATATTGCTTATGGCTTTGCTATGCTCTAATATTAGATACCCCCGCTTTCTTTTGTACTTTTACAGTGATATCAAGAATAAGGACTGTTCCTACAAAAAGGATAAAAAATTTCAAGGGGAGTTCTGGCAATAATACTAATTTAGTGTGAAATGCCAGGTGAGATGCCTTGTTGAACTAGTTTTTTGATTTTCTATGGAGTTGGTATTCATTGATGGTTATATATTCTTTTTGTGGGGGTTACTGAATAATATATAGGATGAGGATCATCGTGGCATATTATCCTGTATCCCAATAGGCTTTATTAGACATAAATTGCATTATATATATTATCTAAAAGTGTGGTGTTTATGCTCTGTTTGATTCAATATCATGTATATATCAAGTTCATGTTTGAATAATTTCTCAATTAGGTTGCACAACAGTTGAATTGTGTGAATAGAAAGACCAGATTTAATCTTTTACAAATTCGTTCTTACAGGAGGTAGGCAGAAGGCTTTTTCATTACTAACAGTTATCTTCATTGTTGAGTTCTGGGGAATGTATAGATAAGTGTATCATTAATTTGTCCATTCTTTTGCTGTAAGGAATAGATTGTCATATAGGCAGGTGTCCTATTGTGTTTTTAAGTTGTACTATGTTTTTTGATTGTTTAATCTGATATGTATTATTTATCAATTACAGCCCTGATGATGTCCGTCTGTGGACGAAACGCGTTGGCTGTTTATGTTGCACTTTGATTCATAAAAAATGAAGATTTGCGCATCTCTGTTGAAAATCATCAAATAAAAGGATAATTTTTGGAAATCACAACTGTGAACCTTCTGATTTTGTGGTGAACTGTTGCTCCCTCAATTCTTTGTGCACACATCAAGGACATTGCTGGATTTTACCGGTGGATCCAGATGAGGTGTTGAGCGGACTTTGGAATAATAATCTTTCTTCTAAACATTGTAACACGTAAATTTAGTCTTTGTCTGTGCTGTCTTTAAACCCTCACCGTTTTCCGCATTCTGAGTATTTGCTAAGCATAAGGGGGCCTGAGTTAATAATATGTCTTGGGTTTCATCCTCCAGCCCTGGGTCTGGTTCTATATTAATACGATGATGACCTAATGGTTCGGCTGAAGGTGCTTCTGGACCAGGAACAAAACATGTTACTAACAAGGTGGGGACGGACTGTCGCTCGGAGTATTTTTTCTCCTTTCTATCTACTAGAAAAATTGGATCATCCACCCTTTTCCCTTGGGTCGTGGAAGTAACATTTATAAGACCAACCCCCTCGTCTATGGGAATATACTTACTATTTAGCTCAGCTGGTTCATTGAACACTACACTGTCTGCCCTCTCAAGTCAATCACATTCATTCAAGTCTGACAGTGCCGCAAATCTATTTTCAAGACTGATACCCCATTCGCTGGATTGGGCACTCCTACCCCACTTATTTGGCACCGAGTTCCACTTAGTCCTCAATATACTTGGATTCACTGTACTACCTCTACGATAGAAAAAGTCTAGAGTTAGTGGGATGATGTCAGTGCTCCTGCGTTGTGGGGGAAATATGTTTCTCAAGACATCAGGGAGTACTTCTGGACTTAAAAAATGCAGAACGACGCAATCTCCTTTGAATTTTTTCACACTGTTCCCTATCCAGTCCACCCTTCTTGCCATATTAATTTCCCCAGCTAACTGCTGTTTACCCCATGGGGATATCATCATGTTATTAGATGACCAGTGGAATGCTTTGCTGATCAAGGAAGATGTAGATTACACTTGACCCGGATTTAAAGGAGGTACATTGGCCAGGACCAGAACAAGGGGGGAAGCCTCTACAATGAGTTGGACCGGGCCTTTCTCTAAACCCGTCACAGTGGATTTTGATGGGAGATCTTCATTGACTGTTTCCTGGACATCTATAACTACTGGGTGCTGAATAGGGGGAGGATTTGATACCACTTTATCCCTACCCCCTAGCCCATTCCCAAGAACATTCACAGTTGGTTCAACTCTGTTTGAAACTAGATTTGGTATATTACCCACCTCCTCCACTGTCTTGTTTATGAGTCCCCCTAACCTGTTTACCTCTGCTGTTAGCTGGTCGATTTTGGCTACCAATGGTTTAATAATGCATTTGATCTTTGAATCAATCATACTCACTAGCTTTTTAATTTGATCATCCTCCAATATCTCCTTCCCACCACACTCCCCAGTTGCCTCTTTTGTAGCCATATTTTTGGGTGGAGAGGCTGTCCTTTTCCTGCTAGAGCGTAACCCACCACGTTTACTCTGACCTTTTCTGCATGCTCTGACTGCTCTAGTTGCAGGCACAGACACAGGGGAGGGGGAATTATCTTCTATCGTGTTTGACTGATCTACGGAATCATTGTCTAGGTCAATAACAGTAGATATATTTTGGTCAGAATTGTCATCTGGGGGAAACTCAATATCTGGGGCATCGCTGCTATGCACCTGTATCGGGACTTCTACCAGGATGGGTTCAGGCAGAGAGCTCTGTGTAGGGGTAATGGGTGGAGAACTCAAGCCCAGCGATATCCTTCTTGTGCTATTGATTTTACTCACAACCTGCACTAGGTAATTGTCTATGGTATTAGATACAGAAGAAGACTTTTGCTTGGACATGTTACACGCAGTGAGATGATAGCACGCTTGCACTCGGTAACCCTAGGGCAAACAATGAATAGCGGTTACCAATAGAACGAGAGCACAGAGGTTCCACAAAGAATATTGACAACAGTATATCTTATTAGCGGGATACCACAGATGGCCCACGGCAGCAACAGACAAGGATCCTGGACCAGCCCAGTCCCGGTCAGTCTCGGAATGTCTCAGACTGTCCGCCCTTTGTCCGGGCTTCGTCCGGGCGCTCCCGCGCGCTCCTGCGGGGCTGAGCTTCAATTTGAAGCGCCTCCTGGTGCGTAGTGGTGAGCGGCGGCGGCTTCCTGCCGTAGGTGTGGCTGGTCCTGGTGGTCCCCTCCCGTACTGCGGCCGTGCAGCTGACTCAGGGCAAACGGCGGCAGGGGGAGACCACGGGCCGACAAATGCTGGAGCTGGAGCTGGACGCGATACAACAATGGCCCAAGAGTTCTGCTGCGAGACCGGGATAGGCAACACCCTGTGAGTTTAGGGAAATGAAACACCCGCTCCACCGGGCTGAGCTTCAATTTGAAGCGCCTCCTGGCGCGTAATGGTGGGCGGTGGCGGCTTCCTGCCGCAGGTGTGGCTGTTCCTGGTGGTTCCTACCCGTACTACGGCCGTGCAGCTGACTCAGGGCAAACGGCGGCAGGGGGAGACCACGGGGCCGACAAATGCTGGAGCTGGAGCTGGACGCGATACAACAATGGCCCAAGAGTTCTGCTGCGTGACCGGGATGCAGAAAAGGGGGTGGTGATGAACAGAGTGTCTGAATTAAGCAGACCACTCTTACCCAGTCCAAAGATCAGGGCTTGATCCATCACCGTTTTTTAGCTCACTGCACCATCCCAGCTCAGAACCTGGCTACATGCAAATTAGTCTGTTCCTGTCCCAGTGCATGATGGGAACAGGGCAAACCAAACTACCAAGCCAATTCTTATACTGGGAAGAAAACAAGCTACCGGGGACCGGTTTCTGGCCTTTCAGCCGTCGTCGGCCCGGCTTGCTTGAATCCTGATGGTGCAATGAGCAAGGGACTCACATCTGAGTATACCCTTCCACGCTTATGGTGGACAAAATGATTCAGAAAAGGGGGTGGTGATGAACAGAGTGTCTGAATTAAGCAGACCACTCTTACCCAGTCCAAAGATCAGGGCTTGAGCCATCACCGTTTTTTAGCTCATTGCACCATCCCAGCTCAGAACCTGGCTACATGCAAATTAGTCTGTTCCTGTCCCAGTGCATGATGGGAACAGGGCAAACCAAACTACCAAGCCAATTCTTATACTGGGAAGGAAACAAGCTACCGGGGACCGGTTTCTGGCATTTCAGCCGTAGTCGGCCCGGCTTGCTTGAATCCGGTAGCTTGTCTCCTTTTCAGTGAAGAACTGGCTTGGTAGTCTGGTCTGCCTTGTTCCCATGATGCACTGGGCCAGGGACAGACTAATTTACGTGTAGCCAGGTTCTGAGCTGGGATGGTGCAGTGAGCTAAATAACGGTGATGGATCAAGCCCTGATCTTTGGACTGGGTAAGAGTGGTCTGCTTAATTCAGACACTCTGTTCATCACCACCCCCTTTTCTGAATCGTTTTTGGCCACTATAGGTGTGGCAGGGTATACTCAGACATGAGTCCCTTGCTCACTGCACCATCAGGATTCAAGCAAGCCGGGCCGACGACGGCTGAAATGCCAGAAACCGGTCCCCGGTAGCTGTCTCCTTTCCAGTGAAGAATTGCCTTGGTAGTCTGGTCTGCCTTGTTCCCATGATGCACTGGGCCAGGGACAGACTAATTTGCATGTAGCCAGGTTCTGAGCTGGGATGGTGCAGTGAGCTAAATAACGGTGATGGATCAAGCCCTGATCTTTGGACTGGGTAAGAGTGGTCTGCTTAATTCAGACACTCTGTTCATCACCACCCCCTTTTCTGAATCGTTTTTGGCCACTATAGGTGTGGCAGGGTATACTCAGACATGAGTCCCTTGCTCACTGCACCATCAGGATTCAAGCAAGCCGGGCCGACGACGGCTAAAATGCCAGAAACCGGTCCCCGGTAGCTTGTCTCCTTTCCAGTGAAGAATTGGCTTGGTAGTCTGTGTGAGAAGTTGGCCTGATATGCAGTGCTCACTATTCTAGTGATCACTATGTATCAGTCCAAACAACCCTCATTGATGATTGGTTGTAAGTCAACCGTAGACCAGCTATCCTAGTAGCATGGATAAGAGCAGTCTTTAGGCTAAACTCTAGAGGGCGTGTTAAGCCAGCTGTTATACCATCACATATACCCCTTGAACACCAAGTGAAAAAACACCACACAAGTTGTTATGAAAATAAAAGTATATTTATTTAGAATACAACAGCCCTGGACTCTTTATGAGGACAGGGCGCTAAGCACAATACAAAGCTCTTATGAAAATACTGAAAGTCGCACAATTTACACAAATGCCCGAGGGGCACGAAAAACCATATACTCTAAAAGTGGAATGCGAAATTACTAGCAGGTAAGTACTACTCTAATAGGCTTTAGGATCGCTAGGACTGGACTACTGAACCTTCAGATTACTAGCAGGAGGCCTAGGGAGATCGGGTGCAGAGTGTGCACTCTCACGTGGGATGCGGGACAAAGTCTATGGATGCTAGATTTCGTAAAGTTAGTGTTATCGGATGAATCCGACTAGGTAGAGCTGAAACGAAAAAGGATCTGGACCTTTGGATAGTGAGGCTATGCTGGAGCACCGAAATGCTCAGGTTACCTAGCCCAGGGGCTGCGGCTGCATAGGTCTGGAAAGAGGTCGGGAATCCTCGTTGCAGTCTATGGAGCCTGAAAGAAGAAGTTGCTGGCAGGCGACCAGTGATGAAGTTCGATGTGATCCAAGCCTGGATCGGTGATGGAGGATACCTGTAAGCAGAGGGGACCAAGTTCTGAATCACTAGCCAGTGATTAGATGGACACCAGTAAGGCACCGGACGAAGTCACCTCGACCAGGTGAGTGGGCGACGCTGGGCTCTGCAGTCTCTCGGACCAGGAGGCGTTGTCGGTGACCAGGATGGAGGTGCGAGCTGTCCCACGAAGGTATCTGCTGTCGACGTCGCTGGACCCAGGATTGGGGCAACAAGTCTTGGCAAATGCAAGCCCACGCGGTGGACTCAAAATGGCGTCTGAAGTGGACCAGGAGGGTCTGAGGTGCTCCTCTGTTGGAGGGAAGCAAGGGCCATTCTGGAGCAACCAGACAAGCAGTGTTGTTGTCGTGGTGTGTCGTCAAGAGGGCTACAAGCCAGCAGGCAAGTAGCCGGACAACGCGGTGAGCAGCAAAGAGCAAAAGGGCCCTGTTCTGACCGACTTTTTCGGCCCTCCATTGGGGAGGGATGATTGGAGGTGACTTCAGCCTATTCATCATTCTAGTGCAGGGATTAGAACTATAAACAGGGCCTATTCATAAGGCACAGTGACGCACTTTCGTACCCTTTTCCTTAGATCAGGGCCTATAAACTTAAGCTAGGGGATAGATTCATTAGTATTAGTGATAATCCGTCCTTTTGTAAGAGTGTTAGTATACCTTCTATGGAGTTATGCTTATTTCAGGCCTTGTAGGCCTCAAACGGGAGAGACTCCATCTTGCTTTCTGCCCCGGCAGCTTGAGATGCTTCTAGGTCAAGTGTAATGTTTTAGTTTCGAAGTGTTGTTCGCTTGGAGAGAACCGGCTCAGGCTGGCCCTGATCGAAAGACTGTATTTTTCTCCATTCCGAAGGCACAACATCAGGCTGGCCAGCTGGGAACGTGTCCTTGGTACGGGGAGGTACAAGAATTTGGTGGGCGGGAGGTTACTGGCCGTAACTTTCCATGAAAAGACAAGCTTCGATATTAGCGAAAGTGTTAGGCGGTGAGTCAGTCAGTCTGTAGGCGGCAGCTAGCCGTTAGCATCAATGCCATTAATTATTTCCAGGCAGACAGTCGCCATTTTGAAGTCCGAGAAAGATCATGAAGCTGATACTCTATGAGAAAGATTGAAGAAGAGGGAGAAGTAGCGCAGAACTACCAGAGACAGAGAGAGACAGCAGCTAATAAAGAGGAAGGTTCCAGTGACTTGGAGGAAAGTGGAGAAGACAGAGCATAGCGGTGCAGACGTGTACTCGTGACTGCTGAGGTGTGATTCCGAGACGAGCCAAGGCATAGACGAGAAGGGAACCTAGATGACTGCTGAACCCAGACTACACATTACTAAGGTGACGTCGACCTTTTTCCCCATAGTGTGCACATTCTAACCTTTTACTTTTCTTTGCAGGATATATGTTATAGTATAGTACTGTGTTTATAATCATTGTAATAAAATACCCCAGTTCTTAGTGAACCAACATGTGCCTTGTATTATTGTTCAATCAGGGTAACATGGTCTTCTAGTCAGACATCGTTTTCATGAACGGATGTAAATCCCGGTCAGGTAAGAGGTGACTGAATAATGAGGGAGAGAGGGACCATTTGATGCTGAGAGCAGAAGGTACATGATTCAATTTGGCAAGTTGTGCTAATTCCTGTTATTGTAGTATCACCCCGAGTAGCCAATGAGAGATTCCTTCCAAAGGTATTCATAGGAGAGTGATCGTCATTGGTAAGCGGCGTTAATGAGAACACCAGGTGGGAGACTGGTGTGTAGATCCGCCAGATTGCGGATCGGGCTGTGAGTGAGAGAACACTGGGAGGGATACCAGTGTCTAGGTCCGCCGGATTGTGGACCGGATTGGGAGGAAGAGAGCACTGGGGCTGCAGCCCCAGTGTGTAAGGCACGCCGGATTGCGTGTCGAGTGAGCACAGATGGTGATCAGTGTGTAATGGTACATAATCAGAACTACCCCAGGGTAGATTAGTCTGGGCCGAAGTTGCCGTGAGACTAGCTGGTATGAGTGGGATATTGTAGAAAACCTATGCGTGTGTATTGCTATTTTCCCCATCCTTAGGTATGAGATGTACATATATATACATATACCTATTGTAAATACGTTCTAAGGAGGGAGGTGTTTATGTTCCGACTGGGTTGGAGGTGCTCTACGGAGCTGATCCCATCTGGTTCGAGAATCCGGTCGTTACAGGCCCCACGCAGATCTGGTGGATGCTGGGGGGCTGGACTTCGGTGCTGGAGCTGCTCAGGGTTAGGGCTTCTCAAACCCCAAAGCACCCACTCGAGGATCCCTCGGCGGTCGTGCTGGATAAGCGTCGTGCAGTTCTGAAGATGGCCGGTCCCTCGAGGTCTCGTCACACCCACGGATCTCAGCTGGGCTGATGATGTAGGTAGAGGTCAGAGGTGCCAGGGAAGCCGGGTCTCGTCGTGCTGGTCGGTCGGATTCCTGAGGAAGGACGTGCAGCAAACCGCAGTGTTCTTAGTTGGTGCCCGCAGATGCAGGGTGACTACTCCTTAGTCACAAGGGAGAAATCTTGAGAAGAAGTCTTGAGTTCCTTTCGTAGAAAGTAGTTTCAGGATTCAAAGATGATCTAATTTGGAAGGGTCCCCGCTCCCACCTTTATTCTAAAGAAAGGGGCTGGTACGCGACTAGGTCCTGCCCATGGGTGGGACCAGGAAGGGGGGTGGTTACACCCCTCTCCCATGCCGGACTTTCCCCAGCTCAGGGGCTGGTGTGCCCCTGGAACTGGTTCTAGCCGGCCTATGCATAGTGAGCACCGGGGTGCCACTTGCAGTCACCTTCCTATTCAGCCCTGCCTACCCAGGATACACAAAACCCTGTCTGGGATGGTGCTAGCACCGCCCCTGACAGGAAACCCTTTGTCCAAGCCTCCCTCGCTGGAAGGACTCCCAGCAGCAGGAGGTCAGACTTGTGTCTGTGGTGGCAGCATCCATTTTGTGATGCTGAGGCTCGAGTTAACTTTAATCGGGGTTCACAGTTACATACATGTCGTGTCCCTCTAGAAGGGTGGAATGCTAACCCCGTCGCCAGAATTGGCGAGGGGTTAGTATTCCAATTCGTATGACACCTTACTCGACATGTTTTGATAAAGCGATACCAAAGTTGGCAAATAACCGCGAGGATTATAATGCACTTAAGAGTATATGGTACGCGTTATCATGGAACAGCTATTAGGACTTGGTTCCGCAAGCTGCAAACGGGCTCAGCTCATGCCAGAGCACCATCTCACATAATTCCAAGCACTCTGCCTTCAGGATTGTTAAGGCCTGCCATAGGAGTGACTGATAGGAATACATGTGTCCATTTTAGGGTTAGATATAGGTATACTATATCTAAAGCAAAGGGTGATTACACCACCTTGCCCCAGCTGTCGTGCAGCCAGTTGTGTCAGATTTAGATGGCCAGCCAGGGGTGGCATAATACATGCTGCAGCCCCTGGTAGGCCCTGGGTACACCTATGCCCTGGGTACAGGTACTGATAAGTGGCCCAGTACCAATTGGTAAATGCACCTACGGTACACGTGTCAATTTAGAGAGAGAACAGCTAGGCTGTGGGTCTGATTAGCAGGCCCACAGCCAGGGAAGTCGTAAACCAGCAAAACACCAGGCAAAAAGTTGGCGGTAACCATAGTCAGGTATCCACCTTCCTACATAACCTCCCTTCCCCCCCCACCCCCCAAACGAAAGGAGATAAGGCTATCCTTGGCCAGGTAAGCCTATATTGCCTGAGTGGCCATATGAGGTGGTACATGCACAGGCATGGTTACCCCCTGTATCATGGTCCACTAAGCATTCCCTCACCCTAAGGGTATCTGAGGGTCTCCACCATAGGGAATCTCTACCTGTGGTGTGTTTTGGCAAAGTAAAAGGCTGGTGCTGGGATGGAGTACTGAAGTGAGACTCCACTAATGTTGGGCTCAACGTCCTCCAATCACTATCCACCATATATGCCTTTCTTTCCATGACTGAGTTGCTGTGAGCTCTCAGGGTCAACCTCTGGCTACCTAAAGCTGGAGGCTGAGTCCCTCTGTTTGGCTTACTGGAGGGACAGGTCAGGTTTGGGGTTTTTAGGCCCCAGGTTTGGCTGTGCCCAACAGTGTCCAGCTGTGGGAGGTCCCTAACTAAGTTTAAGGGGGATCCATCAGCAGTCTGTTTTATTTTCACTTGGCTAGGTCTACTAGCTTCAGTGACCCTAATCTGCTGATTGGGGAGTTCTTTTGGACAGGGGGCCCTTTGGGGTCCACCACTGGCCTCCCTGACCTTTACAGCCCTGGGCTGATTGAGGCAGGGTAGAGAGGGGCAGGTTACCTGCTCCAGACTGGGTCCCACCTTGGAAGGGTCCACTGACATCAGGGGCTCTGCCAGGCTAGGCCTGACTACCTCTGGGGCAGTTCCTTCACAAGGGGTCAGATCAGTTCCCTGAGGAGGCTGATCCTTTCCTAAAGTCTGGTGGGAGGGAGATTTCTCTTCCTCCTCAATGCTCTCTGTCTGAGTGGAGTGTTCCATAGTTTCAGGCTTCACAGCACTATTATCTGTCTGAGTTTGAGCTGTGGCCATCACAACTCCACCAACCTTTTCAGGAAGGGACTCAGTTTGGGTATGGGCTGTGACCATCACAGCCTTGCCAACCTGTTCAGGAAAGGCATCTTTCTGGGACAGGGCTGTGACTGGCACAGCCCTCCTGACCTGTTCAAGGAGGACATCTTGGACTGGGGCTGTGGCTATCACTGTCCCACCAACCTTACCATGGAGGTTTACCATTTTAAAATGGGTTTCTTGCTCTACCTCAGCCCAGGCTGAGATCTCCAAATCATTCCCCAGTAGGCAATCTACAGGCAAGTTTGGTGACACTGCCACTCTCTTGTGGCCAGTGACACCTCCCCAGCTGAGATTTACCACTGCTATGGGATGATCTCTCTGCACTCCATCAATGCTCATCACCTGGTATGTGACTCCAGGTATAAGTTGCCTTGGGGGGACTAGGCCCTCAGTCACCATGGTGATGCTAGCCCCTGTGTCTCTATAGGCTTCAACTTTTGAACCATTGATGAGGGGCTCCTGTATGTACTTTCCCAAAGTGTTGGGACAAGTTGTGAAGTTGGCAAACCCCATGCCAGTCTCACAGACAAGAGTATCTAAGTTTGGGGACCTGGTTAGGCCAGAGTCCCCAGGAACTCCCAAAGTAAATGCACCCAGATTCTCGGGGGCACTCCCACCACCTGGGGGATTACTACTAGTAGTAACAGGAGGCTGGGAAGTTTTACTTGGGGGTATGTTCTCCTTATTGTCATTGGCCCTTGGGCAACTGCTGTCAGTTTTGTAATGGCCTACCTGTTTGCAGGTATGACAATAGGGTTTCTTTTGGGAATTGGAAGGATTTTGGGACCCACCCTTTTCAGGAGATTTTTGGGGCCCTGGGATTTGATCAGAAGATTTATTCCCACCCTTCTCTTGAGGCTTGGTTGATCCCTTCTTTTGGTCACCACCCTGGTTCTTAGGCCTGGCCCTGGTTCTGACCCATTTGTCTGCCCTCTTACCCAATTCTTGTGGAGAGGTCAGATCAGAGTCTACCAGGTGCTGGTGTAATAACTGGTTCTGACAATTATTTAAGACTTGCTCTCTCATAATTAGATTGTACAATCCTTTGAAATCAGTAACCTTACTTCCCAGTAGCCAGCCTTCAAAAGCCTTAGTGGCACAATCAACAAAGTCAGCCCAATCCTGAGACTGAGTTTTCTGGGTGTCTCTGAACATCAACCTGTACTGTTCAGTTGTTAAGCCAAACCCATCCATCAGTGTATTCTTCAGGACTTGGTAATTGTTAGCATCCTCAGCTCTAGTAGTGAGGAGCTTATCTCTACCTTTGCCTTCAAAGGAGAGCCACAAGATAGCTGCCCACTGACTCTGGGGGACGCACTGGACAGTGCAGGCCCTCTCCAAAGCAGTCATCCATTTGTGAATGTCATCCCCTTGTGTAAAGGGGGGCACTATCTTACTCAGGTGTCTAGTGTCTAAACTCCTGTCCTTTTCTCTAGGTAAAATGCTGCCACCAGTGGGGTCTGCCCCACTCAATTTCTGCTCTCTAGCAAAGGCAAGTCTCTCTTTGGCCAGGGCAAGTTCTTCCCTTTCAATCCTCAGATTGACTTCCCTCATCTTAGCTTCATGCTCTCTTCTCTGAGGGGATGTCATCCCTCTGTGAGAAGAGGTCTGAGAGCCATTGGTTCGAATGGATCTGTTGGAGCCTCTGGATAGAGACCTAACTCGTCCACTCCCAATGTTAAGCCTGCCTGAGAGTGGGCCTGGGGGTCCCCCAAGTCCATTCTCATGCCTACTTAAGTTGGTCCTGGTGAGTCTACTGACTTCTACCTGACCCTTGTCTGCCTCATCCCCTGACAACTCCTGATCCTCCTCCTCTCCTTCACTAACTGTTTCATTGAGGTGGAGGTCAGGGTCCCCAAGGGTTCCCTCTACGGGGGCATGCTCCCATCTGGATTAGAAGGGTCTGTGTTAGCAGTCCTTCTGGCATCATAAGTCTCTAAGAGACCAATCAGGAATGGGATGGTAGGGTTAGAACCCTGTTTTAGTTTCCTGGAGGTACACACTTGTCTCATATCCTGGAAGCTAAGAGCTGCATATCTTTATATGACCTGTGGAGGGTCAACTGACACATGGGCGCCCTCTGAGTTCCCTCCTTTGTCTGACATGCTTTCTAGTGAGGTGTAAGTGGTGCACTTACCTACACTATTTGTTTGCCTACTGATCCCTTGCTAAGAGTTGTAGTCAGGGTGTGCTAGGCCCTGTTGAACTACAACAGCTGGTTCAGTAGAACTCAGAGTATTCTAAGCTAAGTTATATGTACCTTTGTACTTATGTGATCTTTCAAATGATATTCTTAGGATACGTGTGGTAAAACAACAGCAAGCTCAAATCCCAACCGCTGCTCACCAATGTGAGAAGTTGGCCTGATATGCAGTGCTCACTATTCTAGTGATCACTATGTATCAGTCCAAACAACCCTCATTGATGATTGGTTGTAAGTCAACCGTAGACCAGCTATCCTAGTAGCATGGACAAGAGCAGTCTTTAGGCTAAACTCTAGAGGGCGTGTTAAGCCAGCTGTTATACCATCACATATACCTCTTGAACACCAAGTGAAAGGACACCACACAAGTTGTTATGAAAATAAAAGTATATTTATTTAGAACACAACAGCCCTGGACTCTTTATGAGGACAGGGCGCTAAGCACAATACAAAGCTCTTATGAAAATACTGAAAGTCGCACAATTTACACAAATGCCCGAGGGGCACGAAAAACCATATACTCTAAAAGTGGAATGCGAAATTACTAGCAGGTAAGTACTACTCTAATAGACTTTAGGATCGATAGGACTGGACTACTGAACCTTCATATTACTAGCAGGAGGCCTGGGGAGATCGGGTGCAGAGTGTGCACTCTCACGCGGTATGCGTGACAAAGTCTATGGATGCTAGATTTCGTAAAGTTAGTGTTATCGGACGAATCCGACTAGGTAGAGCTGAAACGAAAAAGGATCTGGACCTTTGGATAGTTAAGCTATGCTGGAGCACCGAAATGCTCAGGTTACCTAGCCCAGGGGCTGCGGCTGCATAGGTCTGGAAAGACGTCGGGAACCCTCGTTGCAGTCTATGGAGCCTGAAAGAAGAAGTTGCTGGCAGGCGACCAGTGATGAAGTTCGATGTGATCCAAGCCTGGATCGGTGATGGAGGATACCTGTAAGCAGAGGGGACCAAGTTCTGAATCACGAGCCAGTGATTAGATGGGCACCAGGATGGCACCGGACGAAGTCACCTCGACCAGGTGAGTGGGCGACGCTGGGCTCTGCAGTCTCTCAGACCAGGAGGCGTTGTCGGCGACCAGGATGGAGGTGCGAGCTGTCCCACGAAGGTATCTGCTGTCGACGTCGCTGGACCCAGTATTGGGGCAACAAGTCTTGGCAAATGCAAGCCCACGCGGTGGACTCAAAATGGCGTCTGGAGTGGACCAGGAGGGTCCGGGGTGCTCCTCTGTTGGAGGGGAGCAAGGGCCAGTCTGGAGCAACCAGACTAGCGGTGTTGTCATCGTGGTGCGTCGTCAAGAGGGCTACAAGCCAGCAGGCAAGTAGCCGGACAACGCGGTGAGCAGCAAAGAGCAGAAGGGCCCCACGCAGATCTGGTGGATGCTGGGGGGCTGGACTTCGGTGCTGGAGCTGCTCAGGGTTAGGGCTTCTCAAACCCCAAAGCACCCACTCGAGGACCCCTCGGCGGTCGTGCTGGATAAGTGTTGTGCAGTTCTGAAGATGGCCGGTCCCTCGAGGTCTCGTCACACCCACGGATCTCAGCTGGGCTGATGATGTAGGTAGAGGTCAGAGGTGCCAGGGAAGCCAGGTCTCGTCATGCTGGTCGGTCGTATTCCTGAGGAAGGATGTGCAGCAAACAGCAGTGTTCTTAGTTGGTGCCCGCAGATGCAGGGTGACTACTCCTTAGTCACAAGGGAGAAATCTTGAGAAGAAGTCTTGAGTTCCTTTCGTAGAAAGTAGTTTCAGGATTCAAAGATGATCTAATTTGGAAGGGTCCCCGCTCCCACCTTTATTCTAAAGAAAGGGGCTGGTACGCGACTAGGTCCTGCCCATGGGTGGGAACAGGAAGGGGGGTGGTTACACCCCTCTCCCATGCCAGACTTTCCCCAGCTCAGGGGCTGGTGTGCCCCTGGAACTGGTTCTAGCCGGCCTATGCATAGTGAGCACCGGGGTGCCACTTGCAGTCACCTTCCTATTCAGCCCTGCCTACCCAGGATACACAAAACCCTGTCTGGGATGGTGCTAGCACCGCCCCTGACAGGAAACCCTTTGTCCAAGCTCTCCTCGCTGGAAGGACTCCCAGCAGCAGGAGGTCAGACTTGTGTCTGTGGTGGCAGCATCCATTTTGGGATGCTGAGGCTCGAGTTAACTTTAACCGGGGTTCACAGTTACATACATGCCGTGTCCCTCTAGAAGGGTGGAATGCTAACCCCGTCGCCAGAATTGGCGAGGGGTTAGTATTCCAATTCGTATGACACCTTACTCGACATGTTTTGATAAAGCGATACCAAAGTTGGCAAATAACCGCGAGGATTATAATGCACTTAAGAGTATATGGTACGCGTTATCATGGAACAGCTATTAGGACTTGGTTCCGCAAGCTGCAAACGGGCTCAGCTCATGCCAGAGCACCATCTCACATAATTCCAAGCAGAGTTAAACAGACCACTCTTACCCAGTCCAAAGATCAGGGCTTGATCCATCACCGTTATTTATCTCACTGCCCCATCCCAGCTCAGAACCTGGCTATATGCAAATCAGTCTGTCCCTGGCCCAGTGGATCATGGGAACAGGGCAGACCAGACTACCACGCCAATTCTTCACTGGAAAGGAGACAAGCGACCGGGGACCGGTTTCTGGCATTTCAGCCGTCGTCGGCCCGGCTTGCTTGAAACCTGATGGTGCAGTGATCAAGGGACTCATGTCTGAGTATACCCTGCCACCCCTCGTTGTAAATATTTTTGTCCACCCTAAGCGTGGAAGGGTATTCTCAGATGTGAGACCCTTGCTCATTGCACCATCAGGATTCAAGCAAACCGGGCCGAAGACGGCTGTAATGCCAGAAACCGGTCCCCGGGAGCTTGTTTCCTTCCCAGTGTAAGAATTGGCTTTTGTAGTTTGGTTTGCCCTGTTCCCATCATGCACTGGGACAGGAACAGACTAATTTGCATACAGCCAGGTTCTGAAACTGGGATGGTGCAGTGAGCTAAAAAACGGTGTTGGATCTAGCCCTGATCTCTTGACTGGGTGAGAGCTTTCTGCTTAATTCAGAGACTCTGTCCCTCACCACCCCTTGTTGTAAATATTCAGGATTGTTAAGGCCTGCCATAGGAGTGACTGATAGGAATACATGTGTCCATTTTAGGGTTAGATATAGGTATACTATATCTAAAGCAAAGGGTGATTACACCACCTTGCCCCAGCTGTCGTGCAGCCAGTTGTATCAGATTTAGATGGCCAGCCAGGGGTGGCATAATACATGCTGCAGCCCCTGGTAGGCCCTGGGTACACCTATGCCCTGGGTACAGGGACTGATAAGGTGGCCCAGTACCAATTGGTAAATGATGCACCTAAGGTACACGTGTCAATTTAGAGAAAGAAAAGCTAGGCTGTGGGTCTGATTAGCAGGCTCACAGCCAGGGAAGTCGTAAACCAGCAAAACACCAGGCAAAAAGTTGGGGTAACCATAGTCAGGTATCCACCTTCCTACAGTCTGGTCTGCCCTTTTCCCATGATGCACTGGGCCAGGGACAGACTAATTTGCATATAGCCAGGTTCTGAGCTGGGATGGTGCAGTGAGCTAAATAACGGTGATGGATCAAGCCCTGATCTTTGGACTGGGTAAGAGTGGTCTGCTTAATTCAGACACTCTGTTCATCACCACCCCCTTTTCTGAATCGTTTTTGGCCACTATAGGTGTGGCAGGGTATACTCGGACATGAGTCCCTTGATCACTGCACCATCAGGTTTCAAGCAAGCCGGGCCGACGACGGCTGAAATGCCAGAAACCGGTCCCCGGTAGCTTGTCTCCTTTCCAGTGAAGAATTGGCGTGGTAGTCTGGTCTGCCCTGTTCCCATGATCCACTGGGCCAAGGACAGACTAATTTGCATGTAGCCAGGTTCTGAGCTGGGATGGTGAAGTGAGCTAAATAACGGTGATGGATCAAGCCCTGATCTTTGGACTGGGTAAGAGTGGTCTGCTTAATTCAGACACTCTGTTCATCACCACCCCCTTTTCTGAAGCGTGACCTGGATAGGCAACACCCGGTGAGTTTAGGGAAATGAAACACCCGCTCCACCGGGCTGAGCTTCAATTTGAAGCGCCTCCTGGCGCGTAGTGGTGGGCGGCGGCGGCTTCCTGCCGTAGGTGTGGCTGTTCCTGGTGGTGCCCTCCCGTACTGCGGCCGTGCAGCTGACTCAGGGCAAACGGCGGCAGGGGGAGACCACGGGCCGACAAATGCTGGAGCTGGAGCTGGACGCGATACAGCAATGGCCCAAGAGTTCTGCTGCGTGACTGGGATAGGCAACCCCCGGTGAGTTTAGGGAAATGAAACACACTGCAGGTCTTCCTCAGGACTATAAAGGGAGGGGTGGACAGCCTATAAAATTCATTATAGAAAGGTGTTGATCAGGTGTGTTCTACAAAGGCAGAGACTTCAATCAATGAACTTGCGCGAAAAGGCGATTTTTAAAATAAGGGAAAAACTTCTTGGATACCCAAAGTTAAAGAAAAAACAAAATGCTCGCAAGGAACATATGGTGCGCGGCCTTACCAAAAAGTCAAGATGTAGTGGGGATCCAATATTGGTCTCCAAAATGCGAATTCAAATAATTTGGTTCAGCTTCCTACTTGGTGAGAAGATACTTGTGTATGAAATAATCGTACTAGAAGAGGTAATGGACCTTCTAAACAACAGAAAATTCACCAAATACAACATCACTAAGGATGAGAAACCGGCTCTACATTTATTAAGCAGTAATCCGTCTATCGTGGTAAAGACAGCAGACAAAGGGGGTGCAGTAGTTATTCAGAACACCAAGGACTATATCTCTGAGATCAATCAACAACTGAGCTGTAGAGAGAGTTATCAACAAATAAATAAAAATCCAACCAAGAACATATCTAAACTCATTCGGTCACTGACTGTCCAAGATTGACTGAAGGCTTTTTAACAGACCGTGAGTTCAACTTTCTGAACAAGACAGACCCCAGAATACCGTCAATATATACACTCCCAAATATTCACAAAAAAATGGATCATCCACCAGGCCGACCGATTGTTCCCGGATGTGGATCTATCCTGGAGCCATTAAATTAATTCATAGACAGTTTTCTGCAACTTTGCGTCTTGGACACTCGCTCATACCATAGTGATACCATGCACACAATTCAGCTGGTAGAAAACCAACCTTTTGACAAACAGACACAATTTCTGGTTATTTTGGATGTCTAGTCCCTGTATACCAGTATACCCCAAGACCAGGCAATTGATGTGATTCGTGAGGTGTTGGAAAAGCGACCATCCCCATGTTGGATCCCGACGGATTTTCAACTGGAGCTTCTTAAAATAGCCATGACGTAGAACTATTTCATCTTCCAAGACACTTACTATTACCAATTTACAGGTATGGTGATGGGAGCCGGGTTCACTCCCAGCCTAGCGAACCGCTTCATGGATCACTCTGAAAACAACCATATATATGATTTATCTAATCCCTTCCTTGACAACATCGCTACCTGGAAGCGGTACATTGATGACGTGCTTATGGTGTGGACAGGCACAGAACGAAATCTCATAGACTTCCAATTCACAATGTCATACAGCAATGAGACCCTCTATTTTTTAGATCTCACACTACAAGTTGAAGAAGATAAAATCCTGACAACCCTGTACAGACAACAAACGGAGCGGAATACCATCTTAAAATATAATTCCCACCATCCGCGTAACCTCAGGGATAACCTGCCCTATGGCCAATTTTTAAGGCTACGACAAAATTGTTCAAGGACTGATTTCTTCAAAGAAACATATATTCTCATTACGAGATTGAGAGAGTGAGGCTTCCCGAAAGGTTTACTACACCCACGGGAGACTCTCCTTGAAGTACAACCGAAAGCTGAGAAAATGGACAAACTGGTTTGTGTAACCACTTTTAATACAATAAGTCATGAGATCAAAAAGTGATAAACTTAGTATGTAGAACTTAGTAGGTACAGAAATCAACATCAATGAAGAACCTCTCTTTGCCTTCAAGCGAGCCAGAAATGTCAAAGACTATGTTGTTAGTTACTATTTAGAAACCGCTAGGCCGCCCGTTACCAGACAGCAACTGAACCTGCCACCATTGATTGGCCACTTTAAATGCAGCAAATGCAAAACCTGCAAGTTTTCCATGATAGGTTTATCCTTCAACCACCATGGCCAAACATACTGCCTAACACAACACAGTAACTGCAACAGCTCTAACGTAATTTACGCCATAAGATGCCCTTGTGGGAAAATTTATGTAGGCCAAACTGCACAAAAAGTGAAAACTAGGATCCTGCAAAATTGCAGAAGGATCTGCTGCAAAGTACAGGGGGCCCCACTAGTGGATCACTGCTCCATCAGTGGCCACACAGCAGATGACCTAGAAGGGTGGGTATTAGAGAAGATGTACTTACATCCTCGGGGTGGCAACATACTTTCTGCCCTGAGACTTAAAGAATGTAGGTGGATACACACTTTAAACTCTGTAAACCGGGGCTTGAATGAACAGGAGGAAACAAACAGACAGATGGCTAGGCTCTAATTGTTTTTCTGTGAGATATGTATTTTCCTTCCAATTTCTGTATATGTTTCAGATGCTGTACCTTATTAATCTCTTTACTTAGATGGTCAATAGTGCCAATCTCGAAGGTCCCATATTACGGTCATGTTGAGTTCACCATTGTTTCATGCCGTTAAGTTAGTATACAATTGGGTCTGAGACTATTAACAGTGATATATGAACTTCACAAGTATAACCATTATGCTGTATCAATAACTAGCTTACCCGTCGCGCGTTGCTGCGATCTCAGAAGAAAGGAAATTTAAGGAAACTTGTTATGATAACATTCAATTTACATTGTGTAATTTTTATTGAAACGTATTCATTTTAATATGGAAAACATTTTAAAGTGTTGTTTTAATTCTGTTTATTTATTCGAGTGCTTGTGGATACACTGTATTTTTTGTTTTTCCGTCTGGTTCGTACACAAATAAATCAGAAGGTTTTCCGACGCGTGAGCTGGCCACATACAGTTGTCCATGTGAGAAGCACGGATTCTCCAAATCTAGTCCACACACTTGCAGCGATTGTCCTTGTGTTTTGTTGATGGTCATTGCAAAAGCGAGTCGCACCGGAAACTGTAAACGTTCCTTATTGGAAAGAATATGAGGGCCCTGGGGGGCCGGGGGCCGATATTTAACAATATATATATATTTTTTTTGCCAGAAACCTTCGTGGGAGTGTCCTCAACAACTTTTAACACATTTTTTTTTCTTTTTGCCAGAAACCTTTGCGGGACTGTACTCAACAACTTCCCAAAGTTTCATGCCGATCGGATGAATGGTGTAGTAATGCATAAAGGACAAAGAGACATACTTTCGTTTTTATATATATAGATGTGGTGTTCAATCTAACTGTTCCATCCTTATTTATATAGACTGCATATGTTGCTTTCATATCTTGATTATCTCAGTTTACTTGTATAAATGGAATATGTTGCTCCTCTTTTAAATGAATTACTAGTCGGCCGTGTGTAATCAGCAAATATGCTTCATCAATTTTTGTTTTCCCACAGTTCACTGTGTAATCATTAACAATATAATTTGTAAACAGATGACATTTATATATTATATGTCAACCAATGATTTATTGATGTACTGATTGCAAATGTTTTCGAATTACTTACTAAGACCCTTGCTTGAAAACGATCCCCTTTTTGTTACTAAAAAGATCGGGTCAGGCCAAAGCAAGTGATAAGGATCACTTTCTCCTGCTGCATTGTAGCGTGCACGTTTAGAATTCCATCTGACTATGATGTCAGCCAGCAGTGAAAAGCCTTCTGCTTTCACCGCGGCCTCACAAGAATAATTCCTTGGAGGATGAACAGATGCAGGTTGTTCTGAAGGTGAAAGCTATGAAAACTGACTCGCATGTAGATTTAGAGATTTTTAATGTTAATAGCCTTTTCTAATGGGTTTCTTTACCCTGCAGCACTCAACTTCAATTCTTGGCTGCTTTTACAAAGTGAAGGCTGTAGCACAGGACTCCAACCGGAGGGTGGATGTCGTGTGTTGCTGTGGCATCGCCCATGTTTAAGGTCGACTATAGTCCCCTTCTATCAACATAGTGCCATAGAATGTTTTTTAGTAACGATAATATGACCCAAACAAATTCCTCATTGATTTTTGTTTCAGACTCCAAACTAATGGTGGAGAAATTCAGCTTTTCCAATTAGGAAGAATTCGTATTAATGATGCATTGCGACTGAACCAAACTTTTTGAATTCGCATTTTGGAGACCAATAGTGGATCACCACTACGTCTTGACTTTTTGGTAAGGCTGCGCACCATATGTTCATTGCAAGCACTTTGATTTTCTTTAACTTTGGGTATTCAAGACGTGTTCACCTTATTTTAGAAATCGCCTTTTCGCGCAAGTTCATTGATTAAAGTCTCTGCCTTTGTAGAACACACCTGATCACCACCGTTCTATAATTAATTTTATAGGCTGCCCACCCTTCCCTTCAAAGTTCTGAGGAAGACTCGCAGTGACGCTTACCATTTTGCGCCGTGTCCTGGGTCGAAACGTCCACACTTTCCTAAAACACATGTCTACACAGTTCTCTTGCCAATAGTCAATCAGTATTGGGTCTTGCATTACATGTGTTAAATGACGAGGCAGGACAGAAATTCAACAATTCATTTGTATATAGAGTACTGTTCACTTCACCAGTCTCCACATGTCACCTTCTCACAATAGTCACCTTTGTATTTTCGCAATTTACTTGTATTTGTGACAGCCGTTTAACATTCAATACTACTTGAAAAATATAAGGGTAAATCAACTCTCCCTGTGTTTTCTTGGTGTGTTCTCTATTGAATGTAAAATGTATTGAAATCTCTTTTTCATTTATTGTGTAAAAGGAAGTGTGAAACACCTTTTCTCTTATATTGAATATATTTATCACAGCAATTGTATTGCCCAACAGAACCAATTGTTTTCTATAGGGCCCTGCGCAAAAATCATTGGAAGGCATGGGCAAGGCCAAATCATCTTCATGGCTGCATGGACAGGCCTTGGCTACCCTTCCCCGGGCCTCCATTGCGGATCATCGATATTCATTGGCGACTTCAGCCAGGGCCGGACTCTTACTAAAACCAGCCCTGGCAAAGTGCTTGGCCAGCCCCCCAGGGGTTTGGGGGTGCGGCCGAGCTGTTTACCAGGGCCGGTTTCTGCCGATTTCGTTACAGCGGCCGATATTGCAGCTATGCTGCAAACACGGCCCTGTAACAAAATCAGCCTTCAGGGGCCCAAAACCGGCCCCTAACCCTGGCGGACCACTGGGGAAATGCCCGGTGCCCGCTATGGCCAGTCCGGCCCTGACTTCAGCACCAGTCGCGCCCATGAAACCCCAGGATACTGATGCAGGTACAGACACAGATTCCTCGTCCTACAAAGTCCCCTCCTAGGAAGAGAAAGTCCAAGAGGGTGCATAACATTCCCCTCAATCCCGCCTCCTTCCAAACTGTGATCCTATTGAATTCAACCCCCTGGACATTGTTCATCCGAGGACCTTGGACTGGGTTCCGGAGGTCTCGGAGAACTTCCACCAGAACCTCCCCAAACATTTTGATAAGGAGGTACGTAGCAGATTGCTATCCGAGTGTCCTCGCCTTGAGAAACCGGATAAAGTGTCTGACACACCAGATATTTATCCCAGCATGCTGGTGTTCTTAAAACAATTTGCAAAAGATCCCAAAAAATGGATAGATCGTGCCTGGCGGGGCTGCCAGGACAAAGTTCTGGATGTGACAGTCCCCCTGGCCAAGATCCTGGAGATGGCATTGGTGGCCAAGGAGACTGGAGCCCCGGTGGATCCCAATATTTGTTTTTTGGGTAACGCAAATTGCCCCATCTCAACAAAGCGGCGCAAATCTTTGCTGCTGCGGATGGACACCAACGTGACTGAGCAGGCCTCCGCGGAGGCAGGGCCTTTGTTGGAAGGTATTCTGTTTGGGAACCAATTTGTAAAGGATGTGACGAGGTACGTGGGTACCTTCACATCGTTGGACAAGGCGAACATTAAGCGCATCTTCCCGGCTGGCCTTTTTGGAAGTACCGGGCGAGGCAGGGGCCGTTCGTCAGGCCGCCAATATCATCGAGGTCCTCCCAGAGGCAGTTACGGTCACAGTAGAGGGGACTGGAATGATAGCACCAGAGGCAGTACTTTCTACCCTACCAGAAGATTTTCCTGTTGCCGCTATCACAGAGGACTGTTACAAAGAAAGAAGGGAACCCAAAAGGTATAGTATAGGGACCTTGGGCAGTATCATATGGTATCAAAGGGTATTTCCATAATCCAGTCGGCTGGTGACCAGTGCGTGGGTGACTGTCTTTCTTGTTTCGGCGGGGATCCAACGGAAGATTTTTTTGCGCATGCGTAGGATGTTGAAGCATGAAGATGAGACGGCGTTGCTTGTCTGGTCATCGAGAGGGAGGAGTCTAGGATGAAGCCCAGGTTACGTGCGTGATCTGTAGGTATGGGTGCTTTACCCAGGGCCGGTGGCCACCATGAGTCGTCCCAGGATGAGGGGGATGATCCTAAGATGAGGACTTCAGTTTTGTCTGAGTTTAGTTTTAAACGGCTGTTCTTCATCCATTCGGCTACTTCTTTCATTCCATCGTGTAGATTGGCTTTGGCGGTGTTTGGGTCTTTGGTAAGGGAGAGGATCAACTGGGTGTCGTCTGTGTAGGAGATGATGTTGAGGTTGTGTTGCCGCGCGATGGATGCGAGGGGACTCATGTAAACGTTGAAGAGGGTGGGACTGAGTGATGATCCTGGTGGTACCCCGCAGATGACTTAGGTGGCCTCTGATTTGAATGGGTGGAGGCGGACTCTCTGGGTTCTTCCGGCGAGGAACGAGATGATCCAGTCCAAAGCTTTTCCTTGTATTCCGACATTGCTGAGTCGTTGTATGAGGGTGCTATGACAGACTGTGTCGAAGGCGGCGGAGAGGTCGAGTAGGATGAGGGCGACTGTTTGTCCGTTATCTAGAAGCGTTTGGATGTCGTCTGTAGCTGCGATGAGGGCGGTTTCGGTGCTGTGTTTGGCTCGAAAGCCAGACTGTGATGGGTCGAGGGAATTGTTGGATTCAAGGAAGGCGGCGAGCTGACTATTGACGGCTTTCTCAATGACTTTGGCAGGGAATGGGAGGAGTGAGATGGGGCGGTAGTTCTTAAGTTCAGAGGGGTCTGCTGTGGGTTTCTTCAGAAGGGCGCTGAGTTCGGCATGTTTCCAGCTTTCCGGAAGGTAGCAGAGTTGAAGGAACAGTTGATGACATCGCGGAGATGGGGTGCGATGATGGAGTCTGCTTTGTTGAAAATGTGGGGGGAAATGGGTCGGTTGGTGAACCTGAGTGGATGGAGTTCATCAGGCATATGGTGTCTTCAGTGGTGATGGGGTACCAGGTACAAAGGTTGTGAGAGAGCTGTTTTGGTTCGGAGGTGGATGGAGTGGACTGATCTTCGGATTGGTTTTCAAAGCTGTTATGTATGTCGGCGATTTTGTTGTGGAAGAAAGAGGATAAAGAGTCGCAGAGGTCTTGAGAGGGAGTGATGTCGTTGGTGCCGGCGGTGGGGTTGGTAAATTCTTTGACGATGTTGAATAGTTCCTTGCTGTTGTGGGCGTTGTTGTCGAGTCGATCCTTGAATGCTGAGTTCTTGGTGGATCGGATTAATTGGTGGTGTTTGTGGGAGGCGTCCTTGAAGGTGGTCAGGTTGTCGGTGGTTGGGTTTTTTCTCCAGGTTTTCTCGAGAGTACGACATAACTTCTTGGATTTCTTAAGGTCATCGTTGAACCAGGGGGCCTTTTTGTTACCTAATTTGATCTGGTGGTTTTTCAAGGGTGCTAATTCGTCAGCGCTGTGAGTGATCCATTGTGTGAGTTTGGTGGCAGCATGGTTTGGGTCCGATGATATGGCAGGAGGGTTTTAGTTAAGCGATGTGAAGAGTTGGTCGGTGGTGACTTTGTTCCAGTTTCTTCGTGGAATAGGTTGTGGGGGGTTGTGGGTCGTGGTCTTTTTGTAGCTGAAGTGAACGCAGCTGTGGTCTGTCCAATGGAGAGCTGTGGTGTGATCGAAGGAGATGTGTTTGCTGGAGGAGAAGATAGGGTCGAGCGTGTGTCCAGCAAGGTGGGTGGGGGTGTCAACAAGTTGTTTGAGTCCGAGATTGGCCAGGTTGTCCAGAAGGGTGGTGGTGTTGCTGTCATTTTTCTTTTCCAGGTGGAAGTTGAGGTCTCCCAGTCATATTGCATATGGCGTATGGGTGTCGACGACGTTTCGATGCCAGCACTAGATACTAGGCATCATCTTCAGGACATTTAGATCAATCATTGTTGTCTTTAATTAATACAATTACACAATGCCTTTAACGCATTACTGCAGTGATATGGCAAGCGTGCGTGAGAGCGGGCGCCAAGAAATTTGGGTGTTACAATAACGGGCGCGGTTGCTCTCGTTCAATGAAATGGTCAACCAACGAATGGGACCGTAGAAGTTAGGAAATCCCGCTCATGTGGAGAGAATTCGGGTCCAAACAAGTGCAAGATCACACGTTTTCTGAGGCAGGAGCACAATGGCCTGTCCGGCTGCTATCACAGAGGAGGCTAGCGGGCCAACTTCCAGCCCCAAATTACCTCAGGTAAGCGTGCTAAGTCTAATATCATATTCTCTGGGGCGTCGGATCCGATTGTTTCTACACAATTGGTCAGCGAATACATGTGATGCATGGATCTTACAATCGGTCCAGGATTTTCACATAGAGCTTTTCCAGAGCCCAGCACAAGAGTTCATTCCACCGCAGTTGTTTTTTCCCCAACGAGACAGAATTTTTATAGCACGAGAAACAGCAGACTTGCTGGAGAAATGCGTGATGGCTTCCTGTTAGAGCAGCCCCGTGGGTTTCTGTAGCAATGTCTTCCTGGTGCAGAAAAGAGGAGGTGGTATTCATTTATTGACGGACATTCTGAGACAAGGAGATTGGATGGTCCGTCTGGACCTCAAGGATGCCTCCTTAACTGTGTCGATCTTTCCTCCCCACTGGCGCTTTTTGCAGGTCAGGTGGCAGGACAGATAGCTGGAATATTTGGTCCTACCTTTCGGTCTTTCTTCAGCTCCTTGGTGTTTGACCAAGTTGATGAAGCCAGTGGCCGTGCATCTCCGGGAACAGGGTGTTTGTCTGATAATTTATCTATACAATATACTCATCATGGCCTCAACTCATTCCCTAGCATCTCAACACCTTCAGATGGCAGTTCATCTTTTGGAGAATCTAGGTTTTGTGATAAATACTTCCAAGTCAATTCTATGCCCGAGTCAGTTGATAGAGTTCCTGGGTTTTGTCATCAATTCTCAGACAGCCTAAATTCTGTTGCCTAAATCCAACTTGAGAGATCTAAAATGAGTTGAAGGTGACATTGACCAAGCAGGACATGTCTTTGTGGGCTATCGCTGCCTGGTAGGGCTTCTAGCGTCATCAATACAAGCAATTTTTCCGGGCCCTCTACACTAACGGGCCCTTCACGCTTAAAGATACAACACGTGCAGAAGGGACTGTCATACTCAGAACAAGTTCTCCTCTCGGATGAGGTCAGGAAGGAGGTCAAGTGGTGGCTAGCCCATGAGGATGCTTGGAATGGTCAAACCATAATTGGCTCTCGCCCTGAAGTAGTGATAGAATCAGATGCCAGTCTATGGGGCTTGGGGGCGCGATGCGGGGGAGTGACAGCAGGGGACAGATGGTCCCTCCAGGAGTTGGCACTACATATCAATTGCTTTGAGCTCCTGGCGGGACCCTTTGCGATCCGAACTCTCTCACCCAAGACAATATCTTATTACATCCTTCTCAAGATGGACAACATATCAGCGGTGAGATACATCAACAAGCTAGGAGGGACCAGGTCCCGGATGTTGGCAGAGATTGCCAAGGACTTTTTGGCATTATTGACTGTCTCACCAGCTGACGGTGATAGCGGAATACCTTCCGGGACAGGACAACTTAATAGCAGACTGGAATTCCCGGCCTTTGAGGGATTACAGCGACTGGCAACTCCATCGCTATTTCACTTGATCCATTAAATATGGGCGCCCTGCGAGATAGGCCTTTTTGCCTCCAGGCTCAATCGCAAACTGGAGTCTTTTTTCAGTTGAAGACTAAGATCCTCTAGCAAAGGACACATGAGCATTCACTCAGAACTGGTCGAAGACACTGAATTGCACGTTTCCCTCCTTCGTCCTCATTCCCAGGGTAGCGAACCACATAGTTCACAAGCAGGCAGAGATCATTCTAGTCACTCCAGTGTGGAAAGCCCCCCCATGGTTCTGTAGCAGCTAGCGTGCGACTTTCCTCTTCTCCTACCATGCTCTCAGACAATGCTCCGGGGCCCTCAGGTGGGACTGAATCCACTAGTCCTTTGGGGAAATTGTCCCTGATGGCCTGGAGGCTTTCAGGCAACAGTGGACATTGCCAGGAATTTCGAAGGAAGCTTCAGGTTTCATCCAGCAGGCCTGGGCTCCCTCTACCAGGAAACGATATTCCTCAGCGTGGCGAGCATTGTCGGGTTGGTGCTTGGAGAAACATGTAGATCCTGTGGAAGCAGATCTCTCACAAGTGTTGAATTTTCTCTCCAAGAAAGCATCCAAGGGGTTATCTTACAGGTCAGTTAATAACTTCTGATCAGCCATTTCGGCTGGGCATTCTCGGATCGATGGTACGCCGGCAGGTATGCATCCTTTGGTATGTAAAATGATTTTGTTTCTAAGCTCCCTGGTACCGGACCTGGAGGGAGCCAAAGACCTGCTGTTGGCCTTAGAGAGAGTAGCAGGTCTCATGGTAAATTGAAATATGTCATGTCTGTTTCCTATTAAGCAGGGGCGAGAGAAACTGCAGATGGTGGAAGGAATTGAATGGGAGGGACGAGGTATCTCGTATCTCGGAGTGCCAATATATCACGTCTGGACAGATCTTTTAGAGGGAAATGTGGGAATGGTCATACGGGGACGAAAGCTAGTTTAGAATTTTGGGGTACCCTTCCCTTGTCGCCGGCGGGTAGGAGCTTCCTGTTAAAGATTGTGACTCTCCCGAGGCTTCTGTATGTGTTTGGGGTCTTGCCGGTCTGGATCCCAGCAGAGAGGTTTCAGCAGCTCAAGACAATGGTGATGGAGTTTTTGTGGGGGAGTGGCTGGAGACAAGTGGCCCTGAAGACTTTGATGCGGCCCAAATCGGAAAGGGGATTAGCGGTACCGGATTTTGAATATTATTATATTGCTGCCCAATTGCAATGGCTGACAAGATGGGTGGCTAGTCAACTCCGGGGAATGGTCCAGCAGGGTGATGGGTGTTCAGATCCAGACTTTCGATCTAGAATATTGTTGAGATTGCCTCTACCATACAGGGTTATGTCGGCAGAACTCCGAGTGGTGCATAAGTGTTGGGTCCGTAGCTTGCAGTGAGCTCAAAGAAGGTGCCCATATGCACTGGAGATACCTCTGAAGTATTGCATGGCATTACGGCACCGAGCATATTGGAGGACATGGGAGGAGGCTGGAGTGTACACCATGGGGCAGTTATATGAGAGTGGTACGCTACTACCATTTGACGTATTTAGCGAAAACAATGGGATACCTGGGGGTGACTTCTTGCTTCACCCTGCCCTAACTGCCGCAATCTGTAAGCATTGGTGGAGTGGACTGACTGAGTCTCCTTTAGATGAAGGGTGTCAATATGTGGTGTTGGCAACAGGGACACTCAAGGCGGTTACCTGTTTATATACGAGGTTGAGCAAGGCGTCGCTCCTTTCGCTTCAGGGGCTGCAACAGAAATGGGAGGAGGATCTAGGGGAGCCCATAGAGGACAAAGCATGGGAAGAGCTCACGGAGAGGGTTAGTAGAATCATCAGGAATGCTAGGTTCCAGCTGGTGAACTTTTATGTTTTCCACAGAGCGTATCCCCCTTCAGGGTGCCTCAATAGGAATTTTAATATGACAACGACGGCCTGTCCCAGATGTGGAGAAATAGGCGCAGAGTTCCTGCATAGTTTTTGGGGCTGACCGGCGATAGGACATTTCTGGAGAGAGGTGACTGAACTATTAGCTGAACTCACTGAAAAGGAAGTGAGCATGAACCCAGGATATTGCCTACTCCACAGGTTTCCACACACTGCCAAGAACAAAGTCACTAGTAAATTTCAGGACCTGGGATTGATTTTATTGAAGCGCGATATCACAAGTCATGGGAAGGCAAGGGTGGGTCCAAAATAGGTAGATGAGGAGAGAGTTTGAGCGATGGGCTGATTGTGAGGGTACAGCTCGGCTTAGAGATGCTTGACGGAATGGGAGTGAGAAGATGTTGGAAGCAACCAGGGCCTGGTAGGCTCTGACACTGCACCTAAAGCAGCTAAATGACATCACGGATGAGAATAATAGGGACGCTCCACAAGCAGGCGGATTGTAAGCGTCATTCAATGGTTCCATGGGAGAAGAGAAAGGACGTTGTGGTGTATCCTTGCGGTTAGTGCTCTGGAGCCCCCAGCTCTTATGGTGATGAGGTGGAAATGACTTGAGAGTGTACCTGGGAAGGCTACCTGAGCACGGTATTCCAAGACATGCCTGTCGAGAGGGGAGCGGGAATTGAATAAGAGGGATTGCCATCTGGCGGGGGGTTCAGTTCTATTATTGTAATACTTGTATATGTGGGATGCGAATTCTATTGTGGATGAATCTCCTGTAGGATTATTAAATGGCTATGCGGACTATACAGCAGCGAGGAGCTGCATACTTATCAACAAAGGACCCATGCTAGTTCATATGCTCATTCTAAGGTCTATATTGTATTGATATGTGTTTTGAAAATGCTCAATAAAATTTGTTTACAAAAAAATCCTATGGTATGCAAACTTCTCAAAGGAATACGAGGTGTGAATCTTCCTAAGGCTACGTATTCCATTTTATGGGATGTTTCTAAGGTATTACATTTATTTGACAGTTGGCCAGATAATGCAGAGTGACCTCTGACCCTCTGGGCCGGTCACCCCACGCACCGCGCACACTCTCTGCGAGTGAGCCCAGGCTGCCACTGATCCCGCCGAGTGCCGCCGCTGCCCACAGCTGTGCTCCTGGTCTGCTGTAGCGGTAGTTCCTCTGCTGCGCTGCATTGTTACTGTTGTAATTTTTTTGTCACTTGCCCCCTGTTGTAATTTCTATCGTATTGTCAGTGCGTTGCTCCCTGGTTTAATTGTACTGTATTTCCCTGCTGTCCGCTTGTTGTGCCCCTGCCCTTTGCCTAATCGTATTTTTCCCCCTCTGTTGTGCCCAGCCCCGGTCGCGTTTCCCGCCCGCTCCCCGCCACTGCCCCCCTGCAGCCCCGTCCCCTTCCCTCTGACTCCCTTCCCATTCGCCACCCCGCTCCTGCCTCCCAGCTGCTCCTCCCTCGCTCCGCCCCCCCACTCTCCACTTATGGCAGAGTGGCAAACGCGCAGCGGGCGTGCCGATTGTGCGCCGAAGGTGCGCCAAAGGTAAGCCCGTCTGGGCCCGTCCGCGCCTGGACCGCGCCCAGCGCCCGTATCCCTGGCCCTCGCAGGCACCAGACCACCCGCCGGACCTACAACGCCACCGAACTCAAAGCACTCAACACTGGCCGGATCCCTGGGTGCTACTGAGCCACCCCGAGACGTACCCACAGAACCTTCAGCTGACTCTCCTGCAAGTTCTCCTGCATACGGACCTACACGACAACAACACCCTCCAAGCCGAGAACCTGCACCAACCACCTGAATTGCATCCTGCTCAACACCCACTCCGTCCACAGACACGCCGTGGAGCTCTGAAACCTGCTCGACACAACATCACCAGACGTCGCCTTCCTCACGGAAACCTGGATGAACGCCTCCTCAGCACCCGACATCGCCATCACCATCCCGGACGGATACAAGATCTCCCGGAGGGACCGCGGCAACCAGACCGGAGAAGGCATCGCCATCATCCACAGGAACACCATCCGCATCACGACCAACACCGACGACACCCTCACAACCGCCGAACACCTGCACTTCCAGATCCACACCGACCCCAAGAACACCCTCAGAGGCACCCTCATCCACAAACCCCCGGGACCACGCACACAATTCAGTGAAGACATTGCCAACTTCATCAGCCCGCACGCCCTCCCCTCCGCTGACTACATCCTCCTCGGGGACCTCAACTTCCACCTGGAGAACAACAACGACCGCAACACCACCACCCTGCTGGACAACCTCGCCAACCTCGGACTCAAGCAACTGGTGACCACCCCCACCCACCACGCCGGACACACACTCGACCCCATCTTCTCCTCCAGCAAGGACATCGCCTTCAGCCACACCATCGGACTCCACTGGACGGACCACAGCTGCGTCCACTTCAGCTTCAGAAAGAACACGATCCACCACCACCAGCAACAGATTGCTTGCAGAAGCTGGAACAAGATTACTGCCGACCAGCTCGCCGCATCCCTGAGCCGGGACCCCCCCGCCAGCTCAGCGAACCCCAGCCAGGCCGCCAACAACCTCACGAAGTAGATCAGCAACTGCGCAGACGACCTCGCCCCACTGAGGACCCCGCCTAGCAGACCCGGCAGTAAGAAAGCACCTTGGTTTACCGACGAACTCAAGGGCTCCAAGAAGAACTGCCGAGCCCTCGAGAGAGCCTGGCGCAGAGACCCGACACCAGACAACATAACCACCCTTAAGCTCGCCACTCGAAAACACCACCAACTGATCCACGCCACCAAGAAAACCGCATTCAAGGAACGACTGGACAACAACGCCCACAACAGCAAGGAACTCTTCAACATCGTCAAAGAGCTCTCCAACCCCAGCGCCGGAAACAACAACATCACCCCATAACAAGACCTCTGCAACTCCCTCGCCTCCTACTTCCACAACAAGATTGCGGACATACACAACAGCTTCAGCACACAGCCGACGTACCCCACGACCGCACCTGCACCCCCCACTACCACCCTCCGAGCATGGACCCAGATCAACACCGAAGAAACCCTACGCACGATGAACTCCATCCACTCCGGATCTCCAACCGACCCCTGCCCTCACCACGTCTTCAACAAGGCCGACCCTGTCATCGCGCCTCACCTGCTGGACATCATCAACACCTCCTTCGACACCGCCACCTTCCCGGAGAGTTGGAAGCACGCCGAACTCAGCGGTCTACTGAAGAAACCATCCGCGGACCCCACCGAACTCAAAAACTACCGCCCCATCTCGCTCCTCCCGTTTCCGGCCAAAGTCATCGAGAAGACCGTCAACAAGCAGCTGGCCGCCTTCCTCGAGACGAACGGATCCCTCGACCTCTCGCAGTCTGGCTTCGGGCCAACCACAGCACCGAGACCGCCCTCATTGCAGCCACGGACGACATCCGAGCCCTGCTCGACAACGGGGAAACAGCGGCCCTCACCCTCCTGGACCTCTCCGCGGCATTCGACACTGTCTGCCACCGCACCCTAGTGCAGCGACTCAGCAACGTCGGAATCCAAGAGAAGGCACTAGATTGGATCATCTCCTTCCTCGCCGGAAGGACACAGAGAGTCCGCCACCCTCCATTCAGATCAGAAGCCCCCGAAGTCATCTGCGGCGTTCCTCAAGGCTCCTCGCTCAGCCCCACCCTCTTCAATGTCTACATGAGCCCCCTTGCGGCTATCGCACGCCAACACAACCTCAACATCATCTCTTACGCCGACGACACCCAGCTGATCCTCTCCCTCACCAACGACCCCGTCACCGCCAGAGCCAACCTACACGAAGGGATGAAAGACGTAGCTGAGTGGATGATGAACAGCCGCCTGAAACTGAACTCAGACAAGACAGAAGTCCTCATCCTGGGATCTTCGCCCTCCGCCTGGGACGACTCCTGGTGGCCCCCTGCCCTGGGCAGCGCACTCAAACCAACGGACCACGCACGCAACCTGGGCTTCATTCTGGACTCCTCCCTCTCCATGACCAGACAAGTCAACGCCGTCTCCTCGTCATGTTTCAACATCCTGCGCATGCTACGTAAGATCTTCCGGTGTATCCCCACCGAGACCAGGAAGACGGTCACCCAGGCCTTCGTCACCAGCCAACTGGACTACGGCAACTCCCTCTACGCCGGAATCACTGCCAAACTCCAGAAGAGACTCCAGCGGATCCAGAACGCCTCAGCAAGACTCATCCTGGACATCCCCCGACACAGCCCCATCTCCGGACACCTGAGAGACCTGCACTGGCTCCCGGTCAACAAGAGAATCACGTTCCGACTCCTCACCCTCGCACACAAAGCCCTACACAACCAAGGACCAAGATACCTCAACAACCGCCTCAACTTCTACACTCCCACACGCCAGCTTCGATCGACCAGCCACGCCCTCGCCGGCGTTCCCCGCATCTGAAGAGCCACCACAGGAGGAAGGTCCTTCTTCTACCTGGCCGCCAAAACGTGGAACTCCCTCCCGACCCACCTCCGCCTGAGCCAAGACCACCTCGCATTCAGGAAGCAGCTCAAGACCTGGCTGTTCGAGCAGTAGCGGACCCCCCCTCCCCAAGCACCTTGAGACCCTCTGGGTGAGTAGCGCGCTATATAAATGCCTTGATTGATTGATTGATTGATTGATCTAGAAAACAATAATCTGCTAAATTGGCTATGCTTCTATGTTTATCTGCCTGTTGGCGTGTTTCTGACAACAGAGTTCTGGGCCTGATTGGTAGGGTTTTCTCCCCTGGAGGAGTTTCATTTGTGATTTCTGCAAGGACTAAGACTTTTTATCGGTCTTTATGAGGAATGTACCCGACCTCTCAGGCCGGAAGGTTGTTCAAGGCTTTTAATTGCATTACAATGGCCCTTTAAACTGGTTACCTCTGCCACCATTGTGAGATGGCTCATATATATCATGACTGAAGCTGGTATTAATGCTAAAATGTTTGGTGCTCATTCGATGAGAAGCGCTATGGCGTCAAAGTCCTTTATGCTATGTTCCAATGTGCAAGACATAATGAGAGCAGCTGATTGTACATCGTATTCTACATTTAAACAGTTTTAATATAAACCTGTGGGCAATATTTCTTCTGTTGTTGTGGAAAAGCGTTAAACTAGCATAATCTGAAGCCACCAGTCCGGTCATAGAATTAAAAAATTGCTAGCATTCGCGCCAAGCATTTTCAATTCTATTAAGGACACAGAGGCAAGGATTATCCTGCCCAGGGTATGTTGCATGTTCATGACTGTTATTTTACCCACCCTGATACACTCAGGTGTCACGGTTATAACGATCTAATGTTTCTGTTTCAGGAGCTGAGCAGAAAGGTGAATAAGCGGTCGCTTTTTGGATATCGTGGATGATATGTTCCGCAACCTTCATCTATATGGACTCCTGTTGAGTCGGCCATGCCAAGTGTTTTGCAGTTTTCTCTACACAGTGTTAGGCCATCATTGGTCAAGTTATGTGTTTATATAGACAATACTCGTTCAAAGCAAAGAAAGAGGAAGTGCTCAGGTTAAAGAGAGATTTATAGAGGGACTGTCTCTATGGTCATTGGTGTTACTACTTAGCATTATGGGAAACGTTTGTTGTACTTTAAATGTTTTTTTCATTGGCTTCTGTAAATTTCAGTAAAGAAAGAGAACGCATAATCCTCGCCTCTGTGTCCTTAATAGAATTGAAAATTCTTAGCGTGAATGCTAGCATATTTTTTATACTACACAGCCATTGGCTCGACAGTCGCACCTATAAAGATGCAACTATGTATCTGCTTCAGGAAGATAAATGTCATAATGTACCCAATGTTGTACATTATAAGGATGTTGCGAGTCCCCAAGGAGTTTGGTCAACATATATGGACCATAGTCAAAATTCCTTCATAAGGTCATAGAACTCCTAGGTGACTTGCAATAGCCTCACAATGTATGACAGAGGGTATTTCATCCCTTATAATTAGGGCTCCTGGTTTTCAGTTTTTACGGATTTATACATATAAATACAGATGGAAATCTATATTTCATTTGTCTGCATTTATATTTATAAATGGCAAAATACTAGCAAATTTTGCCACGCTGCCGTCGGGTATTTTACTACCGATGGGGCACTTGGAATGGAAGATAAGGCGCTTGTACCCGTGGCAGACTGTGCTGGATGAAGGAAGGCACCCCGCACGGAGCGAGACTAGGAGAGTTGAATGAATGATAAACAGGATGGCTTCTGTGCTGGCAGCGCGGAGTGCCCTGTGTTCAGTGACTCGCGGGTCACGGAGTCTCGTGCTGACGAGGGCCTTGGAGAGCAGGGCACCGGGTAGAAATAAAGGGACATAGACAGACGGAAGCAGAGTGTGGCTAATGGACTTGGGATGCCTGCTGTAGTAGAGGCTTCCCACACTTGCGGGGAGGTAGTATGCTTCCCACACTTGAGCTCGATGCATTGTGAAAATTCATGTCCACTCCTCTGTTCCCTCGCTAGCGGCCGAATCTGCCATGTCTTCTTCCAACTTCACGCTGCTGGGTGACTTTAATATTCACTTCGATGTTAGCACTGACAGCACCGCCAACGAGCTAGTTTCTAGCTTAGCCGCAATTCAACTAGAACAATTAATCAGGTCTCCCACTCACAACAAAGGTCACCTGCTCGACCCAGTCTTTAGTAATTGCCCCAACCTCACGGTTGGCACTATTACTCCCCTCCCATGGACTGATCACTTCCTGATTCCCCTCAACTGGTCCACCTGCAAAGTCACTCCCCCCCACCCCATTTCACGCAAGATGAGAAACTGGTCGAGACTCCCGCTAGAGCAGTGGTCGAGCCTCCTTTCCACCTCCAAACCCGCTCTTTCCAAAAGCCCTGCACCCGATAGCAGGACATTCAATAAGTGGATCGAGGACTCCATCGACACCATCCTCCCCTCCAGGAAAACCAGGCTAAAAAAGAGCTTGAGAAACTGCCCCCTGGTACTCGGAGAAACTCAGGGAACTAAAACGACAGTGTAGAAAGCTGGAAAGGAAGTAGCGCCTAGGATACGCCATCACCGAAAAAGACAGGTATAGGGAAGCCATTAGGGCATACAAAACCGAAATAAACTTAGCTCAAACTAACTACTACAAAGAGAAAATTATGGCAGCTCGATCTAAGCCAAGAGAAATATACCAAGTAGTCAAAAGCCTTTCTAAGATCTCCCCTCCCACAGCCCCAACCTACAATCCTATAGCTCGATGCAACCAGCTGGCTGAATTTTTCTTTCAAAAAATCAACAAAATATATTTATCCTTCGCACCCCCCAGCCCAGAGACTATCACTGTCATACCACCACCTCCAAGCGCTACAGAACACCCTCCGCGAGTTTACCTGAATGAATTCCCACCACTAGACCTGGAATCACTCAAATCCCTTGCACTTCAGGTAAAATCAGGCTCTCCCCTCGACCCTGCGCCCCCTCAGATGATGAACATGGCCAACTGTGTCATCCTCCCCACCCTCATGGACCTACTCAATAGTTCCATGCAAAGAGGAGTGGTTCCCCCTCCTGCAAACAAGCAATGGTGAGAGCATTGCTTAAGAAACCCAATCTCAATCCCACAGACCCTAACAACTACCGTCCAATCTCCTTGCTGCCTTGGGCAAGCAAAATTCTGGAGAAGTACATTAATCTCCACCTCACTAACTTCCTTGAGGAGAATCTTCTACTGGACTCCACCCAAACAGGATTCCGCCCCAAACACAGCACAGAAACGGCTCTTCTAGCCTTGACGGAAGAATCCAGGAGGATCTTGGATCGAGGGGGGTCAGTGGCAGTGGTCCTCCTCGATCTAAGCACCGCGTTCGATATGGTATGCCATAGAACCCTGTTGTCTCGACTATCCGACCTGGGAGTCTCAGGAAACGCTCTTGACTGGTTGGGTTCCTTTCTAAGCGGAAGAACCTTTCAGGTCTTCGATGGCGACTCCTGCTCCACTAGCAGACTTCTAAACTGCGGGGTACCCCAAGGCTCCTCCCTGAGCCCCACGCTGTTCAATGTGTACATGAGACCGCTGGCTGAGGTCATCCGACAATACGGTATCAGGATCAACTCGTATGCGGACGACACCCAGCTGGTGGTCTCTCTGGCACAGAAGAACAGCGGGCTCCCCCAATCCAACCTGGCAGCCTGCATGGAGGATGTTAGAAGATGGATGACAACATCCTCTTTAAAACTCAACGGCGACAAGACCGAGATTATGATCCTCGGCCCCCCTACTCTCACCCCCTTTGACCAGCTATGGCCCTCAAGCTTAGGCCCACCTCCAACCCCGAAGGAGGACATCAAAAGCCTGGGAGTATGGCTGGATAAAACCCTTACCTTCAATACCCAGGCAATTAAAACAGCAGCAACCTGCTTCGGGATTATCCGAATGCTGAGAAAGATCCTGCCGATTTTGCCCTTGGAAGCTAAGCAGGTTGTTATTCAGGGCCTCATCCAGTCCAGGCTCGACTTAAACAACGCCCTCTACTTGGGAGCCCCTGAATACGTGTTGGAGAAACTTCAGCGCACGCAGAACTGTGCAGCTCGCACGCTGCTCCAGATCCCTCGCAGAGAATCAGCTAAGGCAGGGATCAGGTCACTCCACTGGCTCCCTGTTAGGGACAGAATAAAGTTCAAAACTCTGTGCATATCGCACCAAGCCTTCCATAGAGCTAGCCCTGAGATTAACCACTCACTTCTTTCCCCTTATTGTCCCGGTAAATCACTTCGATCCACGAACGCATTCCTCGCTGCAGTTCCCAGAGTCAAAAGGTCCAGAGCATGAGGCAGGTCGTTTATGCTCAACGCTGCTAAACTATGGAACTCTCTTCCCTTCTCACTAAGGTCCAACCCTACTCTCTCATCCTTCTGTAAAGAGCTGAAAACATCCCTCTTCAGAAATTAGTTCCCCACCTGGTTTTCTCCCCCTGTCCCTCAGAGTTCTATTACCTCTACTTAGCGCTTGGACTCCCTCGGGCAGCAGTCGCGCTCTACAAAACCCCTTCACTTCACTTCAAAGCCTAAATGGCTCCCACGCAGCCTTTCCATTTTATCATTAGCCATTTGCCACATTTACATTTTCTACAGGTGTCGGGCGCCCTGACGAGGGTTGTTGTTTAGATTTCTGTCCTCTGGCTTCACGGCACCCATCCCATTTTCTTTCAGACCAGGCATCTCAGGGCTGTGTTTCTTTTCTTTTCGCAAAAAGCACCGCAACTGTTTCTGTTTACAGTGTTTTTAAAATATGGGCACGTAGCTCCCATCCGTGTCCCGTGTAAAAGGCAGCTCTCACAGGGGCTTGGTAAGAAGGGGTGAAATACACAACACAGCCTCGTTAACATGTGAATGGTCTTTTTAAAGACCGGTGAAGAACTCGGGTGCACCTTGTCAGCTTTCTTATCTCACGCAGCAAGGATCTCCATCTGATTTGAAGCACAATCTTTTGGAGATGTCTGGTTGCCTTTAGGAGTAAGGGATACATAGTCAAGCAGGAAGGAGAGCGAGAACGGCAAAGCAGCACAGCCCACTAATTCGCCATCCAAGATTAATCATTTTTTTTCCTAAACGTACAAAATAGATCATCTACTATGCTGTATTGTAGGCGAGCAAATGACATCATGGAAGCCTACGTTGGACTAGCGAGTTCCTGCAATGGCAACTGTACATTTCAGGTCTAGAACTCCCCAATCCACTGCAGAGGTCTGACATGGGGTTTTCAACTCAAACATGGACGCTCTACATTTAACAAAATCTGTAGGTGAGACAAAGCGGTCTCTCTTCAAAGGGGCATATTTTTCAGTGACAGCTATTGGGTGGAAGGAAGACAATTTAAATTTGTAGAACAGCTGCATGATTTATTTTTAGAAACAGTTCAAATAGGAATAATGACCTAGGAGAAACCCCTGCCGAAGCCCGGAGAAGCACAAGTGATGTATCCTTTGTGGCCGTCTATCCGTTACAAACAAAACCAGCCCCTTAGAGAGGAAACACTATCAATGAGGCGGCATGGCACCTGTCACACCAAAACCAGGCACTCCCGCCCTCACAATTGCGCATACCGACTGTATGCGGAAGTCGAAAGAAAATGTATGAGGCACACCAGGTCCGGCTGTGATTACTGATAAAAAAAGGCTAAATGAGGGACCAGCATACAACATGGCGACCACCTGACACCCAGCCTGAGCAGCCTCCATGCTACAGAAATGGCTGAAACAAAGAAGGCCGAGCCTAGGGGGAGGCACAGCAGTCTCGAGGCCTGCCTACAGAGCTAGGATTCATTAACAGAGGCCCTTATTTATGAGGCCTTGCGTCAGTTTTGCGCCGCCGGTGCGTCACTTTTTGTGACGCACCAGCGGCGTAAAAAATGCGCCTTGTTGCGCCATATTTAAAAAGTGACGCATCTAGGTAGATGCGTCACTTTTTAAACCCCTGCGCCTAATTATATCTGCGTCAGGTATAATGTATGCAGAGGGGGCGTTCCCCCGCAAAAAGCCTCGTAATAGTGACGCAGTGAAATCTATGAGATTTCACTGCGTCACTTTTAGGATGCTGTTGCGTCAAAATCTTGCGCCTGCCTCACAGCAGGCGTAAGACTGACGCAAGCCCTTTCACATGGGGCTTTCCCCATGTGAAAGGACGCATTGCTGGAGTTGCGTCACTTTTGTGACACACTCCAGCAATGCGTCACTTTTGCGCTTACAGATACGTCAGAAATACTGACGTATCTGTAAGTCCTTGCGACATGATGTGTCATACATTAAATATGACGCATCATTGGTGTCGCAAGGAGTGCGCAGTGAAAAGTGACGCATCGCTGTTTTCACGCAGCGATGCATCACTTTTCATAAATGAGGCCCAGAGTTTTTTGTTGGAAGCCACCGGGGTAGCAAACACCAAAGGCTCTATAGTTATGCTTCCCCCTCGCGCTCCTCTCTCCACCCTACACTTTTTGCCCTTTTTTTTAACCAATTTTTTATTTGATTTCTAGTACAATATAGAGTAGGTTGTACTAAAAAACGAATAAAATTGTCAATTTAAATAAATGTGGAAAAATACTAGCTGTAGCGTCGTCTTTTGCTTGTGGCAAAAATAAATGCGGATAAATACATAAAAAATTCCCAAAAAAGAAATATGGATAAATACAGACGGAAATAGCAACAAAAAAACTACCATAAAACCGGTAGTCCTACTTATAATACATGGTTACAATACTGCCTTTCCCGCATACTGCTTAAAGTCTTGGTGTTTTGCACTTTAATATTTAAAGAATGGTTTCAGATATGAATTGAGAAAACAGAATCTGTAGTGCAAAATTAAACAGACCAAAAGCAAATAGCAATTTGTGGTGGAAAGATATTAAAATTTGTTCAAGTCAAGTCAGATTAAAAAATGTGTAGCTCAGAATGTGTAGAAGTATGGAGAGATTCTGTCTTTCCTATAGTGCAAAAATAAACTTATTGCTAAATATCTTCTTTAGAATCGGACTTTTCTTTGGGATTGGGAATTTGCTTCTTTGATCACACCTCGCTCCTACAAGAGCATACAACCTAAAGGAAATAGGTCAGTGCTCAACTGTTACAAGGCCTAGAGCACTCACTCTACACTTTGTTAAATGCAACATACACCTGTGATCAGGAAAGCAGGTAGGATTTGGAGGGCTGGGGTATTAATCAGGATCAGTGATCAAACCTAATCACAGATTATATTTTTTTTCGTTCAGTTTGTTTAAATAGTGACTGATGTTACAAATTGGTTCAAAGAAATAAAGATATATAACAGAGCAACATATCTGAGGTTTTGTTGAAGTTTAAGTGTGGTGAAGTACCCCTGCCATGTATTTGTACATGTGATGAGATCTGATAACTTGTCCTTCTATCCTGTGGATCTATTTCAAGGCACTTCAAGTCGCCCACCATGACCTGATTACAAGTTAGGACAGTACTGGAGGGGTGCAATCTCCACGCCAGTAATTAGATGGGACTGAGCCGTAACAACCTATTAGTACTGTGCAGTTACCAGTTAAATCAAACAGAATGGGAAATACTTGAGATACCAGATTAACCAAGTGGGATTCCATATAGTAATATCTTTTCTGTGGGGCTTGACAACCACATTTACCACCTGCTTTACGCAGATGGTAAAGTGTGCTGGGGCTGTTGTAAGACGGCTGGGGGGAGGTGTTGTGGAGGATGAAGGGAGTGAAGAATGTGGCCTGGCAGGGGGGAGCAGGTACTGCTCCCCCAAGCATTAACTGAGGTACGGACAGGGGTCATAGACGGAGTCCGGGTTTTAATGTAGCATTTTCCCACAGTGATTTTAACTGCTGGATTACTGCCAACCAGTAAATTTGGATGCATGAACACTTGACCTCTTATAATAGTATGGAAGAGAATTCCAGTCAGAAATCTCTGACTGCTCTAACCAGGCTCGAGCCAGATATCTACTGCCTGAAATTTTTTTAAATGTGTGCAATCTATTAATCAGTAAATCTAAAGGCTGCTTGGAATCAGGTTTATAGCTTTAATTGTTGTTGTCATTTAAGGTTCCATGGTGACAAAGATTTTTTCTTTTTGAGAGGTAATGTAAGGGTGTTAATACCTGGGTTCTGAAATGTGTCCTTCTAATGAAAACTTATAATAACAAGCATTTACAATGCAATGGTTTCACCTTTGGAAAAGTTTGAGCTATTAGAATGTAAATGACAACATTTTTATTTATGTGTTGGTTTTGAAAATAGATAAATAAATGGCATTGTCATTTACAATGCCAATAGCTTACAGCCTGATTCATGAAGTGAAATTGCGCCCGCAATCGCTGCGAAATCGCAAAAGCGGGCGCAATTTCCGTTATCGGCATTCAACAACAAAATAGCGAATTCGCTAACACATATTTGCGAAATCGCTAATAAATTTGCAGAATCCCAGCCGCTGAGCATTAGCGAATCCGAAATAGCGACACACCACGGATTCTGCGATAATAATAGCGAAATCGCAAAATAATCGCTATCGGTATTCAAGAAAAATCGCAATTAGCGAAAAACCCAAAAATCGCAATTTGCACCGCGCAAAATAAGGACAACTCAAAGCAGGTGGTAACCATGAAAGCCATGGAAAAAAAACTTTCAAAAAACCGTTGACCTATCACCAACAGGTACTGGCCTGACCAATCACACATAAGGACCATCAGCAGCAGCAGCATTAGGAGTCCCACAATGCCAGGAATGTACATGGTGGTGAGGCGTCGCAGGCTACAGCGATTAGCACGGAGGAGACGCAGGATCCAGGACAGGATATTCCGCCAGCGGGTCACCTTGCTGGGCCAAACCAGAGAGCAGATATATGCTAAATACAGGCTGAATGGGGAAATGATAATGCAGCTAATACAGGACCTTGACCCCCTGATGCAGCACCCAACAAACCATACCAATGCGGTGCCTACACATGTGCAGGTATTGTGTAGCCTGCACCTCCTGGCCTCCGGAAGTTTCCAGGGGGTAGTAGCGGCTGCTGGGGGAATATCCCAGCCCACCATGTCACGCTGCCTCAACACTTTTGTTGACGCCATGCTCACCCAGCTACACCGTCACATCAAATTCCCCGCCAGCCAACAGGAATTGGACATGACAAAGCTACAATTCTACAATGTAGCCCATTTTCCACATGTGCTCGGATGTATAGACTGTACCCACGTCGCCATCTGCCCACCAGCTGGCATGGAGTATATGTTCCGCAACAGAAAGTGCTACCACTCCCTCAACATCCAGATGGTCTGCAATGCCAAGACATACATCACTGACATCGTCGCACGGTACCCAGGGAGTACCCATGACTCCTTCATTTTCCGGCACAGCGGACTCCACACACGACTGGTCAGGGGAGAGTTTGGGGAAGGACACCTACTTGGTAAGTACACTTTGATTTAAAAGTCACATTGCAAAGATGTAACAGCGCAGCACAGGCAATCACCATCTGCTCCTCTCATTCAGGTGACAGTGGCTACGCCCTCCGTGAATACCTCCTGACCCCATACCTCAACCCTGCAACACCCCAGCAACGGCGCTACAATATTGCACACATACGGACAAGGAATTGCATAGAAAGGACATTTGGCCTGCTCAAGAGCAGGTTCCGCATACTGCACAAGACAGGTGGGGCCATGTATTACAGTCCTGCAAAGTGCTGCCGCATAGTGGCTGTCTGCGCAATACTACATAACATTGCAACCAAGCGCCGGATACCTGTTGACATCTCTGGCAGTGAATCTGAGGGGGACAACCGGCCACCTGCACATGCGCGCCATGCACAAGGGGAGAACCCAGCAGAAGGGCACAGACGTCGCAACCACATCACAGTGAACAGTTTCTAGTACAACCACTTCCATCACCCCACAAATCAACAATGCATGCAAAATGTAATGATGACACAACGCTAATGTGTGTAGGAAAATAAATGTATTTGTTAAATTCACAAAATGAAATATAAGGATCTGTGCCAAATTGCAAAATAAAAGTACTTGTTACATTCACAAAATGAAATATAAGGATCTGTGCCAAATTGCAAAATAAAAGTACTTGTTACATTCACAAAATGAAATATAAGGTTCTGTGCCAAATTGCAAAATAAAAGTACTTGTTACATTCACAAACTGAAATATAAGGTTCTGTGCCAAATTAGTCCAACAAACAGTATTACGCCATACTGCTGTGCATGGCAGGCTTGACCTCAGCCTGTGGCATTGGTGAGGTACAGTTCTCTAGGTGTGCCTAGTGCGTGTTCCTCCATAACGCCTCTGAGGGGCTTCCTCCTCCGGGGCTTCAGGCAATGGGGGGGTCCTGGTGCTGCGGGTGGGTAGTGGGGCATGTGAGGCAGATTGTGAGCTCAGGCTGGACGCCCCCTCACTCGCATCATCACCCCCCACAACAGATGGAATAGGTGGAGGGTGAAGAGCCACGACGGCCGTGGTGAGGGTCTCCAGCACCCTCGTCATGTCCACACTGCACTGGATGATAGTGTGCTGCTGGGTGAGACAGCGCCGCGCCAAAAGAGATGTCGCATTTGCCGACACATAGCTTGCCCTGCTGTAAGTGCCAAGCTGGGTCAACAGTTGGCGGTGGTGCCGGCGTTGCCCACCGCGCATTCTATACATGGCACGGGTGTTGGCCTCCACGGCTGCAGCAATGCGGGCCATTCCATCTCCCACACCGGCCAGGTCGGCCCTCATGCCTTCAATGTGGGCAGCAACAGATGCCACGTTGCGGCCAATGTTGTGTAGTTGGAGCTGAATAGCTCCCTGCTGCTGAGCCTGGCGCTGGTGTATGCGCAGCATCCGTCTCTCGATGCTGAGCCGCGCCAGTCCATCAGCATTGGCCTGCCTGGTAGCTGCTGTGGAGCGCTGGCGTGACCTGCCATGCCTGCCCTGCTGGCCTGATTGTGAGGGTGGCCGCTGAGTGGACAGTGGCGCAGCCCCGGATGTTGAGGTGACAGCTGCTGGGGGTAATGCCGCCGGTGTTGCAGGTGAGCTAGTCGCAGGGGGTGTGCCTGCTGGTGTGGCAGTAGCAGTTGATGCAGAGGGCACAGGAGTGACTGCCCTGGCTGCGGCTCTGGGAGGAGCAGTGGTGGCAGGAGGCACAATGGGGGCTGCCATGCCAGCGGATGTGGGCGCTGCACCAGTTGCAGGGGGGACGCTGCTGGTGGTAGTTGCTGCTGGTGCAGATGCAGCGGCAGGGGCTGGTGCCTGGGTAGGTGTTGGCACCTCCGGGACGCCCTCGTCGATCTCCAGCCTGTCACTGTCACTGGTATCGCCACCTGTGGGGGTAAGTGGTGGACCATTAGTTGCATGCATCTGGCAGACGTGCAGTTGCTACATGCATGCTGGGTGACATTCCCTGAATGGCAGTGGCTTTGTGTGCATTGGGACCTGACTGGCTGCATTGTGGTACTACAACATTGTGGCCAGACTACATCTCCCACAATGCTTCAGGACATTCCTTGATGTGCTACTATGGCATGCCTATGGGACATTGGGGGAGCCTATTTGGTCATGGACATCCATAGGGGGCAGGGTCGCAGTCGCATGCCACTTACCTTGTGTGTCTTGTGTGGGGCAGGATGAGTCCAGTGTAGTGAAACCCACACAGGCCTCCCTCTCCAGGGTGTTCTCAACCTGGTCCTCCATGGCGGTGTTTGGTGGTACCGTTGGTCCTCCTCCTCCTGTGCCCGAGGACTCCCCAAGGCGCGCCGCCACCTTCTCCTTGGCACGGCCTCGGAGGTCGTACCACCGCTTTTTGAGTTCTTCCAGGGACCTGGCCGCCACTCCCACCGAGTTCACTGTTGAGGCTATCCCCTGCCATATGCGCCGCTTCTCCATTTCTGGCACCCTCCGTGAGTTAGCGCCAAACAGTTGGTCGTGGTTGGCCACAACCCCCTCGATTAGGTGTTCCAGCTCTTGCTCAGAGAATTTGAGTTTTCTCTTTCTCCCAGACGAGCTGCTGGTCCCAGGTGCAGCTTCCTCAGCCATGGTATGGGTTGTGGATCTGTGGATCACTTTACTTGCCAAGATGTGCTGCAGCTTTCCAATGTGCTCCCTGTCTCTGTGCCTCAATGTGCAAAATGGTGTTGGGAACCGGCAGCTTCCTGGTTGTGATGTCATCACTGGGCTCGAAATGCGACTTCCCGTTTTCCCGATCTCGCGAGTTTGCGATCTCGCAAATAGCGATATCGCAAATAGCGATATCGCTATTTGCGAGATCGCAGTCCAGGCGCGGGTAGGCGGAAATAGCGATTAATCTGCGATTAATCGCAATTTCAATCGGATCGCTATCGGATTTTGCGATCGCGTGCGAATCGCTTTTTTTAATCGCAATTATTCATGAATTCGGATTTGCGATTTCTGAATAGCGATTCGCTATTTTTCACTATTTCAGAATCGCAAATGCCGATTTTCATGAATATGGCGGTTAATCTCTTGCAAATGCGAGACCTATTGCATTTCCCCCCACACAGAGCAACACACAGAGCCACATGTACCAACACATACAGAACCACACACACACAGACGGACGCAGACAGAAAAGCAAACACAGAAAGGGCACACCACACAGACTCTCACTAGCAGGCAGGCACGGGCAACAGAAAAGTACAGGGAAAGAGACAGATGGATACACGAACAACCAGCGCCAGAACACACCGTGCCAGAAATGGAAGGTCCACTCTCCCCCCTGACCAAGAACGGACTGCGTGGGTCACACTTCACTGGAGACCTCTTTGCCAATATGTGACTGGGTTCTCCCCACCTCTACTAACCATTCAGAGGCATGTGGCGTACGGTGGGTGGGGATGGAGGGGGGGGAGTCAGGGAAGGGTGGCAGTCATGCTTAAAATAATGATTAGCAACACAAGTCAAGTCAAGTAAGTAAATGTATAGATTACTAAAACTATACACGTACACACCTTCTAAATACAGCATTACATGGTACTGCCACGCAGCCTACAACCACAGTGCACAGGAAGATAGCAACTATGGGCTACGCCAAGGCAAGCGCCCTGCCTCTACAGCTGATAGTGTGCTCTGTATGTTACTACAGAAGTTACTGTGGGAGACCAAGAACCCCTGTGCTGCCTGCGTTCCAAACCCCCCACCCCACCCGGTGTGAAAGATTGGGATCCTGCTTAGAGCGTTCGCAGTGTTTTAAGGCCAGCCTATGATGTTTTCAGAACATGCTGTGAGTAGCAGCAGTGTCGGCCCTGCGGGACACAAAGAGTTAATAAAAGCACTTGGCTGTCTGTCCAAAGTTCACCGGGCTAACTTCACTTGCTTATATTGGATACCTGTCTCGTCACAGTGTACTTCTTCATATTGCTAGTGCGCGTCACCGCCAGTGTTTTCACGCTTTGCACGTTAAACGGTTGGGGCCTGTGAGCAGGGATGTGGCGGGGGGCTGGGGGTGCGTTGGATAAGATGTCAATCGTGGCGAGGATGTGATTCGAGGGGAGATTTGGCTTAGGATGGAACAGTGGGAGTAGGTGTGCTGGACATGTTGCCTACGGGAGGTATGTCCCATGTGGAGAGATATGGAGGGTGACTCTGCCTATCCACATAAGAACTAGTCCCACTCTTCTACAGTTCAGAAAAAACCTGAAGACTTGGCTGTTCAATCAGTGATTTCCATCTCCGCATTTCTGTTCCAGGGTGAAACCTCAATGCAATTTCAGCGCCGAGACGCCTAAGGGTATTTGCACGCGCTCTATAAATGGCATTAAATAAATTAAATAAATAAATAAATGGCATTTGGAAGGATGTGTATTGTATTGTATTGTATATTGGATTTATATAACGCTTATCACCCAGGGGTCTCTAAGCGCTTGCCTTGGGAACCCGTCCTGGCTTTTCCCTGTGAGATAGCCCCTACAGGGCATCCCCAAGGTGAAAGCCAGGCATCCCGCCGCGGGGGCCGTTGTGGAGATTAAGAAAGCTTAATGCCCAGAGTTGCAGAGTGTGAACCCATGATTAGGTCAGGCACCGAAGCGAGAATTATCGAGTCCGTGGACATTTGAGCTCAAGACCCTGCCGCGTCGGGAATTGAACCCTGGTCCCGGGTCTGACCTCTGCTTCAGGGTCTGCCTGCTCTAACCAGTGAGCCACACTGTGGGGTGATTTGATTTGTGGAGGAGGGTGTGGTGACGTGAATGTGATCCACAGAAGCACGTGCCGCCAATAAAAGGAGGTATCTGCGGGTAGGGGGGGGTATGTGCTCTAAATGCGAAAAGGTGGGAGAGGCGGTGTTTATTTAAGGAGATATTGGCCGGTGTGCTCTAAGACCGGGGCGGTGGGGTGTCCTCTAGCCCTCGACTTGCTCCCTGTGGACCTATCTCCCTGTGCTGCAATCTTAACACCCTCAATCTGATTGGTATCGGGGGAGTCAGTGTACCCCCGAGCGCTTCATTCACTCCAGCCGCCTTATAGAAAGTGCCAGTCTATTTGGCATTATTTAGATCACCAGGCGGGCACACTTCATCCTCAGCCTGCTGCCAGCGGACAAACTGTGCCCGGCCAACAAGTAGTAAGAAAACACTTTTGCCTGGCACACCAGTGCCTCCACCCTGAAGAACGCGGGGGCACCACAAGCAGTGAGTGGGAAGTACTGGACTGTGAACAGAGTCGGGGTGCATATCACCCAGCACCCCCCTACAGAAGCAATCAGCGAGCCATCTGCTTCAACCCTGACAGCAACAAATAAATATGAAAGCATTTCCTTTAAATCCAACAAGTTCACGAGCACAGAACTTCCTGGCGGGGGGTCTGGCGCTGCGAAGAGGCGGATTTGGAAATTACCATTGAATTCATAATATTAGCCTGTTCGGGATCTTCCTTTGAATCCTCAATGCGCCCCTCTCCTCCTGTCGGTCTGTCACAGAAGCCATACAGATCAACAGTAAACCGTGTGCTAAAGGAATGAGTGAAATCCACGTGTGAGAAGGAAAACAAAGTACTCAGTGAGCTCGGGTGCCGTGCAGGCGGTTTGTAAGTGTGCTGTGTGTGGAGTGGGAATGCAATACATGCTGCTCTCCGGAGGTGCTGTGTGAGAGGTGGGGTGCCGTGCATCCTCTCTGGTGGATCTGTGTGAGGTGGGCATAGAATGGAGGAAACTGGTGGTGTGCGGCGGGGGAAGAACGCGGGCTGCTCTGTGGGGGAGCGCTGTGACGGCAACGCATGCTCCACTGTAGACAGCAGTGCGTTTGAAGACATACCCTCGACCACCGTGTGAGTTTGGTGGGAGCACACGGCAGGGTGCGGGGAAGCTGTAGTACGAGCACTGGGGCAATATGCAGGGTGGCTGCTCTGTACGTATCAGTGGGAGGGGGGTGGGCAGGCACACGGACAGCGGGAGGGGGGCGGGTGAACGGTCTCACGGACAGCGGGAGGGGGGCGGGTGAACGGTCTCACAGACAGCAGGAGGGGGGGCGGGTGAACGGTCTCACGGACAGCGGGAGGGGGGGCGGGTTAACGGGCACACGGACAGCGGGAGGGGGTGCGGGTGGGCACACGGACAGCAGGTGGGGGGGAGCACTCACCAGGACTTCTCCCGGTGGCGGTCGGCCGCGGAATGAGCAAATGAAACCTCGACGACCAAAAAATTAAAGCCCGCCCACTGCCGCACTGACGTCCTAAAAGGGGCGGGACTTAAAAAAAGACACGGAAACGCTCCCGAATCGCGTTCCGATGGGGAAAGAGTGATTGACAGCCAATCTCTTCCAATGGCTAGCCTCCATTTATGGAGCTAGCCAATGGAAGACAGAGGCGGGACTAAGCCCCATATTGTAGGATCATAAGATTTCGCCCTGGGCGGAGCACCTGCTTCGCAGGTGCTACGGCAAGGGCGAAACCTAAAAAGGGTTTTCAATAGCTATAGTCTGTTTTGTATTTTTTTTTTTTTAGTTCACAAAAGTTTTTTATTGAGAGAGATTGGTTATGATATGAACAGTACATATAAGAGCAGATAAAGTCTGTGGTACAAGTACATAATAAATCGAGAAAGCGATGAAGTAACATAATATGAAGTCACATAACATGTGGGGGGGGGAGAAAGTAAATAAATAAATAAAGAAAAATGACAATGAAGCATCATATCCGTACAACACGAAAGGCTTATGCCAGCAGGCAGTTAGATCAGCCATACAGCACAGTAGGGTATAACACGTCCATCAATTAACACATTGAGAAGTTGGTTGCGAAATCAGAGTTTAGATGTCTAGAGATCAAAGTGAGCGTCAAGTGAGGCCCATATTTTCCTATGTTGTGGTCGCCAGGGGTTAGAAGCAAGGGCAATGGAATCGGCACCCCTGAGATTGGAAACCCAGTTGAGCCAATGGGGGAAGGAGGCTTTGGCCGTGTTTTTCCAGTTGGTCCTTATGATTTTAACCGCCGCTGTCAGTAGAAGATCAAGTAGGGCTTTGTCATTTTCATTTAAAGTGACAGTGTCAGATTCCGTCGCGCCTCGCGGTAATTACGGGTACGGAATGGTGAAAAGACTACATATCCCATGATGCTCAGCGGCTTGGAGGCGGGGTATAAATAGACTCCATATCCGGCAGCCAGTGTCGGATATTTTGGTTCGTGGTTCCTGGCGGTCCTGACGACCGTACGGAGAGGTGTTTCCTGCGCTCCTGTTTACCCTGTATTTCAGACGCTGTCTGTTGCGTGCAATTCCGGCTTTGTTTCTTCGGTTCTGTCCTCCGTTGGAGAGCCTTGTCATCGGCTATTGCGGAGGACGGTCTTTGTTTTGCTGAGTTTTTGGTTCTCGTGTTTCCGTTGGCAAGCCTCTTTGCTTCGGCTCATGCGGAAGACACGTTTGCATAATTCCGAGGTCTAAGGAGGTTTATGCTATTCCGTTTCCTCCGTTGGCGAGCCTTATTTCCACGGCTATTGCGGAGGAAACAGTTGTTTGAGTTTGCGTTATTTCCTGACATAAATCCTCTGTTGGAAAGCCTTCTTTCACCGGCTATTGCAGAGGATTTGCTTCATTAGGTCCCAGGTCGGGACGAAGAGCTTTTCCCAAACCTGAAAGTAACTTCATTCAGGTAACCTTGTTCTCCTTTCTTTTGGGTGACGTAACCCTTATTTAGTTTCTGGGAGTTACTGTGTACTTACGCTGCATTCCTTAGAACCCTGTCTATGTTTCTTCAGGACGCTGTTGGAAAAAGATTAGGGTATGTAGTATCCCTCCCTACCATTATAGGTTTTGCCATTGCGTGGGTCTTAGGGGCTGTTTCAATAGTAAGTTTTGTGTTCACAGGGGAAGGCAATCACAGGCTGAATTTTCGTGCCCTCAGTGGAAGAGATTTACAACAAGGGGTGGTGAGGGACAGAGTCTCTGAATTAAGCAGAAAGCTCTCACCCAGTCAAGAGATCAGGGCTAGATCCAACACCGTTTTTTAGCTCACTGCACCATCCCAGTTTCAGAACCTGGCTGTATGCAAATTAGTCTGTTCCTGTCCCAGTGCATGATGGGAACAGGGCAAACCAAACTACAAAAGCCAATTCTTACACTGGGAAGGAAACATGCTCCCGGGGACCGGTTTCTGGCATTACAGCCGTCTTCGGCCCGGTTTGCTTGAATCCTGATGGTGCAATGAGCAAGGGTCTCACATCTGAGAATACCCTTCCACGCTTAGGGTGGACAAAAATATTTACAACAAGGGGTGGTGAGGGACAGAGTCTCTGAATTAAGCAGAAAGCTCTCACCCAGTCAAGAGATCAGGGCTAGATCCAACACCGTTTTTTAGCTCACTGCACCATCCCAGTTTCAGAACCTGGCTGTATGCAAATTAGTCTGTTCCTGTCTCAGTGCATGATGGGAACAGGGCAAACCAAACTACAAAAGCCAATTCTTACACTGGGAAGGAAACAAGCTCCCGGGGACCGGTTTCTGGCATTACAGCCGTCTTCGGCCCGGTTTGCTTGAATCCTGATGGTGCAATGAGCAAGGGTCTCATATCTGAGAATACCCTTCCACGCTTAGGGTGGACAAAAATATTTACAACAAGGGGTGGTGAGGGACAGAGTCTCTGAATTAAGCAGAAAGCTCTCACCCAGTCAAGAGATCAGGGCTAGATCCAACACCGTTTTTTAGCTCACTGCACCATCCCAGTTTCAGAACCTGGCTGTATGCAAATTAGTCTGTTCCTGTCCCAGTGCATGATGGGAACAGGGCAAACCAAACTACAAAAGCCAATTCTTACACTGGGAAGGAAACAAGCTCCCGGGGACCGGTTTCTGGCATTACAGCCGTCTTCGGCCCGGTTTGCTTGAATCCTGATGGTGCAATGAGCAAGGGTCTCACATCTGAGAATACCCTTCCACGCTTAGGGTGGACAAAAATATTTACAACAAGGGGTGGTGAGGGACAGAGTCTCTGAATTAAGCAGAAAGCTCTCACCCAGTCAAGAGATCAGGGCTAGATCCAACACCGTTTTTTAGCTCACTGCACCATCCCAGTTTCAGAACCTGGCTGTATGCAAATTAGTCTGTTCCTGTCCCAGTGCATGATGGGAACAGGGCAAACCAAACTACAAAAGCCAATTCTTACACTGGGAAGGAAACAAGCTCCCGGGGACCGGTTTCTGGCATTACAGCCGTCTTCGGCCCGGTTTGCTTGAATCCTGATGGTTGAAATGCCAGAAACCGGTCCCCGGTAGCTTGTCTCCTTTCTGGTGAAGAATTGGCTTGGTAGTTTAGTCTGCCCTGTTCCCATGATGCACTGGGCCAGGGACAGACTGATTTGCATATAGCCAGGTTCTGAGCTGGGATGGGGCAGTGAGATAAATAACGGTGATGGATCAAGCCCTGATCTTTGGACTGGGTAAGAGTGGTCTGTTTAACTCAGACACTCTGTTCATCACCACCCCCTTTTTGTAAATCGTTTTTGGCCACTATAGGTGTGGCAGGGTATACTCAGACATGAGTCCCTTTCTCACTGCTCCATCAGGATTCAAGCAAGCCGGGCCGAAGAAGGCTGAAATGCCAGAAACCGGTCCCCGGTAGCTTGTCTCCTTTCTGGTGAAGAATTGGCTTGGTAGTTTAGTCTGCCCTGTTCCCATGATGCACTGGGCCAGTGTAATGGCTGGATTTTCTGTTTAGATGGGATCAGCCCCCAGGGGCCCCTGTGACCCAGCCAAAACGTACTCACCTTCCCTTCTTAGATCGTATTTACACTGAGTAGATATAACGATGAATATACAGGTCGCACCTAAGAATGGGGAATGACAATATACATATATGGATTTTCTACAATATCTTATTCACATCAGTTGGCCTCGCGGTCGCCCCGACCCAGACCGTTCTACCCCAGGGCAGATCTGACACACAATCCGGCGTGTCTACACACGGGCCTGCAGAACCCAATGCTCCCTTTTCCAGCGTTCGCGATCCTGCGAAACATAAACGTCAGTATCCCCCCTGACGCTCTCACTTAGTCTTATACCACAATCCGGTGGCTTTACACGGCAGTATCCCTCCTGCCGTTCTCATTAACGCCGCATATCAACGACGACCACATTCCTATGAAACATTATTGGGATGATATCTCGACAGTCTACTTAGGATGAAACTACAATAATAACTTTGGATATGGGTCCAGATTGTATAATGTACTCGTTGCTTTTGACATCAGAGGTTCACTCACTCCCTATTTGTGTGATCACCACTTACCTGATTGGGATTACTCGTCCATTCATGCGCCTAGCTTTCACCTAGGAGTTGCGTTTACCAAGATTGAACATAAGCACCAGGCACACGGTAATTCTATATGAACTAGGGTATTTATTAACCATAAACATGAATCACATTACTATGCAGCATTACATTTGCACAAGAAATAAAAGGGAAAGATTAGGGTGCACGCACTATAAAGATTGGTCGGACTTCACCTGGTTAACGGGAAATCGGGACTCGGCAGTCATCTAGGCTCCTGTCTCGTCTCTGGGTCCTGGCTCGCCTTGCAGTCACCCTCAGCCGTCACAGGTACACGTCTGCACTGATAGGCTCAAACTCGTCTGCTCTCCCTCAGGACCTCGGAACCTTGCTGTTAATTAGCTACCGTCTCTCTCTCTCTGTATTTAGTGCGCTCCGCGCCACTTCTCGTTCAGTCTATTTTCAGAGAGTTTCGGTCTTAAATCTTTCTCCGACTTCAAAGATGGCGACTTGTCCACCATGAAAATGAATAATGGCAGAGATGCTAACGGCTAGATGCCGCCTACGGACTGACTGACTGAAAGACTAACACCTTCGCTAATATCAAAGCCCGTTCCTTCATGGAAATTCACGGCCAGTAACCTGCCGCCCACCAAATTCTTGTACCTCCCCGTACCAAGGACACTTTCCCAGCCGGCCGGCCTGAAGTTGTGTCTTCGGAGTGGAGAAAAATACATTCCTTCGATAAGGGTCAGCCTGAACCGGTTCTCTCCAAGCGAACAACAGCTTGAAACTAAAACATTACACTTCACCTAGAAAGCCTTCTCGAGCTACCAGGCAGAAAGCAAAATGGAGTCTGTCTCGCTTAAGGCCTACGGAGCCCGTAATATACATAGCTCCATGAGAAACAGATCGGCATGTTAGCAAATGAGTAAATCATAACTAATACCCATATATCTAACCCCTAACTTAAATTCATAAGCCTTACTCTAAGGAAAATGGCACGAAAATGCCCTTATATCTATAAGACAGGGTCCCTGTCTATCGGCCTAATCCCTATGCTATGAGGGTGATAGGCTGGAGTCACTCTCCATCATTCTCCTTCTCCAGAGGGCTGGCAGAAAGACAGCCATAACATTACACCCCTTGACTTCAGTCTATCATCCATAAACTAAATGGAACTAACGTCAGTAGACGAATAATATGAAACAAAACTAACTGATCTACGACTCTTTGTAACTCTAAAAAATTGTAGCAGGGAAGGGATACACTGAATGAAGCAGCAAGTCGCTATAAGGACACAGACAATAATAATAACCCCTCCCAAAATTTGTCGTAAAAAATGCATGTCAGGGAGCCAATTAAAAAGCCAGTCAAAGAAACCCTGATCTATGTGTTCTCTAATTTCTGCAGTCAAGTCGTGGAGTTTATTAATGTGGGATTGGATATCCTTGGAATGGTCAGATAAATTAAAACAGCACAGACCTTCAAATTCAGAGCATTCATGCCCGTGTTTTAACAGTAAATAATCGATGGCTGCACGATTTTGTAAAATAGCTCTACGTTCACCTTGGGAATCTAATAATAAATCTGATAAAACAGTAGAAGTCTGGTTGATCGATTTGACCATCCAGCAGGCCATCTTGCCGATTGTTTTGGCATTATAAACAGCTAATGCAGGAACACCAATAATAGAAAAAGCTAAACCAAGATATTCAGATTTGGAAAAAAGATGAACAGAGGAATCACAGTCTTCATGCAATGACATAGAGTCTCGAACAATACGGGAATGTGAAGGAGGATGTGAAGAAAACATTAGCAAACTTAATCTAGTGATGGCACATGGGCCACCAGAAATATTCGCAGGAATATAGGGCCAAGATGAATTCCCGCATGAAAAGAGCCATCCAGCCGGTAACAACATTGAACGATAATGGCTAGTGGCAACAACTAAACTTTTGCAAGTCATATTGTTCTTCACTGAAAAACATGAATTAGGAAGTCTTTTCATACATAACAAACGCTGGTGAAATGAAAAAGTAGTAGCGGCTTGGAGTTTCAACCGCAAACATTCAGAGATGGCTTTAGGATTACAGGTCATCATGAAGCAAAGGTCACCAGGGGTAATGTTAAAAGTAGTGATTCTGGAATTAAGTAGGACATCTCGGTCTGGAAGAAGAGTACATGAGGGACAATATTCATGGGCCAAGAAGTCGCCCAAAATGACATTAGGTCGGGCACTGGATATATTAAATACATGACGAAGGGTTTCAGTAGATGCGGGGACAGCGACCAAACAGGTCGATAATATGTCAGTAACGCTCTTCATGGGGGTAAGGCAAAAATGCGGAGAGTTCGTCACTCGCTTCGCGAGTGTGATCCAGAAATTGGAGGACTTCTGCCACGCGGATCGCGTAGCTCTTGTTATCCCATCACTCGGCGTCGGTAGATCCTCTCCTCTCCCGGCGTAGCAGGCCAAAAGGAGTCCAGCGCCGACACATCCTGCAGCAGCAGTCCAGAGAATGATCTGAAAGAATACAAACACAGGCCTTAATCATTCTCGTAAATAACATTTGTCAGCTGGGACAGCTTCCCAGCCATCTTTCCCTGGCTTCATCACCAAAACGGTGTTGTCATGACCGGTCGCAATAATATCAGCCTGTTCAGGAGGATTTTTAGGCGATTGCACCCATATTTTAGCTCCAGGAAGATCAGATGATCCGAAGCCTTTTTGTCCACGCACAGTTAGCAACGTTGGGGCAGAGCCTTTTTTGATCTCACCACTGAAGACAGGCATAATCAATAACTGAGCAACACGGTCAGACTTTTTGATAAACAAATCCATCTCACTGCTATTAAGCAAGAGAACCTTAATCTCTCCCTGATAATCACTGTCGATCACACCACCAAGGACTTGAACACCTTTGAGGGCCAGGCCAGATCTAGGGGCAATTAATCCAAAACTACCGGCAGGTATAGAGACACCAATGCCAGTTTCAACAATGATTCGATCTTTTCCTGGGAAGTGTACATCATTTAAAGCATGCAGGTCGAGGCCTGCGGAACCTGGAGTAGCTCTACACGGAGCCAAAGCACCGGGGGCAATTTCCCAATATGTGACCGTAGCAGCAACAGAATTAGGTTTTGCATCAACATGTGGAGGAAACAAACGCATCAAAGGAGATTCAGCATGCAACAAAGGACGATTATTAAGTATTAACAAAGCTTGAAGTAAGATATCTCTCCACTGGGTGTAACGGTCATCAGTCAACTTGCGCAACTGTTCTTTCAACAAACCATTCATTCTCTCAATCAGTCCTGAAGCTTGTGGATAATATGGAATGTGAAACACCCAGTCAATATTGTTTTCCATACAGAATTCCTGCACCAATCTTCCACGAAAATGGGATGCATTGTCTGATTGAATTTGGAATGGGACACCATAGTATAGAATTATTAGCTCCAGAGTTTTAATCGTATTCACTTGGGTAGCATTCTTGCAAGGGAAAGCGACCAAAAGGCCACTATAAGTATCAACTGCTGTACAAATGTATTGACAATTTCTGCTCATGGGGAGCGGACCAATATAATCAATCTGCCAAATTTGGGCGGGCAATTTACCTCGATGTAAGTGACCTCGAACAATTTGAGGCACCTCTTTCTTTCTAGAATGCTGGCAAATGGGGCAATGTAAAATGGCATCTTTAATTAAAGAAAAGGGAATATGAATTCCTCTATCAGCAGCCCACCTGTTAGTGGCTTTCTCTCCAAAATGTCCTGCTTTCTGATGGGCCCATTTCGCCAATCCCGCCAAATCAGAATCTTGCATGTCAACCACTGCCTCAGAAAATTTAGATTGTTCATCTGCAATGTTATGGAAAAATTTGTCAAGGGAGTCGATTGGAGTATGAGCATCCACGTGAAAGATTGTTACAGTACTCTGCGGAAGCAGTTCCCAAATTTCTTGCCACAATTCTTTACCCCACAACTCCTTAGAATGCAATTCCCAATTGTGCGAGTGCCATGTAGGCAACCACACCGCTAGTCCATTTGCAGTGGACCAAGAATCAGTGAAAATATGACATGTACCTGGTAACTCCTGTTTCAAAACTTGGTAAATCGCATAGAGTTCAGCATATTGACTACTCTTACCGTCACCAGTTGTGCTCAACAATTTCTTAGTAGTCGGGTTATAGGAGACAGCTTTCCAATGCCTCTTGTCACCAATGAACTTCGCAGAACCATCCGTAAACCACACATGTTTTCTATCCTCCACGGACAGATCATCAAATGATTTACCCCACTTCACGGGAGACTCCTGCACTACGGGAACCGAACGCTCACTCTCAGCTTCATTGGAGGGCGCCTGCGCCACTCGCTCATGTAAAACCGCCACACCTTTCGGACCCACACGTGCCCTGTCCTGAATGTACCATTTCCATTTAATCACGCTAGCCTCCTGAGCATGTCCAATTCGATGGGACTTCGGTGAACTCAAAACCCACTGCATGATGGGAATCTCAGGCCTCAAAATCACAGCATGGCCTAAAGTCAATTGCTCGGTGTCCACCAGAGCCCAATAACAAGCAAGCAACTGTTTTTCAAAAGGAGAGTAACGCTCACCAGCCTCTGGTAGCTTTTTGGTCCAAAAACCTAATGGCACTTTTTGTCTGCCCTGCTTTTGCCACAAACTCCAATTGGCATACAGACCTTCCACGGACACATTCAAATCCACATTACCCTCACTCACGGGCCACAAATCCAAAGCATACTGAATAGCTTCTTTAGCCAAATCAAAAGCAGTCTGTTGAGGTTCACCCCACTCAAACGCATTCTTTTTACGAGTGACTCGATACAGTGGAGCCAAGATTTGACTCAAATGTGGAATATGTTGGCGCCAAAATCCAAACAACCCAATAAAGGATTGCGCCTCTTTCCTATTTCTGGGAACAGCAAAATCAAGTATTTTACGTTTAACTTGTGGGATCACTTCTCTGTGACCTTCATGCCAATTAATTCCTAGAAATTTCACAGCTTGGGATGGAGTTTGTAATTTATCAGGATTAATTTCCCAGCCTTTTGCTCGCAAACAGTCAATGATCTGATCTAAATGAGACTGTACTTGGTCTTGCGTTTCACCTTGAATCAAAATGTCGTCAATATAATGACAAATCTGAACTTGTGGAATCGTAGGCACTTCAGACAAATGTTCCGCCACCAGCCGGTGACAGATTGTAGGGCTATGTACATAGCCTTGAGGAAGACTCCGGAACGTCATTTGACGTCCATTCCATGTAAAACTGAATTGTTCTTGGCATTCGGGAGCAATTGGAATCGAAAAGAATGCATTAGCAATATCGATAGAAGCATACCATGTACCAGGATGCTTTTGAATTCTCTCAATCAATGTAACAATGTCGGGCACTGCCACAGTCAATTTAGGTGTATGTTTGTTCAATTCTCGATAATCAACAGTCATGCGCCAAGAGTTGTCACTTTTGCGCACGGGCCAAACAGGATTATTCCAAGCGGATGTGACCGGAGTAATGACTCCCGCGTCAACCAAATCCTGAATCATAGCTGTAATTTCTACATGACCACCTGGGATGCGATATTGTTTCTGAGAAATCACTTTCGTTGCTAAAGGGATCTTAATAGGTGGCATGCGTAAACGGCCAACCCGTACGGGTCTGGTCGAAATGTACTGTCTAGTACCAAACTGATAGTAACCATCATCCAAATGCAAAGTCATACCTTTCAAGATGTCAATTCCAATAATATATTCCAAAAGTGGCACAACCAACACAGAGTATTCTCTACGAGGAATCCTACCAATTTTAATCTCAAGTGCAGTTTGAACTGCGGGCGTTTCTTTACCACCCAGGCCGGTAATTGTGAAAGATTGTCCATGAAATTTTCTCGACTTGCCATGAATTAAAGTGGCCTCCGCCCCAGTATCAACCAACGCTCGGGCCCTTTGGATATTACGATGTTTCCAAAAAATCTCAATATCTACATATGGTCTGTAATCTCTGTGGGCCCACCTGCGTACCGGAGCTTGACCTATTTCCTAGTCATTTTTCCTGCGTTCCTTCAACCAAGACAGATCAGGGTAAATGTTTTCAGATTTCTTGGGTATCAGAATTTCTTGTTCATATCCGTCTCCAGTACGAAACGGATTAGTATCATGTTCAAAAAGTTGTGAATTACGGTCAGAGAGTCTATTACGATCCTCCCTCCTTCGTATATCAGGGGAATAACTCCTTGCATCTCTATGTCTGCTAGAACCACGATCATCTCTTCCCCTTTCACGATCATCCTCTCTCCCCCTCCCATCACTACGACGGGGGGAACCACCACGTTCTTGGCGCCGGTCATCACGGCGATCAGAATTCACACGTCGTCTCTCATCACCACTGTCATCCGAACCACGATCATAATCATTCTTTCGCACACGACGGGCACCTTCCTTCCGATCCAAACCACGCTTACGGAACATATCCCATAGGATATTATTGGGTTCACCATCGATCTCGTCCCTTTTCACACCATCAGCAATGAGAGCAAGAAACATGTCACGTCTAGAGAACTTATAGTCCCCACCAGTACGACCCTCAGGTCGGGATTGTCTTTCAGGTTTAAACCATTCACCCAGCTCACCAAGCTGACGAACAGACTCAAGCACAGCAGACAAAGGATTGCCAGTTTGATTAATCAATAAAGTCATCATGACCTGCTTGTAAGCAACAGGAGAAGAACGGATAATGCGATTACGCACAGAAGATGTTAAAAGACCATCCAATAATCTGTCAGCAGTACTAAGGAAGATACAGGTTTTCATGACTTCTTCCTTCAAACGTTGCGACGCGTCGCGCAGAGTATACCACGGCTTTTCATCAGAGGGCCAATCAGACTCAGTTGGATATTTATGATTACAGCCATCAGACGCAAGCTGGAGCAAAGAAGTTTGAACATTACCATTAAAATTCCGAAAATGGTCCTGAATAGTAGAATCAGAACTCAAAGAGCAAAATCGTAAGCAATCAACGGCATCGAGCATAATACCGGAAGCGCCAAGCTCATAAAGGCGCACCATCCAGGTAAGCAAGGTCTCACCAGGCCGTTGTTTAAATCGTTGCAGGATGTCACTGATCTCCTGCTGAGTAAAATCTTCAATACAGTCAAGAGCGATACCACCCGGATTACCAGGGGCTTGTTGTAATTTCCGTCGAAAAATCGGGTGAGCAGAAACTGCGGGAAGAGCTTCCGAGGAAGCCCGCATCTTAGATTTAACATCACAATCAGGGCAAGCTACGTCGTCCGCACGGGAAGAACGAGCACGGTCACAATCGGGAGTTGAATCAATGCACGAAGCAGATTTACAATCACGTCCGGAGCGAGAAGACTCGCGCTTGTCACCCTCCTCTGCCGAGGAGTCAGAAGTATGAGAATCCCAGATATTACCGTCCCACTCATCGGGGTTCCAATCCATTCCAGCTTTTGCTACAACCATACGCACTTTGCGTGAAGACACACGTCCACGACGATGTTTATACTTATATCGTGCAATACGGACCGCAGCCCTTTCGGCAATGGTCTGATATGTCTCAAGTTTATCGGCAAGCAATTTATTTTGACAACGCAACAAAGTGTGCGCATTTTGCAACTCGACACACTGTCCTTCCGAATCTTTAAACTGTTTCTGTAGTTGCACAACCCTCTCATGCATTATTCTGTATGCATTAAGAACAATCCACCCTCTGCGTCCTAAAATAGGAAGCTCATCACCCTTCACTACTGGCGCTTTCTGTAGGCACGAAATCACATCAGCAGGCTCCGCCTGCTCCAAGAATGAAGACCAATTTTCGCTCAAACCAGTAGAATCAGCCCACTCACGGGCCAAAGCCTCGTAAGGCGTAGACTCCCAGCCGGGAATCTGAATCGGTAATTTGAAAACCGACGATGATTTTTTCACAAACATAATGATACACAAAAAATATATATACAATTATAAACAAAATTTTATACGTACAAGCCGAGCGCAAACCAACGAGATAAAAACAACACAATGCACACAGGCTTCGTAAGCTGTTCGTGACGCCAGATGTAATGGCTGGATTTTCTGTTTAGATGGGATCAGCCCCCAGGGGCCCCTGTGACCCAGCCAAAACGTACTCACCTTCCCTTCTTAGATCGTATTTACACTGAGTAGATTTAACGATGAATATACAGGTCGCACCTAAGAATGGGGAATGACAATATACATATATGGATTTTCTACAATATCTTATTCACATCAGTTGGCCTCGCGGTCGCCCCGACCCAGACCGTTCTACCCCAGGGCAGATCTGACACACAATCCGGCGTGTCTACACACGGGCCTGCAGAACCCAATGCTCCCTTTTCCAGCGTTCGCGATCCTGCGAAACATAAACGTCAGTATCCCCCCTGACGCTCTCACTTAGTCTTATACCACAATCCGGTGGCTTTACACTGCAGTATCCCTCCTGCCGTTCTCATTAACGCCGCATATCAACGACGACCACATTCCTATGAAACATTATTGGGATGATATCTCGACAGTCTACTTAGGATGAAACTACAATAATAACTTTGGATATGGGTCCAGATTGTATAATGTACTCGTTGCTTTTGACATCAGAGGTTCACTCACTCCCTATTTGTGTGATCACCACTTACCTGATTGGGATTACTCGTCCATTCATGCGCCTAGCTTTCACCTAGGAGTTGCGTTTACCAAGATTGAACATAAGCACCAGGCACACGGTAATTCTATATGAACTAGGGTATTTATTAACCATAAACATGAATCACATTACTATGCAGCATTACATTTGCACAAGAAATAAAAGGGAAAGATTAGGGTGCACGCACTATAAAGATTGGTCGGACTTCACCTGGTTAACGGGAAATCGGGACTCGGCAGTCATCTAGGCTCCTGTCTCGTCTCTGGGTCCTGGCTCGCCTTGCAGTCACCCTCAGCCGTCACAGGTACACGTCTGCACTGATAGGCTCAAACTCGTCTGCTCTCCCTCAGGACCTCGGAACCTTGCTGTTAATTAGCTACCGTCTCTCTCTCTCTGTATTTAGTGCGCTCCGCGCCACTTCTCGTTCAGTCTATTTTCAGAGAGTTTCGGTCTTAAATCTTTCTCCGACTTCAAAGATGGCGACTTGTCCACCATGAAAATGAATAATGGCAGAGATGCTAACGGCTAGATGCCGCCTACGGACTGACTGACTGAAAGACTAACACCTTCGCTAATATCAAAGCCCGTTCCTTCATGGAAATTCACGGCCAGTAACCTGCCGCCCACCAAATTCTTGTACCTCCCCGTACCAAGGACACTTTCCCAGCCGGCCGGCCTGAAGTTGTGTCTTCGGAGTGGAGAAAAATACATTCCTTCGATAAGGGTCAGCCTGAACCGGTTCTCTCCAAGCGAACAACAGCTTGAAACTAAAACATTACACTTCACCTAGAAAGCCTTCTCGAGCTACCAGGCAGAAAGCAAAATGGAGTCTGTCTCGCTTAAGGCCTACGGAGCCCGTAATATACATAGCTCCATGAGAAACAGATCGGCATGTTAGCAAATGAGTAAATCATAACTAATACCCATATATCTAACCCCTAACTTAAATTCATAAGCCTTACTCTAAGGAAAATGGCACGAAAATGCCCTTATATCTATAAGACAGGGTCCCTGTCTATCGGCCTAATCCCTATGCTATGAGGGTGATAGGCTGGAGTCACTCTCCATCATTCTCCTTCTCCAGAGGGCTGGCAGAAAGACAGCCATAACAGCCAGGGACAGACTGATTTGCATATAGCCAGGTTCTGAGCTGGGGTGGGGCAGTGAGATAAATAACGGTGATGGATCAAGCCCTGATCTTTGGACTGGGTAAGAGTGGTCTGTTTAACTCAGACACTCTGTTCATCACCACCCCCTTTTTGTAAATCCTCAGTGGAAGAGAAGCATCTCCTGAGTTAGTGCTGTTTACATTCCCATTACAGGTATAGCACCGTATAGCCTGATTGGTAGTCGTAGTAGGGAGAATATTTTCCTGAGAATTGATACCAATCAATTATTTGTCTGTTTTCTGTCTTCACAGCTCTCCCTCCCTGCAGTCCCCTTCCTTTCCTTCCTGTTTATTATTTTGCCCTCACCTGATCCTTCTCTAGCCCACGGCTATAACAGCATTCGGGGCTTGGATAGATCTGGAGGTGGCCTACCTATACCACAAGCTGATCCTGAGGACGGAGAGGATAACAGACAGCTTTGGAAGAACCCATAACTAGGGTAGCAAATTCTCTCGGGAGAGAAATGTGCAGGGCTTTGTTAACAAAGTCAAATATCCTGTCCCAGTAGGTGGCAACCAGGGGGCATTTAAATATTAGGTGTTCAAGGTCTCCTCCCGATTCCAAGCAGTTCCAGCAGGAGTCATTATCTTTGATGTTGTGCAGGAAAAGTCTCCTAGGGGTCCAAAAGGCTTTGTGTAGGAGCCAGAATTTAGTTTGGGACAGAGTCGGGCTAATTTTGTGTCTTGTGGTCGATTCCCAAATTCTGGCCCACTCGCTTTCAGAAGTGGGAGTGGAAGAGTACGATTCCCAGTAAGATTGTAATGCAGAGACCAGGTTAGATTTCTGTGGTCTGATCATTTTGTACATTCTGGATACCTGATGGCCAAGTTTATTAAGGGTGGATAAAAGGCCAGGGAGTGAGGGGGATGTGTTGCCCAAGTTTGCTTTGGTTAGAGCGACCTTAACTTGTAGAAAATAGTAGAAGTCAATATTCTCGAGTTGGAATCTGTCCTGTAAGTCCTTCAATGTGAGTGGTGTTGGGCCCTCATAAAGTTGGTGAGGGAAGTGTATTCCCTTCCTGATCCAAGAACGGTTATACAGCGGTTTTCCTCTGTATGTTAGAGTGTTATTCTGCCAGAGAGATTCCCATTTTGAATTGCGAAATTGATGGGGTAGAGATTTACTTATATGGAGGAGGGAGTTCTTCGTGTTCTTAAATATGATACTAGAGTCAATGTTGGGACGCACTTTATGGTAAGGAGGGCGGAGGGGTCAAGCCCTTCCACTAGGGATTTTTCTACGTGTAACCACACAGGTGTGTAATCAGACTGTGGTGTGAGCCAAACTGCACCTTGCCTTGCCAGGAAGGCGGTCTGGTAAAGTCTAAAGTCGGCCAGATTGACACCTCCCAAGGATTTATCGAGTCGTAGTTTTTTCATGCTGATCCTGGCTTTTTTCCCTGCCAGAGGAAGGAGGAAATCACCTTATCTAGTTTAGAGTGGAAGTCGTTAGAGAGTGTAAGGGGAAGCATTGAGCCCAGGTAATTGACCAATGGGGAGATCATCATTTTTATCGTCTCTATCCGACCCCACCATGTAATGAATCGTGGCGACCAGCCATCCAGGATTCTTTTAATTTTCGCTAGTGTGGTCGATTCATTGTGTTTGAGTGTACTTAATATGTTGTCAGTGAATTCTATTCCTAAATACTTTATGACATCCGGTTGCCAGGCTAGTCCCGAATCTCCAAGGGCCTCTCTGGTAGTATGTACATTAAGTGGTTTGACTTCGGATTTGTCCTTGTTTAATTTATAGCCGGACAATGCAGAGTATTTGCTGATTGAGGACATAAGACCCTTAATTGATACGGTTGGATTTTCTGTGGCTATTAAGATGTCGTCGGCATATGCCGCTAATTTTACCTGAGTGTTTCCGAAGGCGACACCTGTGATTTCCTCATTTTTCTTGATGTCGGTGAGTAGTGGTTCAAGTGCCAGCAGGAATAGAGCCGGTGAAAGTGGGCAACCCTGTCTAGTTCCTTGGAATAGGCGGAACGGGTCAGAGAGGGTCCCATTAATAGCTATACGGGCAGAGGGGGAGGAGTATAAGGCCATCACCATTTTAATGAAAGAGTTACCCAGATTGAATGCGCCCATACATTGTTGAAGAAAGGGCCATGAGACTTTGTCGAATGCTTTCTCAGCATCGAGGGTTATTGCAACCATCGGCGTTTTGCAGTTTCTCGCTTTTTCAAGTATATGGCATAGGAGTCTGGTGTTGTCATTCGACATCCTACTTTTCAAGAAACCTACTTGTGATGGACTTATCAATTTGGGCAGCACAGCGTTTAGTCTAGTTGCTAAGATCTTGGCATAGATCTTGCAGTCAATATTTATTAGCGAAATGGGGCGGTAGTTTTTAGTCTGGAGGGGATCTTTCCCTTCCTTGGGTATAACAATTATCGTGGCTTCACTCATCGAGGGAGAGATACTCCCACTAGAGGCGGTAGAGTTGAACACAGTTTGGAGTGTCGGGGAAAGTTGGCTGTCAAAGGCTTTGTAGAAAGAGGCAGAGAAGCCATCAGGACCCAGGGCTTTGTTGCTTTTGAGTGTTTTGATGGCTGTCGAGATTTCTGTGATACTGATGGAGGACCCTAGATGTAATTTGTCTATCTCCGAGAGTCTGGGGAGGTCGAGGGCCTCTAGGTAATCCATGCATGCCTCTAGGTCCAGGGATTTATCGTTCCTATATAACTCTTCATAAAAAGATTTAAAGGTATCAAGAATCTTGGACTGGTTAGTGTGTGTATTATTTGCGGGATCTTTTATAGAGGAGATGGTTGTTAGTTTCTGCTTGTGTTTAAGATAGGAGGCCAGTAGCTTCCCGGCTTTATTTCCCTCACACAGCTTCAAGGCTTTGAAGCGGTTGATCCACACACCTGCTCTCTTACTTGTGATGGAATTATACTCGTACTTCTTTTTTATGAGCTGGTCAAGGGGATTGGAGTCTTGGGGGTTGGTTTTGTGTATGGCTTCTAGTGATCTGATCTCCTGCTCTAGTTGCTCCAGTTCTTTGTTTATCGCTTTGTTAGCTTTGGCTCTTATGTTGATAATAACTCCACGGATCGTGGCTTTGAGCGCGTCCCAAATGGTGTTTGGGTCTGTTTCAGGGACATTATTTAAGAGTAAGTATTCTTCGATGGCTTTAATAATCTGGAGTTTGTCTTCAGGGTTGGTTAGCGTTTCATCATTGAAACGCCATCTTCTGGGCGGTCTGATTGAGCGGGAGCCTGCAAGTTTGGTGTGAATACAGGCATGATCGGAAATCAGTTTAGGGGCGATGTCAGTTTCCTCGATTAGGTGTGCAAACGTGGAGGATATTAGGATAAAGTCAATACGCGAGTAGGAGTTGTGGGGAGTGGAGTAAAAGGTGAAGTCTCTCCCATCAGGGTTTTGGAGACGCCATGAGTCCCTAAGGCAGTACCGTTCGCATAGACGCAGGAGGGCCTCATGTGAGCGTGAAGGGTGAAAAGCGCATTTGGATTGGCTGCCTAGTAAGGGGTCTAGAGGAAGATTAAAATCGCCTCCCACAATCAGAAGGTCGTCCTGAGGGATATGCTCCATCGAGCGGGAAACGGAGTCCCAGAACCCGGGGTCGTCTGAGTTGGGGCTGTATATGTTCACTACGTGTATGGGGTCTTCTTCTCTGCGCAGATGGGCCACCAATACCCTCCCCTCCACATCATGGGTGTGTGATACCAGTGTTATGTTCGATTTCTTTGATATCAGGGTAATTAGACCCCCTTTTTTGTGTGGTGCAGGAGATGACAGTATATGGGAAGACCAATGGATGTTTAAGAATCGGGTGTCCTCTTCCGATAGTTTAGTTTCCTGTAGAAGGATAATATCCCCCTTAGTTTTGGCGATGTAGTCAAACACTTTCCTCCTCTTTACAGGGTGGTTAAGTCCCTTAACATTTAGCGAAACTATGTTGAGGTCATCTGTTATTGACTTAGTGTTAGACATTGACGGGCAAGATTATCGCTAAACGATGATCTGGCGGGGGCAGTATATTGAGTCAAATATCCCTGTGGGAGCCTGTGTGCTATTGCGAGAACAAGGGGACAGATTTAGCGATATGGCTAGGGACAGAACTAGCGTGCTTGTGTTGTACCTGTAGGAAACAGACAGAAAAAGGGACAAAAAATAACACAAGGAGGTGTATAATGCTCTAAAGTACCGACAATTTTTATCTGCAGAAAACTCTCTCTTTTTCCAATTCCCCATGCAAACCCTCCCAATTTCCCCCCCCCCCCTCCCCCCCAAATACGCACGTAGGGAGTACGACGACAGTACCTAGCTAGGCAAAACAGGAGTTATTAAACATTAACAAACGTTGTTAAGTAGTTCCATGTTAAAACGTAAGTGGATTGAGATGTCCAGCCTAAATGCGGCAGCGGGTACTATTTACTGCAGAAATGTATGTGCGCAATGGTAGTGTATGTGCGCAATAATATACAATATTACAATATACAATATTAAACAATATTAAACCAGGAGTGACTGTCTGCATCGTGCAATCAAAAACTGTAAGAAGAGTAGAACCAGCAAAACGTTGTGTTAAAACTACCAATACCGTTATACCGTTATACTGGATTGAGCTTCCCTTAGCAATGGCAGTATATGTGCACAGTAACATATAATGACAATAATAACAATCTAGGAGCGGTTATTTGCGTCGCGCATTAGAGACTGTGAGTGAGAGTAGAACCAGCTAGTCATTGTGCAAGCAATTACCAATACTGTTGTTGAACAAAGGAGACCATCTATCACCACATATCTAACAGCATTGACAATATGTATGGAAGCGATAAGTTGATAGTGGGAAAGTAGGATATGCACTTGGTATCAGTGAGTGGGCGGACTAGCATCAAATAGATACCAATGGAATGGCAACTATGTCATAACTTCAAGTACACAATGGTGCGACCTGGAAAGGACAAAGTTCCGATTGACCTGTACTTTGTCGGGATATTCACGTGGTCTTCATTTTATTAGATTGGCCATTTGACTGGTCCATTTCCTGAGGTGGGCCATTTTGCAGGTAGTTTTCCAGATCTCTCGGGTCTGTGAAGAACTTTGGGCGGCCATTTAATGTGACTTTGAACTTGGCTGGTCCTGCAAAGGAGTTGGGTATGCTCTTGGATCTGAGTTTGGCGCGGAGTTCCAGGAACCCCTTGCGAACTTCCACTGTGTCTTTAGAGTAGTCATGTGTAAAGATGATCCTGTGTCCTTCCCACGTGATGGATTGGTTCTTCCTTGCGTATTGTAGGATCAGTTCAACATGCTGGTATCTGAGTGGTTTGCAGATCATTGGTCTGGGACCCTTCTCGCGGTTAGTAGTGAATGTGGGGATTCTGTGCGCCCGATCTAGCTCCAGACCGTGCGGGAATACAATGTTGGTGATCATGGGGATCCATGCTTCCAGGAAAGCCACGCAAGAGTCCGCATCTTTTTCTGCGTTTTCCGGTATCCCAAAAATTCTAACGTTCCCTCGCCTGTTGCGGTCTTCCAACTCAGCACGTTGGCGTCTGAGGCTGTCAGTGGTGGTTTCAAGGCGTTGTATTCTAGCAGCTGACTGACGCGAGAGGTCCTCAACGTCGCTGATGCGTTGTTCCGCTGTACTCAGCCCTGATTTTAGGTCATTCATATCAGCTCTGATGGCCGTTAGCTCGAGCTGCATAGCGTCAGTATTTGCCTTGGTTGATTTGGAAATAACAGTAAGGTCTCCTAACTTTTTCAAAATCATTTCCATCATGGCCGCCATGTCTGGTTTACTCTTAATGGGGGAATCAGAGATCTGCGGCTCGGGTTTCACCTTCTTTGGATTGGACTTTTCATCTCTGCCCGCCATTTTGGGTGTGAGGTCTGAGAAGAATTTTCCAGTTACCTTGTCTAGAAATCTTGTCTGGGGTTGTCGTCGATGGGATCAGACAGGGAGTTGAATACAGGCTGGGGCTGCGTAGTAAGCAGTGAGAGCTAACACCAGGAGGTGAGTCGGTCAGGTTGATTCCACACGAAGACTCACTCAGAGCCAGGCGGGCGCGATTAACCAGATGACCCCCTAGTGCCGGCAAGCTGGTTGGCTCTGTGTCTATAGGTGTGTTGTCCCCTGATCCAAGGCCGCCGGTTTTACAGATGGTAACAAGGATTTAGGTGAGTCAGCTTATAACAGAAGCAGAGTGCGGTGCTGGCTAGGGGCTCATTGGCAATATGTCTTAAAGTTGTGATCTCCAAGGATCGAGGAAAGCCTCATAGAATGCAGACAGGTGGTCTTCTACATGAAATTAGAGGAGAACCGCTTCTTCTTTCAGGCGCTTTAATGGCTAATTGGCACAATTAAGAATTAAGAATCGGAGCGTTTTCCGATGATGGCCGCCATCTTGGGGTCAGGCGAGAAGGGCAGAGATCGGCATCTCAAGCTGGGATCGCGTTATAGCCCTCGCTTCTTACCGGCATGTGTGGAAATCCGGTGATCAGCTGACATCCCCAGTGGTGTTGATCTGGATCAGATGTGGCCGGGTGAAAGAGTCCGAGGAGACCGTCAGGCATTGCCGACGTGACGGAGCGACGCCATTTTGTGGTGTATCGATGTCGGTGCGCGGGCGCTCCAAAAGGTGGCAAAAGTCCTCGCTAAGTGCATCAAGAGCGGAGATCAAGGCACCGGAGGGCTCCGCAAGGTATGAGGCATTAGGTCCGCCGCTTTTGCTGCTGGTTAGGACGGCGGGTCAGCAGGGAACTGACGAAGTCGTTCTCCCGAGTTGCGGAGCTCGAGGTTAGGCGGCCATTCGCACTGCCGTCCAAGCCACGCCCCTCTGTTTTGTATTTTTAAATACATATGTTGAATGCACTTGTTTTATCACAAACACCTGATTCAGAGTTTGTCAGAATCTAGGTGTTTTTTATTACACGAGATAAATAACGATACCCTGGGGTATGTTATTTGTCTGATGTGATAAATAGCACCTATTATGAGTTTTGTGGAATAACTTGCAGATTTTGGTGGCTACTCTAGGAAGCTGGCTCTGTATATACTATACCAAAGAGAGGTATTGTGTGCACAGAGTCCAGTGGAACCCCAAAGGTAGGCAGATAGCACCTTACTCTCTATTTGTGGTAGTGTGGTCGAGCAGTAAGGTTTTACCAGAGGGTAGTGTTAAGAATTTGTTGTACACACTCATCAGCAAATGCTATCACACACTCAAAGACTGAACTTCAGACCAATTGGTTTTACAGATTATTTTTCTTACACAGTGTAGGATACCTGGATACTACACTGGGACATTTCCTGTAAATAGGTAAGTAAAAGTGTTTTGGTTATTTATTTACTGTTTAAAAAGGATTTCATAGATTTTCCAACTCCACACTTAGAAACTTTTCACAGGAAAATAGTCAATGTTATCCTATGGAGAAAAATAGGGTTATCTGTTAAAAGGTAAGTATTTGGTTGTGGGAGTTGGTATTCTGGGAGTAGACTCAGGGGTCCCCCAGGGTCAAGGATGCACTCTTGTTACATCCTCAGCTGCACTAACTGGGGGCAGAGTGCTGAGGCCCAGTGTTATCCAAAGGGGGATAGGGGGCCTTTGGTTGGTGGCTCCTTATGAGCTTCCCACAGGGTTGTGGGAGCAAAGCTCCTGGACTTAAGCTCAGGACAAATGGGGGTTCAAGCCAGCACAAAAGGAGCACCCTCAGCGGCACTGGGACGGCCGGGTGCAGAATGCTGTTTTGGCGTTGGGCGCCCTGTAGCTTTCAATAGAGAGTCTCCGGTTTGCAAACACACAGCAGACTTGGGGACGAAAGTCTTCTACATGCGACCACCACTTGGAGAGATAATTGGGATGCTGGGGGTTGGTTAGGCACCGTCGGTTGGGCCACCAAAGGCCGTTAGGCGTCAGGTGCAGGGGTGCCTTTTAGGGTCAGATCTTCTTACCAGCTCCTGGTCGAGGTTGGGGGGACCTTCTGGATTTAGGCTGCAGGCGTTGGCTTGAGGCAGGTCGTAATAAGGGCCTAAATCTCTCTGCAGAGTTTATAGCAGCCTATCATAGTGTAATACAATTTTAAAATAATGACTTGCATATCAACAGTGCTTTCAGTTGCAGGCTGGAATCTTGTATCACTATAACTACACCTCACTACTTCCCAGTGTACCAACTAGGATTCCGTTCAGTGACACTTTGGTTACACACATAAACATCTGCCATGATCGCAGTAACCAACTAATCTTTTATAAACAGTGCATTCTCTTTTTTTTAAATATTTTTATTATTTTTGAATAAAACAACAAACAACTCAGCAGGTGCATTCCAGTCAGAGTGCATCAATTATATCCAACAAGTGTTACAAGAAGCAGTGGTGCAAAGCAAACAATATTACATTTATCATTCCTACTCCCCATATGGTCATCTACCCCCCAAACAGTGCATTTTCAACCAATTACTTCAACTTCTATTTTTGAAGTAGTGTGTTATATTTTATATGTATTTAACTGACAGCGAAAGGCCTGCAAAATAGATGCAGAATATTTTTACTTTTCATCAACTTTGTTTGCCTGCCCGGAAACGCCTCTACCCACCCAGTTCCCATACATTATTTACGACGGGAATCGGTGGATGAATTGGGGGACTGAAGTCGTTAGCCAATGGGCACACTACGCCTGGCCTGTGGCCTTCTCTCTCAATGGTCCCTGGCAGGACTTTAAGTGGCTGGGTCTTGCAGGTGCTGAGCACCGGCAGTTCCTAAAAGCAGGTGGTGAGACGGGTCCCTATCGGGCTCTCCATTTCTGCGCTTGCCTCAGGTTGGAAAAGAAAATCTTAACTCTGCAGCAGTACCACTGCTCAAATACTTTGATGTAACTTCAAAGAGACTTGTTTTAGTTCTTTCACAGTCTCATCATTTCAGAGCGGAAGCATTTTCAATATTATATACAACAAAGCCATAGTTGTTGCTTATTTATTATATACAACTAACAATATTGATTTTAAAGATAGTACTGACCCTGTGTACTTGTAACCGTTCTTGTCCTGTGAGTTCTTTTTAGGTCTCGCGACCTATCAATGTGCGCAAGCACATCGAGCGGAGCGAGAATTCAAGTGGCGAAAACATCGTGAAACCAAAGGGCTTTCAGCCCCGCGGTTTTCATGCAGTTCCCGTGTACATGCACGCGCATCGCATGCAAGCCCAGCCTCTCGCATTCCCAGGCTCTCCCGCCCCCATCCGGCATCAGGCTTCTCCTCCCCTAGCAGCACTCCTCCCACACCAACAACTCCCCCCTCCCACACCAGCACCTCCCCTCTCTCGCATTCACGCCCCCCCATCAGGCTTCCCTCCCAATCCGCCTGCCTCCCCTCGCGCATTCACGCCCCCCCACCAGGCTCTCCCGCCCCCATCCGGCTTCCCTCGTAATCTGCCTGCCTCCCCTCGCTCGCATTCCCTGTGCTTCTATTCTCCTGCTAACTAAAACCACTGAGTAAACAGTACCTATCACCTACATCGATCCCACCATGTTTCGGGTCTTGCACTTTTATTTAGAAAAAATTATGGTTTTCTAGGGGCTACAGTTCTGAGCTGCCTCCACCTAACCAATCGGATTTGCACATCTAATGACAGCAAGCACAGCAATTGAAAGTAGTTTCCCTACAACATATAGCAAATTAGCAAACCTGTTGGTAAATACAGCATGTATTTTACAAGCGTGTGCATGGAACCGAAAAAAGACCCACCCAATTGTTTTTTTTTGTGTGAAACCGAGCCAGAAGTACTGGAAAGCTTTACATGGGCACCAGTTAAATTATGCCCATGTTAAATTATATAAGGTCACGTTCACTTGATAGTATGGATCTGCGCGTTAAGCACGTGCAGCTTGTCTTGCCGAAGGGTCAAGGGACACAATCTCGGTAGGGTTTGTACTTCATAATTCCAAAGCCAATACCATTAGTACCATCACATTGCGCAACAAAAGCAGCTGTATTAAGAGCCAAGCGTCATTTTACTTTACGCTCTACATCATTTTATCAGTATCACTTTTGATTATTGTGTCGGATGCTTTAGTTGCTTATACCTGAACGAATTATAGGGCGAATACAAGAGGTTGGTAAGTGACAGAAGTACTAGGGCCCTTACGTTTTCGCCCACGGCTACATTTCGTATTACAAATACAGGTATACCATAAGCTGATGTTTCACATTTCCATCATCTGGCAAAAGCAATTGTTTAGCGGTGTAGAACTACTATGCAGATCAAAACCGGCAGGTTTACATTTAGCCAACTAGACTAACATTCACGCCACAGCTGTGTTGTGAAGCATTGACAGCTGAACAGGGCAGGTACACGTGCAGATGGGGACAGAGAGAAGCAGGGGGTGGCGTACTCAGTGTGAAAGGTAAAGCCCCGGTGGCTCCCAGCATCGGGTTACGCCACAGATGCTGCAACTTCGTTACACCGGAGACGTGTGGGCTGGGCCACCATTTGTGACGAGACAACTTACCAGCAGTCCTACAATTCGGGAGACTTACTGCTCTCTTCCTCCAGCAAGACTTTTCAGAGCACCTCAGTCAGTAAAGGAATTAACAATTTCTTTGCACTTTGATCAAAGGCGTGCAGCCAATGAAAAAACTGGCGAACTGCACCAGCCAATCCCCTGTTAATATTTCTTCCAGCCAATTGCAGTAAAAAGCACATTCTCAGACGCTGAGAGAATGTTTCTGCATGCCTGATTGACCGAGCGTTTTTGGGTGGAAGACCTGTTTGCAGTGTCTCCAATTGTGTTTTTGTGAATTATTGAACAAAATACATTAGAGAGCTACAGATTTCATTGTGACGTAAAACAGCGGTCGCGGAAATTGTATCTCGGTTGCAGTCATCTGTTCTTGTCCACACGTGCGTCGGCAATGCACTGAGAAAGAGCATGGCACTTTCGGAAGAGTTTATGAAATGGAAACAACAATGCTTAAATAAAACCGACTTCAGTAAGAAGGGTAGCGTGGATGCAGACATCGCAGAACTAGTGCAATACTTGAATGCCCACGATCACTTCTTTACCACCAGCTCTTGCTCAGGGCGGATACTACTTATTGATACGCAGGTAAGCAGGGGCAAGCCCTAACATGGAGTTAAGCCTTTTACCTTTTTAGGTCTCGCGACCTATCGATGTGCGCAAGCGCATCGAGCGGAGCGAGAATTCAAGTGGCGAAAACATCGTGAAACCAAAGGGCTTTCAGCCCCGTGGTTTTCATGCAGTAGGTCTCTTACTCCATTTCAGCTTGTTCTCGTGCTCGCCAAGGATGTTTCACCGTGATCAGTTTGTGCCTTTGATTTCTCCAAAGAGAGATCCGAGTCCAAGGGCTCCCTGGTAGTATTATGAAGCAGGCAGTGATGTCTTTCGTATAATCCTGCAGCAGCAGCTGAATGACCCCTTAGTCGGCGGTGCCTGAAGATCTGCCAGTGTGGGGAAGTCAACTGTCCTTTGCTGTGCTGAAGAAGCTGACTCAGGGCCGCCTCTCTTTTCAGGGTCTTTCTAGAGCTTTATTCTTCGCAGATGTGTATTTGTTGTTGTCTCATCATCTGTGCAGCACCCACCACAAGTGAATTAAATTATTAGCATCTTACACAGTTGTTTTTGACACCAAGACTCAATCAGCCAGTGTTTTCGAAGCACCAGCAGACCTGGCGCTCATTCATCGTAGCACTGCATTTCAAATAAAACCTATGCTGGGAATATATGTTTATATGCCAGAATTAGGAGGGAACTTCACTCTGCCTTATGTAAATATAATACCACCGAACTTCCAACTTGCCACTCACCCACGCAACGCCACTCACCCACGCAACGCCACTCACCCACGCAACGCCACTCACCCACGCAACGCCACTCACACACGCAACGCCACTCACACATGCAACGCCACTCACACATGCTACGCCACTGACACATGCAACGCCACTCACTCAAAGCAACGCAACTCACTCACACAACGCCACTCACACACGCAACGCCACTCATCCACGCAACACAATTCCCACATGCAACGCCACTCACACACGCAACACAAATCACACACGGAACAACACTCACACAGGCAACGCCACTCACACACGCAACGCCAATCACACAGGCAACGCCACTCACACACGCAACGCCAATCACACATGCAACGCCAATCACACACGCAACGCCACTCACACACGCAACGCCACTCACACATGCAACGCCACTCACACATGCTACGCCACTGACACATGCAACGCCACTCACTCAAAGCAACGCAACTCACTCACACAACGCCACTCACACACGCAACGCCACTCATCCACGCAACACAACTCCCACATGCAACGCCACTCACACACGCAACACAAATCACACACGGAACAACACTCACACAGGCAACGCCACTCACACAGGCAACGCCAATCACACAGGCAACGCCACTCACACACGCAACGCCAATCACACATGCAACGCCAATCACACACGCAACGCCACTTACACACGCTACACCACTCACGTTGCCAATAGGTCTCGCAGTAGGAAAGTTGGAGCCATTACCATTGCAAATAACAATGCCTTTTCTTTTTTTCATTTTAAAAACATAAAGGGCTTTGTCATTTACAAAACTAATAGCTCCAACTTTCCTACTGCGAGACCTATTGGCAACGCCAGTGCTTGTTTGATATGTGATTCTGTCTGTATTCCTATTTGACACATGTACTGCAACTGTTACTTTCCTTTCCCCACAATTGTAAAGCACTCTGATATCCCTCGGGATCATGTTCACGCAATATAAAACGTTATAAATAAATAAACTATTGACAATGCCAAAAGCCCTGGTTTGTTGTAGGTGTATTGTTACTTGTTGTATTATACATCTGGACTGGATGCAATGACAGAGGAAGAAAAATACCAGTGGGGCGGCACACTCTGCTAAGCACAAATTTAGTTTAGGTGTTTTTAAGAGACGCCCTAAATTACATCGGCCACTCCCCTTTGAGAGAAACCCCCTGTACTGCATTTGCCATTTTATGCGTGCTAAATCACATGTTGACCTCGATTCCATGCAATGCTCTGATCTTCCATTTTTTTGCATCACACTTCCATTTTGTGCTGCCTTGACCTGTAGTTACACTTCAGCAGGAACATAAACATGTTTTTCACGTAAACCAGTACAAGGCATCTCGTGAGGATGCCTCGTGAGGTTATGTTGTACCTTCAGTGTGTTTTCGTACATTCCATACTTATCTCTAGGACAGAGAGAGGATGGCCATGCAAATCTCCAAAGCCGGAGAGATAGGGAAAGGAATATCTTTTGCCTCGGCACAGTCCAAGCAGAATCTGGCCAGGTCTGTCTGGGTGGGGCTGATGCAGAGATGGGGCTAGCACCTGTGAATAGATGGGCGAGAGCGCCTGCTAAAGGCTTCTCGAACATGTTGATTTAAACTATAAAAAGCGGTGTCTGTGGGGTGTGTAGGAGAGTAGGGTCTGCAATCCTATGATCACCCCAGATTTTTGCTTTTTGCTTCACTGGTTTATGACTTCTCTGGCTGTGGGCCTGCTAATCAGACCCACAGCCTTGCTGTTCTCTCACTAAATTGACACGTGTACCTTAGGTGCATTTACCAATTGGTACTGGGCCACCTTATCAGACCCTGTAACTCAGGGCATAGGTGTCCCCAGGGCCTACCAGGGGCTGCAGCATGTATTATGCCACCCCTGGCTGGCCATCTAAATCTGACACAACTGGCTGCACGACAGCTGGGGCAAGGTGGTGTAATCACCCCTTGCTGTAGATATAGTATACCTATATCTAACCCTAAAATGGACACTCATATTCCTATCAGTCACTCCTATGGCAGGCCTTGACAATCCTGAAAGCAGAGTGCTTGGAATCGTGTGAGATGGTGCTCTGGCATAAGCTGAGCCCGTTTGCAGCTTGCGGAACCAAGTCCTAATAGCTGTTCCATGATAACGCATACCATATACTCTTAAGTGCATTATAATCCTCGCGGTTATATGCCAACTCTGGTATCGCTTTATCAAAACATGTCGAGTAAGGTGTCATACGAATTGGAATACTAACCCCTCGCCAATTCTGGCGACGGGGTTAGCATTCCACCCTTCTAGAGGGACACGACATGCATGTAACTGTGAACCCCGGTTAAAGTTAACTCGAGCCTCAGCATCACAAAATGGATGCTGCCACCACAGACACAAGTCTGACCTCCTGCTGCTGGGAGTCCTTCCAGCGAGGAGAGCTTGGACAAAGAGTTTCCTGTCAGGGGCGGTGCTAGCACCATCACAGACAGGGTAAGGAAAGTCCGGCATGGGAGAGGGGTGTAACCACCCCCTTTCCTGGTCCCACCCATGGGCAGGACCTAGTCCCGTACTAGCCCCTTTCTTTAGTATAAAGGTGGGAGCGGGGACCCTTCCAAATTAGATCATCTTTGAATCCTGAAACTACTTTCTACGAAAGGAACTCAAGACTTCTTCCTAAGATTTCTCCCTTGTCACTAAGGAGTAGTCACCCTGCATCTGCGGGCACCAACTAAGAACACTGCGGTTTGCTGCACGTCCTTCCTCAGGAATCCGACCGACCAGCACGATCAGACCCGGCTTCCCTGGCACCTCTGACCTCTACCTACATCATCAGCCCAGCTGAGATCCGTGGTTGTGACGAGACCTCGAGGGACCGGCCATCTTCAGAACTGCACGACGCTTATCCAGCACGACCGCCGAGGGATCCTCGAGTGAGTGCTTTGGGGTTCGAGAAGCCCTAACCCTGAGCAGCTCCAGCACCGAAGTCCAGCCCCACGGCATCCACCAGATCTGCGTGGGGCCCTTCTGCTCCTTGCTGCTCACCGCGTTGTCCGGCTACTTGCCTGCTGGCTTGTAGCCCTCTTGACGACGCACCACGACGACAACACCGCTGGTCTGGTTGCTCCAGACTGGCCCTTGCTCCCCTCCAACAGAGGAGCACCCCGGACCCTCCCGGTCCACTCCAGACGCCATTTTGAGTCCACCGCGTGGGCTTGCATTTGCCAAGACTTGTTGCCCCAATCCTGGGTCCAGCGACGTCGACAGCAGATACCTTCGTGGGACAGCTCGCACCTCCATCCTGGTCGCCGACAACGCCTCCTGGTCCGAGAGACTGCAGAGCCCAGCGTCGCCCACTCACCTGGTCGAGGTGACTTCGTCCGGTGCCATCCTGGTGCCCATCTAATCACTGGCTAGTGATTCAGAACTTGGTCCCCTCTGCTTACAGGTAACCTCCATCACCGATCCAGGCTTGGATCCCATCGTACTTCAACACTGGTCGCCTGCCAGCAACTTCTTCTTTCAGGCTCCATAGACTGCAACGAGGATTCCCGACGTCTTTTCAGACCTATGCAGCCGCAGCCCCTGGGCTAGGTAATCTCAGCATTTCGGTGCTCCAGCATAGCTTAACTATCCAAGGGTCCAGATCCTTTTTCGTTTCAGCTCTACCTAGTCGGATTCGTCCTATAACACTAACTTTACGAAATCTAGCATCCATAGACTTTGTCCCGCATCCCGTGTGAGAGTGCACACTCTGCACCCGATCTCCCTAGGCCTCCTGCTAGTAATCTGAAGGTTCAGTAGTCCAGTCCTAGCGATCCTAAAGCCTATTAGAGTAGTACTTACCTGCTAGTAATTTCGCATTCCACTTTTAGAGTATATGGTTCGTGCCCCTCGGGCATTTGTGTAAGTTGTGCGACTTTCAGTATTTTCTTAAGAGCTTTGTATTGTGCTTAGCGCCCTGTCCTCATAAAGAGTCCAGGGCTGTTGTGTTCTAAATAAATATACTTTTATTCTCATAACAACTTGTGTGGTGTCCTTTCAATTGGTGTTCCAGGGGTATATGTGATGGTATAACAGATGGCTTAACACGCCCTCTAGAGTCTAGCCTAAAGACTGCTCTTGTCCATGCTACTAGGATAGCTGGTCTACGATTGACTTACAACCAATCATCAATAAGGGTTGTTTGGACTGATACATAGTGATCACTAGAATAGTGAGCACTGCATATCAGGCCAACTTCTCACAGGGTGGAGCTCAGGAACTCAGTCTTGGAGTGGACGCACTCGCGGGACAACTTTGGTGCCCGAAGAGATTACTCCCTGTGAGGAGGAGGAGCTGGAGATGGATGTACAGTCAGGTACACCTTCATTGGACACGTTGGAACATTTTCCCCATTACCTCTCCCCGTCTTCTCTCATGTTCTTTCAGAGCTGGACCGGGGACCACTGGCCCTTTAAGGAGTCTGGCTTTCCGGAGGAGGCTTACAGGTCACGTGAGGCGGAGTCCTTCAAATGGGGTGCCGCTGAAAGAGGAAGTCGTTCGGCAGGACCAACGGTCGAAGAACGCCAGGAAAGAACGCTTGCCAGGACCTACTCGGTGTTGCCTCAGGACGGCGCGGGAAGTTTACACTCGGAAGAAGCAGACGCAGAAGAAGACGACAGCCGGAGCGGTAAAAGACCCGAGGACGGAACAGACGGGCAGCCAGACCCTAACTGGCAACGCGACAACTCGAGCCACGGCCCTGGGGGGACGTGGCTCCACAAGGTACGAGGGTGCATTTCCTCTGTTTGGGGTCGAGCGTTGGAGGCAGCGAAGGGAGGGGAAGCTTCAGTATAACGGGCCAGTCTTTAGTAGCACACGCGTGACTCACTGGTGACGGTTAAGGGTGAAAGCTCCCCACACTTCCCTCATCCCGTATCAAACCCTATGGTCTCCGAACAGACCCCTTACAGATTTCTTTTGTGTTTCTTTCCCTTTTGGTATCGGTGACTGACGGCCATCCACCCTGACACAAGACACCTGAAGTAAAGAGGAGGTCGAAATCGACTACAAGTCCCAGAAGGCTTTGCACCGGGAAGTGCTTTATATTGTTTGAAAAGACTGTAAAGACTTTACAACCGCCCTGTTTTCTCCCAGAAAGCCTGTTTTATAATAAACCCACTAATCTAGACACCTTGACTCCTAGTCTACTTCTCCACCACCCCACACTCCCTGAGCCATGGTCTGCGGGTTTCCGACTTGGTGTTCAGTGCTTGGCCCAGGAATGTTGAAGTCTCCGGTGCTGCAAATGAATCTGGTGAGGTGCTTTGTACATTAACTGTTTATATACCTGTATTCACAGTTTCATATTTATATATATATAGTGTGGTGTATTCATTGTTTATTGCCTTTCACTCGGTGCCTAAGAAATTATTAGCTTCAGTGATTTATTGCCTTTGCCTACAATATTAATAAAGCTCACTTTTCACCTCCAGAGGAGTGTTGGAGTTTCTGTGTGAGTAAGTGGTGTGCGTAAGTTCAGATTACGCAAGTGGCCAAAGCAATACACCCCCCTCCTCCCCAGTTATTCCTGCTCTGGCACCCAAAGCTTAATTTGAGAAAAAGCTTACAGGTGGGGCCCACTGCACTTATTTTTCCTCGAGACTTTGCTCCTGAGCCAGAGAGAGAAACACACGAGGGAAAGGAATAAGAGAAAGACGAACAAATTAAAGGAGAATGTGAGATAAATAGTTAGGCTAAGATGGAATCAAGGCTACCCGCCTTGTTGTTTTTTAGGTCTCGCACCTGGCAACGCAACGCGAAGCGCTGTCGCCAGCGAGATCTATTGTTGCTGACTTGCCTCGGAAGTGGGACAGAGATGGCCATGCGAAGGGCTTCTGGAGATTGGGGTCCGTGGACGCACACGTATAGCCACGCGGTGTGCACATCTCCTGTCCCACCTCCCAGGCAAGTCAGCATGCAGCTTCACTTTCCAGTCCCCCGTCAGCTCCACGTACACATCTTTCGGAGACACATATAGAGTCTTTCTTCTTACGACACCCTGATCACAGACACGGATGTCAGGGGCTTTCAATGTCATTACTTTAACCACCCCTAACCTGTGTTAACAATAAACAATTCCGTACAACCCCCCCCCCACACTTGTGGTCCAACGGAGGGGAGATCAGAGCCTTTCCCGTCAGTCTTTTCCAAGAAGTCCTGCTATCCCCTCACCCAAGACCTTCGGAGAGGAAACCTTAAGCCCTTGATTTTCCCAGGTGTCTGTACTCACTACAACCGGACTCCACTGCCGCTCGGAAAAGCTGAGCATGCTGGAAAGCAGGGCCGCGGCCTGCTCAGGGTATATGCTCAGAGGCCAGTCCTGGAGAGACACGTCAGCCCGTCCTCAAGAACACGCTGCTTATGCCCGCCCCGAGTGCAAAGTCCGCCCGCCAAGAACCCGCCCACCATCTTCCCAAATCCGTAATGGGGGCGGCCCCAAAACGTGGAAACTCCTCCCACGGCTCAACCCAGCTGCCTGTTTATTTCCTTGCATCCAGACAAGTGACAAGATGACGTTCGTGTCATTTCGGGTTTGTGTGATGTGTCAACCTCATGTTGTAAATCACAGTCATGTGAACCAGAGAGCGTTCACGTAACTGCTGTAGAAGTGGTTACAGGTGTAACCTGCTCTTCAGAGAACACTGCGTGTTTCAAAGATTTCACATGAGCAGCTCACAAATGAGTTGTAAGTCTGTCATCAGCATCACCTGTGAAGCAGATCGCACAGACAAGACCCGCCATCACACACACACACCACGGTCACGTCCTGGGGCACACTACATATCAACCAACAACATACACACACCCACTCAGTCAGACTGCATGCCTCACCTCACCACATACTGCATGTCCCCCCACACACACACTGCATTCCTACATGCATGCCCACTAAATGACTCACTACACACACACACGATCCATACCGACACACACACCCACGCACAGACCCACTCACACACAGGCACACCTTCCAGTTGATACTGGTACGAGACAACGAGTAACTAGTGGGTTGGAGCAGGGGCTCTGATCCTATGGGAGTTTTGGTGCATTTATGGTAGAGAATTGTGCTTGGGGAACGTATCTAGACACACTGTGCCCAGCTCTCTAGCTGTCACCGCTCCCAGCAGCCCAGACTCTTGGTGAACACCAAGAAGTCTGCACCGGCCTTCCTGGCGCAGCCGGTGGCGGCGTGACCCAAGCGGGACCCTGGAGTTCAGTTTGAGAGCTAATGTTTGATCCGATCGGAAAAACATCTTTTTGTCCGCATACAGAGCAATGAATTATACAAAACCAAAAGTTCAGTGTATTTTGCTGTTTGATTATATATAGCTCCTAAACTGCCAATAGGCAGTTTCGAAGCCCTGATAGTACGGCAGTGAGAGAACTGGATGTAGCTCATAGTAATGATACACAAACGCTCAGCATGCATTGCACAGAGATACGAAGTGATGGGACTGCAGGTTTGCTGCTTTCACCCATCTACTAAAGCAGGGCTTTAAGTGGGATGAAAAAACTGGGGGATCTCTCAAAGGGGCGTGGCCAATGTAATTAAGGGCGTGGCTTAAAAGCACGTAAGCAAAAAATCTGTTCTTAGCATAGTATGCCGCCTGACTTGTATTTTGCTGTTTCTGTCATTGTATCCAGATATATGATCAACAAGTAATATCATACCTACAAGCAGCGTCGGATTGGTAACGGGGGCATTCGGGCAATGCCCGAGGGGCCGGGGGCCGAGTTCCACCTGAGGGCTGCTTTTGAGCAGCCTGGGGGCCGATTTGGGCGGTGTCTGTTGTTCGACTATCCCGCCAGCGGCCCAGTGGCTGTCTAAGTGGCCTTTCTGGAGGGAGATGGGCGCTCGTTACCTCCCGTATAGCAATAACAGGTAGAGGTGTCATCCCTTTTCTCTCGCTGGGCCTCCCATTAATGTAGGCATACTGAGCAGGGCAGGGGGCCTGAGCAGAAGTGGCCTCACTTGTTTTCAGGTGTTTCACTAGTATAATCTGATCCGTGCATATTTTTTTTTACCCCCTCCCCCATTTTTTATGTAAAATTACGCTGAAGCAGTGATTTGAGGGAAGGCCTTATGCAAATGTGGGCCAATTTTTTTTATGCGTGCCCGGGCCGATTTTTAATCCCAATCCAACCCTGCCTACAAGTGAGGACTATTGGCTTTGTTAATGGTTGTTAGTTGCATAGGATAAATAAGCAGCAACTGTGGCTTGTATATAATATTAAAAAAGCCTCCACTTTAAGCCCTGGTGACACCACAACAATGTCGCTGCTCCTAAGTTTAAACAAGCATTTGCAATGCAATAGGTCTCGCATTTACGCGAGTTTGAGCTATTGACATTGCAAATAACAATGCCTTTTATTTTTGTTTTTAAAACATAAATAAAGGACATTGTCGATTACAATGTCAACGGCTTAAACTTGCGTAAATGCGAGACCTATTGCATTGCAAATGCTTGTTTATAAGGAAATTCAACATTGCAGTGTACCCCATTCTCTGGTCCTCCGTGCTCTCCGGTTTCTTCGGACACTGCCTCTGTCCTCTTTCTGGCACAACCGCTCTCACAGCACAGCCGCCTAATTTACTGCTCATTCGCAGGAAAGAGACGCTATGACTTCCCGTACGTACGCATGCGCAGTAAACAAGGGGCTGTCTTTGCGTTTCAAGCCTCATTGTCAACCCTCCCACAACTGTGTGTTGTATTTTTGTGGAAGGTAGAGGAAGACCTGACCGGAGACAGCAGGCAAGATGTCGTCTAAGGAGATCACCTCTTCTGTAGAGTTCTTAAAGAATAAACTGATGTTGGTGAATTCCGTGGCGCAGAAGCAGAAGGGAAAAGCTGAGGCTCAGAATGTGAGTAGGGCGCAGCGAAGGCAACAGTTCAGATGAGCGAAAGGGCTCCGTTCGGAATAACGGCGGGGGAAACCCAGCGCGAGGGACGGTGCGCGCGCTGCTGACAGAACGGCTGCAGGCACCGGCACGAGGGGTGGATTCTCGGTAGCTGAGTGGCTGTTGCCGGGAGGCATGTGCGTGAGGGGAAGTGGGGATGCGGCCAGTTTTATCGCACCGGTGCGGTTTAAACCCTGGTCAAAAGTAAAACACAGCGTGTATGATGAATATAATTGATCGCACGGGATCTTTGTGAAATTATACTGAAAAGTTGCCAGATACGTAGGAGCAGGTTTACAATGGGAAGCAGATTAATTGTGAATTGATAGTGAAAAGCTGCCACATAACTAGGAGCTGGCTTCCAATCGGAACCATCCAGGTTAGCTGTGTATTGAGAGCTCTTGAGTTTGTCAGATGTGCTTGTAGTTACGACGGGATGCAGGTTCATTCTTCGTATAACCGCCTCACCACCGAATGAATCTCCTCGCTTCCCAACCGTCCAAACCCCCGCCAACCTTCCACCACGAGCGCAAGCTAATGTGGTGGGAAATAAGGGAAGGAGAACCTCAGTCAATCGGGGATTTATAGAGCGCACTCCCGCCTAAGAAAAGTTTTTTTTTAATTATGTATAGTTAATTAAAACCAGTACAATCGCTGCAATTAAAACAATTTCTTAAAATGTGATAAATGAAGGTAGTCTGTATAATCGTCCTTATCGAAGACCATGCGGTGAGAGACCGAGGGTAGTCGTCGAGCAGAGATTTTGCAGTCGTTGCTCTATCGTAGTCAGAAACTTGACGTATCTACAGTTTAGTTTTGTATTCCTGGGGTTCAAGCATGCAAGCACAGCCTGCCTTCGCGTGCTGGTCCCTATCTGCTTGAACTGGTCCCTTAGTAGCTGTTGGCGGACTTGTCGAAGCTCTTCGCAGAGACAAGTCATGTGGAGTATGTCTCCCGTTGCTAATTTGCCGAGCGGACAGACTTCATGGCCATTGCTCCTAAGCCATGGTGGTTGATACTCTCTGCTCGGCAGGATCCCTAATCTATATTTCAAAAACTTCAGTTTTGTGATTATTGGGTAGCCCTGGCTGAAATAAAGTTGTGGTGTCAGGGATTTATACGTATTTAGTGTCATCCACGCATGGTTTCTTTTTGCAAAAGCGGCCTTCTCCTCTATTTGGGAAAGAGTTTTTACGTTTTTCCAAACCGCTTTTTTAAAGGGGTTGTGCCCCAGTTGCATGTCCCAAAGTGCGGTTGCCTTGAGAGCCCCCAATGCTGCCTTCAAGTAGGAGCGTGCCTGAGATACATGCCTGCTTTGTATGTCTTGCAACAGCATCGTATTTAAGGTGTCATTGGAGGCAGAGCGGAGTTGGTGGCAGCAGATAATGAAGGCTCCTTGTCTTGCAAGGTTTTGTTTTTTTGGCCAAACTCCAACCTTATTTAGGCAGGCGAGGTGTAAGACTGAAGTGAAAACAGAGTTCTATTTGCTTTTACCTGGATGTTATCTAGGTTCCTGGAGTCTCTTCCTCGTAGTGCCTCGCTGCCATAGGAAATTGAGGGGAGCAATTTAGTCTGGATGACTTTTAAATATGGTGTCAGGGTCGGCCCGATAGTTGGTTTGCTAGATTTTTCAATGTGATGGCGATCGAGGCCCCTCTTCTTTTGGTTTCCTCCACCTGCCTGACGAATGAGCCGTCGGTGTCAAAGATAAGTCCCAAGTATTTATATTCGCGTGAAGACTCTATTTTTTGGCCGCCCAGAGTCCAGGGCTTCTGGTGTTTGTTCCTGGTATTGATCGACATCGTACGCGTTTTGCTTGGATTAATTTTTAAGTTATTTTCTGTTGCGTAACTGTGCATTTCGATCAGCAAATTCTGGAGGCCAATATGTGTGTGGCTAAGAAGTACCACGTCATCCGCGTATAATAGATTACTTAGGGTTTTTCCTCCCAACCTCGGAGAGTGGGAGTTGCATGTGTCGAGTCAGCCTGATAAATCTGCCATAATCAGGTTAAACAAAGTCGGGGCCAACACACACCCTTGTTTTAGCCCTTTGGTCGTGCAGATTTTGGAAGACAGATGGGTCCCGCTTCCCAGCTTCACCTGCACCCAGGTGTCATGGTGAAGTAACTTCAGCATATTAAGAAGCGATTGAGGTATGCCCCATTGTGCAAGTTTCTGCCACAACAAGCCTCTCTCGATGTTATCAAAGGCTGCGCTGAAGTCGATGTAGCACAAGTGCAGCAGCAGTTTTTTTTGTTTTAGCTCCGTCAATAATCAGCGAGATTGCCAGGATGTTGGTGGTGGTTCCGTTTTTTTTCCGGAAACCCGTCTGGTTCCGTGGTATAATCTGCTTTGTGTCTCCTCTAAGATTATTCCAGCAAAGTATTTGGCCTCTTTGTCGCGAAGGGCTATTAAACGGTAGTTATCGGGGACCGTTTTGTCTTCCTCCTTATGTATGGGGACAATCGTCTACCCTCTCCAAGAATCTAGGATTCTATTTAGAAGTCTGACTTCTGTGAATAAAGGTTGTAGTATGGTGTCCCATTCTGTGTCTTTCACCTTGAACAGGGCTGGCTGAATACCATTAGGACCTGGAGCGCCTTCTTTCCTGCCCTTGCGAATCTGTTTTTTTATTAGGGCTATTTGCTCGGCCGCTGATGGTGCCGGAGTAACACTGGGTTGGGATTGGACTCCCAAGATTGTCGGCGTTGACATGGTCGTTGCGAGTGCTTGCTCTGCGTTGGTGCTTCTTTGTGCCCCTGTCTGTCCCTAGGGATCGTTGAAGTGACTGCCGAGGTAGTTAGTCCACTGATCTTCTCCAATGTGCGAACCGAGGTCCTTGTGGTCTGGGTGTAGGATCTTATTTACTGTTTGCCAAAAAAACGGGCACTATTGTTGCTTTTGGAGTCGTATGAGAGTTTTGCCCAACCTTCGTTTTCTGCGGCTTTTTTTATTTCCCATTTTGTGTGTTTGAGCTCAGCCCTTAGTTTTTTCAATGTGGCTCGGAGTTGTTCATTTTGGGGCACTGCTCTTAGCCTCCGTAAGGATAGATTTACAGCTCTTTTTTTTTTTTTTAGCGTAGTTGTATTCTTTGTCCCTTCTTTATGCTGGATCTACTGTGCTCTGTGTTGTGGTTGCCTTTGGGAGCAGTCTTTCTTGCCAGTTTGTTTACCAGTAAGTCTGTGTATTGCTCCCAGTGGGAAGTGAGCCCAGCTGCATCTGATGTGTGTGTATTATATATTTGGAGGGCACTTTCAGCCAAGGTGGTTGTTGGTTGGCGAGCATTTGATTTTCCTTAGATTGATTGTATAAATCTCCCCCAGTGTGTTGTCTGGCCTGTTTGCCATTTGCGTCTTTGCTGTCAGCTGGCTTTCCTGAGGACGGTGGTCACTTTCCCCCTGATCCCCCATTCTGAATTCCCGGATGTATGGAGTAGTGCCACACTGGCGAAAGTGTAGTCCAAGATGGAGCTGGCTCTGTGAGAGTAGAAAGAAGCAACTGGTGGGGAGTCAGTCGGAAATCTGCTCTTTAGTGCCCGAAGATTTTGATGTTCTAAGTCTTGGAGAAGAGCGTTATTTTGGCGCTTTCTCCGGTTTGGAGGATAGCTTTGTGCTGGTATACTGTAGATTTTATTAAGAGCCAGAACCTCGTCTTCTAGTGGCGAGCCAAGTAGGTTTTGATTGAAGTCCCCCGACAAAAAGAGGAGTGGGTTCTCCAATTGGGTGACGTGCTCCTCCAGTTGGTTCAAGATGTTAGCGCCGGGACACCTCCTCGAGAGGTAGCTGTTCGCGCTGTATAAAATCCAGTATTATTATTATTATTATTATGTTCCTCGAGTCTTTGGCTCGGTTTTTGGGTTGAACATATAAGTTGACAAAGCAGACTTCTTCCTCTTTAGTGCCCAACTGTAGCTTAATCTTTACGGATAGGGTTGAGGATGTTGATGGAGCCAGTTGGACCGCCTTCCTGCAGCATTACAATATCGAATTTCGAGATGTACTTTATGAAGTCCGGGTCATCCATTTTGGAGGTTAGGCCATTTATGTTCCAAGAACAGATGCCAAAAACTGGCACCCTTCCACAGATGTCTTCTCCCATTTGGTGAAGACGTCATACCTCTTCGGGGCATGTGAAAATCGTTAGGGGCAATGTTCCTCTTACTAATGCCTGGTTTGAATGAGATGCCTTCTTTGTGCTTACTTCTGCCCATTCCCCCGGACTGTTTCCCTTGGAGATGGCAGTGGTGAGTGTACGAGGCTGATGATTCCTTGGGGCTGAGTTGCGCCTCCCTGTTGTGAATACTGACTCCAAGCCAGTTGTCATTGTCAGCCTATCCAGTGGTTGCTGCCAAGTGCTGTTGTCCCTTTTTGTCGGTGATCTTCCAAACGCACCCCTTAGTGCGCTACAGGGGTTAGCCTGTTGCAGCACTGATACAGAACTGTTTCTTTTGCAGAGTGGCGAGGAATAGGCTGGTCTTTGTAGAGGAACAAGCTTGATACCCCAGTTCTTGAATTGGGCTGCTTCTGATGCAATTAGGTCAACAACGTCGCTAGAGGACCAAGTCGTCCTAGTGGCCTCCTGGCTGCTTGAGTTCGGAGCGGGCAAGAATTCAACCGAAAGTAGGTCTTTGGAATTTATGCCCCCCAAGGTGGGGACGCATTTCGTCGGTTTGAGAATGTTGCCTCTGTTCAGCACGTCCTGCTGCCCTTTCGATGTATATTCCGGGTGGAAGACAAGGATCTCAGTTAGATGTGTTTTGCTACCGTCTGCCTTCCATTTTGCGTTTGCAGCATGGGCGTGAGCTGCTACGCCAAGAACGGACGGAGCACTCCCGCCTAAGTGTCTGAGGCGCTGGGGGGGGGATGGGTATTTGGGTTGCTCCGAGGTCAACTGAAGAGCCAGGTCTTGAGGTCCTTCCTGAAGGCTTGCAGTGTGGGGCTTCGTCTGATGCTGAGGGGGAGTTCGTTCCAGGTCTTGGCCGCAATGTAGGAGAAGAATCTGCCCCCCCCCGTTCTGCCTTTCCGAATGTGGCTGCCTTCCGTTCTGCCCCCTGTTATTCCTTTGGGAGACTTCGGCAAGGACTAGGTCGGCAGAGCAAAGGTTTCTCTTGGGGATGTGGAAGGAGATTCTTTCGTTGAGGTATTCGGGTCTGGTGTTGTGGACAGGGCCGTTTCTACCATTAGGCAAGACTAGGCGGCCGGGCCGCAAAAGGGGGAGGGCGGCAAAAACCATGCATGTGTGAACATTTGTTAAATAAATATACCCCTTTTATTCGTAGAATAAAGTTTCACCTTGAACAGAGGTCAGGGAGAGATCAGATAAGTAAAAAATGTAAAATGGTAATACTTTTTTCATCAAAGCTGTGTATAAATATGTGAGAAAGAAAAGTTAAACACTTGACAATTTTCTGAAAATAAGGCAAAAACACACAAGCATTGTATATGAAAAAGAAACTGAAACAAAGATAATTGGGTCTGTATCGCCTCAACTACGAGGCTCTCCCTATGACTAGAGTTGGCACTTGCTACTCTCGGGACGCTGCTGGGTGTTACAGCGCCAAGCCAGCGGCGCTAATGCAAAGTGTCCGTAATCCCACTGCGGGCACTGTAATCAATTGGTGTCTCTTGAACGCTATATTTTGGGATGGTAAGGTGGGGCTAGGGCCTTCGTTTGACAGCATTATTAAGCAAGCAGCTTTCAGGTGATCACCTATATTTGCAGTGCATTGATACACTCCGGTTGTACCACAGGTTGTACCACTAATGAAGTTCAATTAAATACAAAATAGTTATAAGAAACGTAATGCGGTGTTGCATAACCCCGTAACATAATTCAAAACCTCTGCAAGTGTTTTAGCAGAAGTTTACATATTTCATATGTATAAATGCGGATAAATGTTGAACAAAAATACTTTTGGATAAAATTAGAAAAAGCATAAATATTTAATGGAGACAGTCAGAAATATAAAAAATACATCCATAAAACTGAGAACCTTATACAGTATCTGGTCTCCAACTAAAACTAAACAGATCCCATGAATCACACCTTTAATCTTTAACCATAGTACATCACAGATTCAAGGGCGATTTGGAGGCCAAGCACCACATCTAAAAACTAAAACTTATGGCTGACAATGAGGGGTGCATGGTGTGCTGCATACTAATCCTGGCGTGCGCTTCTCGGTGCCTCTCGCGCTGCGCTATCTCAGCATATGTGGACATCTGACGCCTCCGGCTCTCAAGTGAAAGAAAAGTGTATTTCAAAATACTTGATACATAAGTGACTGCACTGCTTGGAAATAATGATGGTGCAAAGCAACGGACTACACTGATGGGCCTCCGGTCGGCAACTAGACGTGCAGCCGACAAGGGATGCAACCAATCAGTGGCAAGATGTGGAAGTAGCTACTGTTCTTTGCTGCCTGCATTCTTGGTTCAACGTGAAGTGAAAGGGTGAAGCAGTCTGTGATTGTGGGTCTGTGTATCTGCCTGTGTTGGGTGTGATTGGAGGTGGTAGAGGCCAGTAGCTCTACTGTTCTCCCAACTCAAGCCCATGATAGCATAACTGAGTTAATACTCTCAGAACAGGGCAATAACACTTACATAGCCACAGCAATTGATACAGATGACTTACTTTAATACGGATTTGGCAGTCCAAACTAGATAGAGAGGCACCAAAGCAGGCCTATATTTCCCAACACCTGGATGACAGGGGTCGAGAGTGATGGTAGTAAAAATGAGGGGGCAGCATTTTTCAATTCTCGCCTAGGGCGCAAAACACCTAGAAACTGCTCTGGTTGTGAAGGGCTTTGTAGGCGTGTGTGCAGTGGCTTACGAAGGGGGGTGGGTGGGTGCGGGCCACCCCCGGTGTAATCACTGAAGGGGGGTGACAAAATTGTAAAATATGTGTTTTAAACACACATTTTTGCTATTTTGTCAAGGTCCACACTGGGTACCACCTGACCTTGCTCCGCCACTGCGTGTGTGAGCAGTTTGAATGTTACTCTCTTTTTAACTGGGAGCCAATGGATGCCGCGGAGGTGCTGGGTGATGCAGTCGAATCGTGGGATGATGCTGAGGACCAGTCTGGCTGCAGCATTCTGAACGGTCTGGAGTTTGGGAAGGAGTGTTTTGTTGATTCCGGAGTAGAGAGTGTTTTGTAGTCCAGACTGCTGGTGATGAGTGCGTAGGTGATGGTGTTCCTAGAGTCACGGAAGGGGGACTCCATTTGAAGGTCTTGCGGAGCATGTGAAGGGTGTTGAGGCATGAGGAGGACATGGCGTTGATTTGGCAGTTCACGGTGAGTGAGGAGTCGAGTATGATGCCAAGGCTTGTTAAGAGGCAACGGCGGACTCCAAGTGCCGCACTTCCTCTGTGTGTTCCCCCAGGTAGTATTTCAAATATCAGATGGTAGTTCGTGTGCAAAATCAGCTCCTGCACCCGCCGTTGTGGGATGCCACCTGCCAAGCAGGAAAATAGAACTGGGGAAAGTGGAGCTGTGCTCTCCCAGGAAGGTGTTTAGTCAATAAAGAAGCTCAATCAGTGTCTTCGTTGTATCAATCTTTATTTTTGATAATCCATGTGGTTATTAAAATACATCAGCCAACCCGTTTCGTTCAAGGAATGAACTTCGTCAGGGCGATTCGGATGTAAGAAGGATGGTGTGCTGAGGCCGTGACTGCAGTAGGCCCGGCCTGAGCCGCTCCTGGTTTATAGAAAAGGAATCAGCGGCACTCAGAGTAAGTGCTGGCGAGGGTGAAGCGGTCACCTTGATGCCGGTGAAGAGAGACCTAGAATCTCCGTCTGTGTGTCTGCTATCTGTGCAGAGTGCTCTGGCCTGTTATTGGGCCATAGGAAAATTCAGATGCTATGTATGCTGATGGAGAATTGTTCCCCAGACTGATCACATCCACTGATGTGCATTCTGAATAGTGAAAGGGTTAGGTATACAACACCACATTTTGCCCTGTCTTACAGCTAAACTAATTCAATATGATTTTGAGGTTGTGCTCATACCAGGGAGAGCTAAAGTCACAACAGATTTACTGTCCATGTTGCTGTTATGACAGACATGATGCAGATCCTGATTGTGACAAAGAGGAATGTTTGGTTGTGGCTGTGCATGTTGTTGAGCTTAAAGTGTATTCCGAATTGGAGTCAAAGAGTGCGGGTGAGGAAGATGTAATCTTGGGTCAGGTGAAAGGTTGTATTGTGAATGGGTGGCCCAAAGAAAGAAGCGTGCATTCGGAGTTGCAGCTATTTTGCAAGGTTGGCCAAGAGTTATCCATTGAGGATGGACTCTTGGTAAGGGCAGACAAAGGTGTTCTGCCCAGTTCAATTTGTCCCCTGTTGATTCATTGTGCTCAAGATAAACATTTGGGAGCTACCTTGAGGAAAAGGATGATCAGACTTCGCTATTGGTAACCCTCCATTGATAAGGAAATTGACTCTGTTGTGAAGGGGTGTATTGTGAGTAGCAGTGCAGAGAAAGGGCTCAATGTGATCACGCCATCTCGTAAACTCATTCAGTTTCCTAAGAAAATGGGGACTGATATGGTTGCGCCTTTCAACTAATTACCCCCTCATCTAGGTTATGCATTTGTCTTGGTGGATTATCACAACAAGTAGTCTGCCGTAATATTTTTCTTCCACACCTACTGCAACTAATGCTGTGGTTTTTCTGAGGCACATTTTTGAAAAGGATGGTTTCCTGGAACATGTTTCAGATAACAGAGTTCAGTTTGTTGATAAGGAGATGGAAATGGTTTTGTATGAATCTGGTGTCAAACATATTAGGAGATCACTTTATCACCAATGAACTAATGGGTTGGTGGAAAGGATAAACAGAGTGGTTATTGACTGCATGAAGTGGGCCAAGAAAAATGGGTGTGGTGTGGAAGAAGCTATCAGGTCAGTGTTATGGTTCTTCCGTTCCACTCCACACTCAGTATCAAAGTAGCTACTTTTCTTATTCTTCTTAAGTGGGCAGCAACCCACCACTGTCCTTTACCCAGCATGGTTGTCCAGATTACTTTGGGATAAGGACGAGAAGAGTGTTGATAAAGGAATTTTATTCAGTATGGTTGAAGACCTACAAAAGTGGGAAAAACACAACCATGCTTTAAGAACCAATGCCAAACATCAGTGGTTGTGTGTCGGAGATATGGTTCAGGTGAAAAAAACCGTGTTTGTAAGGTAAAGGGATGCAAGGTACTTGTGGTTGTCGATAAAGTATATGGCAATGTGGTGACAGTTAAAGGTGGTAATTGGTGGAATGCCAGGAAAATAGTCAAAGCACATGGAATGGTGCTGGAACAGATATCCAAGCAAAATGGTGATGGCCTGGTACTGTTGGACAAGGTTTTTTCACCAGAACTCCTACTGGATCAACCGCCTGGTCAGAAGGTGGATGCTCTGTATCTATCTCTACGCAGGTCTTCTCGGGAGAAGTTTGTACCATGGAAACTGAAAATACCCTGTGTATTGTGATGTTGGATTTGGCCATTACTGTGATGATATGATCTTGTATTAATATTGCGCTCTTACATATGTATTTTGTAGGGTTTCTTCACCTCTTTCATTTTATTTTGATAGGAGTTTAAGGTCTGACTTTCTTTTAAAAAAAAAAGAGCTATTATGTAATAATGCATAGCATGCAATAGAATGTTTATGCCACCTGTTTCTGTTCCTGGAGCCCCTGTGGAAAGGTGTTCCACTGGTTGTCATTTGGAGTAATTCCTCTGTGGGCGACAGCAGTGGCATCTCTAGTGGACTTATGTGTATATAAAACCATCTGGAACTTACCCATGTTTTCGGTTTCACTAAGAACGCCTTGAATCAACATCCTCTAAAGCCACCGAGGAGTAAGGAGGGCCAAATCCTGGCCATCTTTTTACAACATATAAAGTAGCGTGTCGTGTGAACATAGCATGGGTGCATTATTCACCCTCCCACAAGCTTTGTCCCTTTCGATCTTTATTCGAGGGCAGGTTACAACCGCAGAGCTCAGTATGTATTGGAAATCCGGATATGCTAAATACTCTCACTTGACCTCATTATGTGATTAATAGGGTACACAGCAGTATAGGCACCAAACCCACCTCTGTAGATAGTGAGCCAACAGCTGCTTATCTTCATATATCAGTGAAATTCTGGAGCTGTGTGCCAAAGTTCATTTTCCATCACTCTTCGAAACTCCGTGGTACCTCCAAGAAGGGGGAGGGGATAGTTTCTTCATTTTCTGTCAAGTATGTGTAATCTACTGTTGCAATAGTAGATTGTCTTGTTTGAGGCTTTCTAGCCTGGCATACAAATATCCTCCGGGTATATGCACCATACTCTCATTAGTCAGTGTAGTATGCCGAGGTATGGGCCTAGTTGTAGTATTCTTATATCTCTCTTGCATTATATCTTATCAACACCTACTATGCACCTGTGTTCTGCAGATTCATCTAGATGCAGGTAAAGTTTTACTGTTGACTGGCCCTTGGCATCCCTCCCAAGAGTTACCCAGCATTTTCAATCATTTGAACAGCATTTCTAAAGCGCAGCACTGTCGCCCGTACTGTTAACTGGGCGCTGTATCTCAGTCGAAGAGCCAGGTCTAGAGTCTCTTTCGGAAATCTGCTAGCGAGAGGGCTGACCAACCTGGAAGGGAAGGTCATTCCAGTTCTTGGCAGTAATGTAGGAGGAGGAGTGGCCACCGCCATGGATGCAGGGTTTGTGTGGGAGGGCAAGTGAAGAGGAGCGCAGGTGTTTAGCGGGTTGGTGGAACTTCTGTTGTTGGCTGAGGTAAGCGGATCATAGGACATGGAGGGCTTTGTAGGCATGCATGAGGATCTTGAACTGGCATCTCTTGTGGATGGGGAGCCAGTGGCGGTCTCTCAGTTGGGGAGCGATGTGTGTTTGTTTGGAGAGGTCCAGGATGAGTCTGGCTGCTGCGTTCTGTATGGTCTGAAGTCTTCTGAGGAGCTGGGTGGATATGCCGGTGTAGAGGGCGTTATAGTAGTAGAGGTGACTGGTGACGAGGGCCTGAGTGACGGTCTTTCTGGTGTTGTTTGGGATCTATCTGAAGATTCTGCAGAGCAAGTGAAGTGTGTGGAAGCAGGAGGAGGCGACTCCGACGACTTGTCGTTTCATTGTCAGTTGTCTGTCAAGGATGATGCAGAGGTTGCAAGGTCGGTCGGTATGGCCACCAGCTGTGGCCTCATACGGAGGTGTTCTTCCTGATGATCAGTACTTCAATTTTGTCGGAGTTGAGCTGGAGGCAGTGTTTCTCTTCCACGTGGCTACGGTGCTCATTGCGTCTCAGAAGTTGGTTTTGGCGTTGGAGGGGTCCTCGTGAGAGAGAGGATCAGTTGAGTGTCGTCTGCGTAGGAGATTATGTTGAGTCTATGGGATCTGACAACCTCTTGGATGTGGGGGGCGGGGTTCATGTAGATGTTGAACAGGGTGAGGCTAAAGGATGATCCATGTGGTACGCTGCATATGATGTCTTTGACTGCACCGGTGAAGGGAGGAAATCGGATGCTCTTTGTGCATCCTGTAAGGAAAGGGGCGATCCACTTGAGGGGGTCTTGATGTATGCTTATGTTGTAGAGTCTGTTGATGAGGGTGATGTGGGAGAGTGTGTCAAATGCCGCGGACAGTAAAAAAAACATACCACTGCCTGAATTATTTAGTAGATCCGCAATATGTCGGAGATAAAGAAACACAGGAAACTGTTAAGCCAGTCCCCTGGGAGCAGAGAAACCGAGGAACTGCAAGGAGACAAGCAGTCCTATGCACAACAGGAAAGAAACCTGGCTGAAGGTTTTGGGCTCTGGCTTGGGCTTGGAGGGGAACAACACCGGCAAGTTCTACACTTGTTCACTCAAACTATTCAGTGACAAAGGCTCAAATTCCAGCTCAGTGGCCAAGTAGTGGGGATTAGGCTGGTGAGGATAAGGTGAGGATGGGGGTGGGGGAGGGCTGGAAAACAGGCTGGAACAAGCAGGAGCAGGGCACTCTGGCACGCCGCACCCAACCTGTTGGGCCGCTTCCGCGGACTCACCGGGCTCACAATCTGCGGCCGCTAGCTAATGGCGGCTGTGCTCACTGCACTCTCTGCACTGCCCACAACCATTTTCCTCCACCTGCTGCCTTCAGATGTTTTCCTGATGCTACGGCGTTACCTACGGCCTTCAAAAGGGGTATATTAGGCCGAGTGTATTTCCGCAGGAGTCGCCAGTTTCCAGCGGGTTACAGTGGCATCTCCGCTCGGTCCTATTCTTGCTGCTTGTCACGTGACACAACACACTAATCCTCCTGACACCTAGTGCCCACTGTCAACACCGGAAACCAGCAAGCCGCTAACAGACATATACACGCCACTTCCTACCATTAAGCACTCTGACTTCCTCATTCGTGCTGCTCACTGAGTTCACTTTGTGAACATCCTGTATAATTCTGTTCACACTACCCTTTTTTGGTTTGTGCCCCACAGGACTCCTCAATTGAACACAATTTAATTTGTATTTTTCTATTGGTCCAGTTAAATCTTTTGTGTTTGAGACACTGTACTTTGCAGACGATACTCCAATTAGTCTTCATTTCTCAAAACTTCCAACAGACCCAGGTGAAGCTTCACGCTTGTGTGTCAACCTTCACCTCTCGGATGCTTTGTAACAATTTTTGGCTGAATGGAGGGTCAAGACTGAGGTAGTCCTGTTTGGATAATCTTCCTTGGTCTTGTCCTCACCAACTTGATTGCCTGGGGACCTTGGTGGCACTTCTTTTACAGTAGATTGAGTAAAGAACCGTATAATCGCCATCAACCGTAATCTACCTATGACTTCCTAAGTTATCAGCATTGCTGCCAGTTGCTTTCACATTTGATTACTACTACATAAAAGGTTTGCATGGCTTCCACCTCAGGCTAAAAACATTATCCATAGTATGATTACTTCACGTCTGGATTACTACAATGCCCTTTATCTGGCATTCCAGAGTACCTTCTCTATCCACTTCAAAAGTGTTTAAAATTTGGCAGGGTCTAGTCCTTAACTTATCCACCTGCCTCATATTGAAGGCCGTTTTAAGAATTCGCATTGGCTGCTACTCCCTAAACAATTTCTATTTAAAACTCATTGAGCTCTGCATAATTCTAGCCCTTTTATTTGAGGTGCATGCTACTTTATATTCCTTCCCTTTCTCTGCATTCTTCGGAGCTCTGTGAAGTGGTGGTCTCTTGCATTCTAAATAAATAAATAATTGTAAAGCGTGACTTATCACCCTGAACTCAGTGGTTGCTCCTTCTTGTACCTTGGACCAAAGAACTGGAATGCTCTACCTTTGCATCTTCGCTCATAGCCCAACTGACAAAACCTCTGGAGAGACCTCAAAACCTAGTTGCACTTGCCCGGACAGCCGATGTGCACGCTCACTGTGTCTCTTCTATGGCGATCTCCGCTTTCACTTTTGCGCAATACCACCACGCTTTCACTTTCGCGCGCTCAAACAAAGCCCCCGCTGCACTCGTGACATAGAGTGCTGCCTCTGTAACCAAGGATGCTTTCAGGCTTGCTAACAGAGCATTTATTTGGTCGCATTTGTCGGAGGGAATCACTTAAATCCTCAGAGTCGAGGAGTTCATGAATAGAAGCAGCAACGTGAAACTGTGCCATGGGGCGTTTCTGGTTACAGGCAGCAGAGGGAAGCCAAAGGTGTGGGGATGGGCAGCCAGAGAGCTGGATGGGCCAGCTGATCAAGATGTGGGGGGAGGGTCACACTCAGAAAAGAGGGGGAGGCGGGTGACTGGGGTTGCGAATGGAGCCGCGCGGGGGTGGGCGAGGGTCACAGTCAGAAAAGAGGGGGAGGCGGGTGACTGGGGTTGCGAATGGAGCCGCGCGGGGGTGGGCGAGGGGGGCGCACACGTGTGCGAAGCCAAGCAATCCCGGGTGGGAGTGGGAATCCAGCCTTGGGGGTTGGACCTTGGCAGGCCTGCGGGAAGGGGGGGGGAGCGGGGCTGCTACTGTCCTTGTGAACAGACTGCTGCTGCTGGGGGCTGATGTCATTGGCTCCAGAGGAGTGCTGCCTGCGAGGGATTCCCTTTTCTCTCTTGCTGGACTTCATGCTGCTGGCTGGGACTGGATGCTGCACTCTTCCCTGGTGGGGAGCTCGCCCATGGTTACTCCACGAGGACGCAGCCCGTCTCCCTGGAAAACGCTGAAGCATTTTTGGCTTCTTTTGCGGAATGGTGCAGCGCATTGTATTGCTCAAAAGTCTGCCCCGCTGCGGTTGTCCAGTGGTGCTGGGGAGTTAGCAATGAGACACGGAGAACAGAGAAAGCAGACGCTTCTAGGAATCGTGTCAAACTCGCGAGGAGGGTCTACAGACTTCGAAATGTTATTCATACGTGAATATGCTTTGGATGGAATGAGCATCTTGGGAGGGTTACAGTTGAGATGTGTATTTTTGTTTTGACAGTAGGCCGAATTGACAATCACTTTGGACTGATGCAGATACTGTTGCTAATACGCGCAGTATTACGTGAGATCCATTCTTCGCACACATAGGATTAGGTTAGAAGGCTTAGTTATGGCTCTGGCTGCCCAGATCTGGACTCTGTACCGCGTGCACTTCCAAGCGCTGTTCTTTCTGCCAGGTGGCAGCAGAATAACTTTGCAGATGACATTTTTGTTGTTGCAGCAGAGACGTCTCAGATGTATGGGGTGACTTCTGTATGGGGATATTATTGAGTGTCGATTCCGGTTAAGACGAGATGGGTGGAAAGAGGATGTGAAGGTGAAGCCAGTGGTACTATTTATTCGGTTCAGAACCCTTTGTACTTTATTTGCATAGTCACCACGCACGTGTTTTCACCGCATCGTTAGTTCGGTATTGGTACATGCAGCCCCTTACGTAGATAGTCCGATGCCAGGGAAATGCTGCTCCAAATTAATTTGAGATTGAAAATTGTGCGCATAATAAATGTTTCGAATTGCTGACCTGTATTATTTACTAGTTGACTATAAAATATGACAAACGGGGTCACAATCTCCCCTTTAATCGCCCGAGCGATGCATTTGTCATCTGAAGAGTTGTGTGCGAGGAAAAACGTCCAACGCGTATGACCCGGGCTCAAGACAAGTAAGTTTCACAACTCATTGCAAAAGTGAAACCATTTTATACATCGCCCGTAAAACTCGGAAGGCGTTAAAACAATTTAACATGTGGGCTTCCAAATCGGAAAGACTTCTGCTGTTGTAGCTGAGAGCGCAGCAATGGAACTCTCCACCTTTCGAAGTCTCTCGTCGGTTTTCCGAGATAAAAATTCAGCTGCACCGTAAAATTTTAATTGAAATGCGCCTGCGTCACTAATAATTTGGAGGGCCTCGGGATGAGTGTAACGCAGGAGCAACATGCTAAATGACTCCTGAACAGTGACCGGAGAGCTGCGGTTACTCTCCAAAAGAGGAGCACGCATACAGTTGCAAATAGCGATTTTCTTTTTTTTTTTTTATTTAACACAGCTCAGATCTCTGTGGGGTAGTTCTCCAGTTTAGTAGTTGATTCCGAGTTCTACCAGTTAATCATGAATCACAGATAAAATATTTGTTGACACAACTTTTTGATTTAACATCTACTCACAAACAATGTAAATAATTGTATGCGTTATTCAAACAAGCATTAAAAATGCAATAGGTCTCGCCTTTTATTAAGTTAGCCATTTGCTTGGCTATACAATACCATTAGTAAAGCAAATGGCTTTAACTTAATTGAAGGTGAGAAGTTTTGCATTTTCAATGCTTGTTTGAATTAGTCACACGCTACAAATAGCCAAATAAATAGCTTATCATGTTTCTTACTGAATGTTTTTATAAAGTTGTTAACTGTTTTTTTTCAAAGGAGCTAAAGGCTCTCTTCGCATAGGACAGTGCTTGATCCGCAGCTTTTAATGGGTTGATTCTACAATCTCTTTTTTAAATTTTCATATATGGTGTCCTGGGCAACCTTTTATTGACATAAAAGCTTATTGTTATCCTCCAAGTCCTCGGGATCAGCGGGATGATGAAATTAAAGCCACCTCCTGATCTAACCGGACCCAGAAAGGTATGATAGCCTGGGTCGAGGAAGGATCAAGTGAGGGCAGAGGGGAAGGAAACAGGAAGGAAAGGAAGGGGACAGCAGGGAGGGAGATCTGGAATGACAAAAGAACAATAATGATCGTACCTCTCTTTAAGGTAAAGGACGGACACATGAAAATACTCAATATAGCTGTTCCCTATACCTGTAACGAAAATAAGAGAGACCCAGAAGGTAATTCTCTTCCCCTACTAACTGGTCCTGGATATGTGTATGAAGCGTGTAGGTTCTCCACCTGAAATACACAATCAGCCGTGACTTTAGCGAGGGTAGACCTTTTCCCTTTTTTACCAATGAAATACTATTCGATAGTACATACCATGACAGAGCAGATGAATGGCCGAGATCACGTTTCACCATATCATAGCAAGGACCAAGTTATGCATTCGAACCAAACCATAACAAAAGGTTGGGGTTACGTCACCCCATAAAGATATAAGTACAGTACCTTATCGAATGAGCCAACAGGTCTGGGTCTGAAGGAAGGTTTCCACAAGACGTGAGAACCGTCAACAGTGCTACCCCGCAAGAGCCGGTGAAAGAAGGCTCAGCCAACGGAGAGCACCAAAAACAGGAAACTCTACGCGTCCCCCGCACGAGCCGAAGAAAGAAGGCTCAGCCAACGGGGACGTGTAATAGCAAACAGACAACAACACCGGGCGTTCTCCGCACGAGCCGAAGAAAGAAGGCTCAGCCAACGGAGAACACCTACCAGGACTGGGAAACACGCCGATGATTGGCGTGGAAGGAAACGAAAGAAATGTTCCCCGCACGAGCCGATGCAATAAGGCTCAGCCAACGGGGAATCGCACAAAAGCGGCAGGAGGGATCAGCGAGAACCAGCACAAGGCAACACAAAGAACAGGAACTCCACAAAGACGAACCTCCTACTCCAACACCGGGTCAGGTACGAAAATATCCGACGCCTTCCTCCGTAGGTTCCGCCCTTATATACTCCTCCCTTGATCACAGGGTTTCTGGGACATGTAGTTCGTGATAACAGGAATGGTTCCTGAAGGAGATTCCGACTCCTGACACTTATAGCCTCCCTGAACTTAGTCGTCGTTGAACATAGCAAGCCCATTATTTTACTTACAATCCTGCAGGACAAATATTTGTAATACTGGGTCCTCAAACTCCCCATCCCATCCTACTTTAATTCACTGCTCTACTCTGTTCCATGCGAGATTCCTGCTGTTGAGAAAGTTGTACTGAGGGACGTTGAATCTCCAGAGTCAACAAATGGATGTACATTAATTACAAGACCACCAAGTAGGAGAATGGTGCCCCCCCATTACTTTGAAAAAGAACTCTAAGCACCTCACTGTCAGCTGAGAAGCACCACTTCAAATTGCATCATTCTTTCAGATCCAGGCATCCGCTGTTACCACATAACCGTTCTCTTCCAGCTACAGTGTAGTTTTTTTTATCTCTGGGGATTATCCTGCCTCTGTGTGAATAGATTTTAATTATGCTATTTTACTCAATTGCTGTTTGTCTCCGCACTGCTGCCTTAAAGCAGAACATGTTTTCTATGTGAGGCAGCTTACATTGACATGCTCTTTCCATACGTTGTTTACTCCGCACCCCATCAGCCGATCTCTAACAATTCTGTGATGAGTAGGGCTTTAATGACGCCACTGGAGCAGTCGACCAAGACCCTGAATTTGCTCAGAAATTCATTGGATTAGAAAAAAATGTACGTATTAACTTTTTGTATTTACGTCATGGGATAAACTTGATGAACTGGTAGGGATGAAGAATTGTTAGGAATTGTGTCACTTCCATCCTGTCCACTTAAAGAACAGTGGATGCGGCGGTCAGGCGTACCATGCATAGATTCTGTTTCTTTGGTCTTCAGTCTACGGTATAAAATTGATGACCGGCCATAAACCAGTAATATATCAATGCATGTAACTCACCGGAATCCACAAGTGTATTATAACTAAGGCTTCCGGATTTTTACAGATCTATACATACCGTAAACAATGTGTTTCCTGTCGGTATTTATTTTTAAAAGCGAAAAATACTGAAAATTGTGTTTATTGTGAGAGACTCTCCATACTCTTTCATTAATTCCAGGCAACAGCCGAGCATATAGACCGCATGGAGAGTTGAAAAACAGGTTAAGAGTTCCTTAAATATATGCATATATTAACATATATTTGTAGTACAACACTAATATGTACCAGTGTGAGTAGTGTTTTGTTATACATGACTGCCTAATTTGCTAAATTGTGACAAACATCCATGTATGAGTGAACGTTCGACAGTTAAATAAATGTGGAAATATACCATTTTACGTCTCCATTTATTCTCAAAACACAAAATAAATATGGATAAATACCAATAAGATGGCCAAAATATAAATATGGATAAATACAAACGAAAATGCTAAAAAAATGAATACCATAAAACTGGGAGCCCTAATTATAACCCTTTACTTGGTCCTTATCTTCTCATATTATGAGACGTAATCGTAATCTTACATCACATGAATACTAGAAGAAACAATAACCTTGGAGTTCGCTCTGGTCTCTGTAGCCCGACACTGAGGTGGGCGGATTGCAGTGTTACTTAGGCACTGATCGTGATGGCCTCCGTAAATATGCTGGAGAATATCTGAAATGTACAGATCTGCTGTGGCACTAGTTCTCTCACCCCTGTCCTTGCAGCCGTTCTTCCTACCTCAAAGGCTAGTATCGCCCTCTCCCACAGCTTCTCATCAAAGTTCACTTTATTCATATGTGGGTTTTTATCAGATTTATTTATTTATTTGTGAAAGCTGCAGTGTACAGGTTGGTGAAGAGATGGGAGTTGAAATTGTACAACCCTTGTTTGCCCCTTAGATAAAACGTCTTTAATATGAGAATATAGTACAACTGGTTGTGTTGGACATTGCTAACATTCTTGGAACTCCAGTGATGGGGTGTGTATTTGATAGACGTTCGTCTAGGATAGTTAAGAGCTCTCCAGAATAATTTGGCATGAAGTGAACATATGCATTTAACTGTCTTAACACCATCGCTGCTGATGGTTTTCCCCTCCTGTGCTGCTTTCCACCCTTTCCCATTGTTCATGACGAGCTCAGCTCGTCATCAGCACAGCTCAACCGTGCCTCATGACGAGCTGAGCTCGTCATGAGCATCGAAGGGGTTAAACAAAAGAAATGTTCAACCTAATACTGAAGTTTTGTATAGGGTTTTCTCTGTTTAATAAGTTCTAAAGTAAACTGAACCTACTGCCTATGACCTGCACCGGTTTAATATCCAGAACCTTACGTATATCTCTGCAGAACTGAGCTGAATGTTGTACCAGCAAGCTTTAAATATAAACTGATTGATGATCCATTCATTTTGACACAAAGAATAACATGAATTGTACAACTGTTAGTACAAGAGGTTGCCAAGGACCTATCCCTCAATTGTTCAAAGTTGTACAGTAATATTGGAGAGGCAGGGCCCTCTAATAACGGTAAACTGATTAGAGTTGATATTTTGTTTGTTCAACGCAACACCAATATAACCGTTGCCTGTTTTTTCTGAGGCCACATCAGGCAGCCGCTGCACAGGAGCGTCTTGCCCGATCAACAACTCGAAGGCATGTGTTGATTTGGCATGGAATTGTTTTCCAAGATGCAGAATGTAAAATCCAAATGTTAGGTATGAATCTGTGTTAGGGATAATAGTGGTGTAACGTAGAAGACTCCATTTAATATTAGTTTAAGACTCCTGTAGAGTAAACTGAGTTTGGTTACAGCCCAAGGATGTTTGCTTGCAGCTGCGATTGGCGGGCTCTGCAGGTCTAGTTGGTGTCTTTATCAGGTATGTGCGCTTATTTGCTAGCTTGTTTGTCAATCATGTTATTATTCACCTGTTGGCCGCGGGGGTAATTCCCCCGCTGTGCAGGGAGGCGGGGGAGCTGCGCACGGCACCCCGTTGCTCGTGACGAGCTCAGCTCGTCATGAGCCACGGTGGCCGTGTGCTCATGGCGAGCTGAACTCGTCACGGCCACACTCGTTTCTTCAGGACTTTCAGCACAGCGGGGGAATTAACCCAGTGTGCGAGTGTTCTCACCGCTATGACGAGCTCAGCTCGTCATCAGCACACGGCCACCGTCGCTCATGCCGAGCTGAGCTCATCATGAGCATGGGAGGGGTTAATGCCAAGGCTTCAAAAAGCACACATTGTAACCATACCGGTTTAAATTTTTCTTGCTTCCAAAATAAAATCTGCACTGGAAGCACGAACTTTCACTACTGTTTGTGACTTTTGGTTTGTCTTATTAGGCTTTGGACGAGTTTAAAGAAAAGAGCCCAATCGCTGCTTCCTGTGGGCTGAAATTGGCAGAGAAATCTCAAACATCTTTTTTCAGAACTTATGGGCTTCAGCTTTTACAACATGTTGTCAAGTAAGCACGTTTATCTTACAATCTTTTTGCTGCAAATAAAATAGCAGAGCTTCTGCAAGACCATTTATCGTCCAAAGTTGAAAGTTGAAAGATGAAAATATTTGTAAAGCGCATTGTGATCAAGCGGCTTCCTGGCGCTGGGTGATTAACAATGGCAGATGGAAGAGGCACCAGGGGATTACTGAGTAGAGAAGGCTTGTGCAAACAGATGGGTTTTGAGCGCCTTACGGAAGTGCAGGTAGACAGTGATGGATGTGATGGTCGATGGGAGGCTGTTCCAGAAGCGGGGGGCAAGGGTGGAAAACCTAGTGCCACCAACTCTGGACTTGCGGAAGCGGGGGACACTAAGAAGTGCCTGGCTTGAGGAACGGAGATTGCGGCAGGGGAGATAATGGGTGATCATAGAATTAATGAAACCGGGGGCCGTACGAGCACGGGCCATGAAGACCATGCAGCCCATCTTGAAGAGGGTTCTCTGCAGGATGGGGAGCCAGTGGAGGGATTTAAGTAAAGGAGTGATATGTTGAAACTTAGGAAGCCGGTAGATAAGGCGAGCGGCCTGATTCTGGATGGACTAAAGGCGCCGTAGCTCGTAGGCAGGGATGCCCACGTACAAGCAGTTCCCGTAGTCCAACCGTGAGAGAATCATGGCTAAAACAATAATATTAAGGGCATCAAGGGAAAAAAACGGGAGATCTTGCAGATAATCCTGAGGGACAGAAAACAGGATGAGACAACAGAGCTAACCTGAGGACCCATGGAGAGGTCCTGGCTGATTTTGATTCCCAGGGTTCTAACTGAAGCAGAGGGAACCGGGGGAGGACCAAAGATGGAAGGCCAAAAGGCAGGAGTCCAAGGGCTGGTGGAACCACCAGTCGGGACCCAACTCCGTTTTGTCCGGATTAAGCTTAAGATGGTTTTGATTCATCCAATCAGAAATGAAAATAAGTGTGGTTTGAAATTTAAGAAGGGAATCTGGGGAGGAGGAGAGATACAAAAAGGCTGAAGGTCGTCCGCGTAATTGTACACGGAGACCGCCATGTTGAGCAGAGAAACAATAAGGGGATAGATATAAAGGTTTAAAAGAAGAGGGGAAAGGGAAGAACCTTGGGGAACCCCGCAGGGCACCGATCGGGAGGGGGCAGAGAAACCGGAGAGACGGACAGCCTGCGTCCGGCCTTGGAGAAATGAAGCAAGCCAGGAAAGAGTGATGCCCTGGATGCCCGCTGCCCTGACACGTTTGAGGAGGATGGAGTGGTCGACCGTGTCAAAGCAGCGGACAAGTCAAGGAGCACCAGGGCTTGAGGGGAGTTAGAATCAGCCTTATTCTTCAGCTCGTCCAGGACCGAGAGGACAACAGATTCGGTCGAACGGACCGGGCGAAAGATGGTTGTCCTCCATATAGGCCGACAAGCAGGAAGTAATATGGCTTTCCAGAATCTTGCCTAAATAAGGGAGCAGGGAAATGGGCCTGAAATTAACAGGGAGAGTGGGGTCGGAGCCAGGTTTTTAAAAAATAGGAATGACTATGGCCAATTTCAAGGGAGACAGAACTATGCCCTGAGAAATGGATGCATTAAGAAGGGATAGGGGGGGGATCGGGGCAACCAGAAAACAGCTTCCTTAAGATGCGAGCTGGTCCATAGTCCGCAGGGGAACGTGACTTGACTTTCCTGAGCAGGGCAAGAAAGGATTCCTCCGAAATGGGTGGGAAGTGATTAAGAGAGGAGGACAGAGGGGGGAGGGAAGGGGAGGGAAGGGGAGAAGATGGCAGGGGGATGTTCCGTTTGATGTTAGCAATCTTCTCAAGAAAGAAATCGTTCAAGGAAAGGCAGAAAGCTTGGGAAGGGACAGGATTGGGATTGACTCTGTCGGATGCGGACAAATTGTGGACTATGGAGAAAATCTTCTTAGATTTATTAGCCGCTAATAAGATTTTACCAGAGAAGTATTCTAATTTGGCTGAGAGGATAGCTCTCTTGTAGTTGTTTAGGAGAGACCTATATCGATCCCTCAGAAGGGGGCAGTAGTTGCGCCTCCACTGACGCTCGGACTGTCTGAGGGCCAATTTAAGGGCTTTAAGATCACCAGAGAACCATTTATTGGCTTTGTGGAGGCGACAAGCCTTGACCCTCCGGAGGGGGGCGACCAAGTCGCAGGAAGTGGACAGCCAGGTGTTAACAGCGTCAATTTGAAGGTCAAGGGGGAGGTCAGATAAGTCGGGGAGAAAGGTCGCCAGAGAAGAACAAAGAGTATTGAGGTCCACCCAGTTCCAATTTTGTGCCAAGACGTTCTTGGGCAGGGGGGGCTTGTCAATAACTGCAAAATCAATGGAGAAGGAAATGAGAGAGTGGTCCGACCAAATGCAAGGAAGGATGGTGGTAGAAGAAATAGCTCGGCTAGCCGACCATTTCTGGTCAAGAGTGTGACCATGAACATGGGTAGGGGCGTGAATGTGAGAAGTGAAATTGAGGCAGCGAAGAGTGTCAGAGAAATCTTTAGATGTCTGATCTTCCCTGGGGTCTCCAGGCCAATAGTTGAAGTCACCCAGTAGAAGAACTGACGAATTGTTGACCACAAGGGTGGCCAGCAGTTCCTGGAGAGCAGGCACAAAGTGGGGCATGGTTTTGGGGGGGCGATATAGAAGGACTTCAGTGAGGGGAACCAAAAGGTTCACCGAGCTGGCAACTAAGAGGTCCACATTAGGTATGGAGGGATAGGACCGGGGTTGGAACTGAAGGTTGGACTGGATGATCATGGCCACGCCCCCACCGACTTTCCCATCGGGACGATCGGCCCAAAGGGCATAGTAGGAATCTGGAAGCGCAGATAAGATATCGGGCAGAGAATCGGCAGAAAACCACGTTTCCGTCAAACAGGAGATCAGGAGTCTCTGTGTCCAGAAGATTGAAAAGTTCCAACTGGTGCCTGGCCGCCGAACGGGTGTTAAGGAGGTAGGCTGAGGCCACAGTTGGCGGGCAGGAGAGGGAGAGGGGAAGAGGAACGGGAAGAGCGGCAAACTGGGACCTAAGCACGGGAGCCGCAACGGAGGGGGGAAGAGGTGCAGAAATGCCAAGGGCAAGGATATGTTCTAACATAGGAGGGCTGAGGGGCCAATTACCTTGATGAGCAAAGAGCTGACCAGAAGTGTACATTAAAAAAGGAGCAGGGTCTGCGGCCCCGGGCCCGACCGGGCGCAGACGGGCTTGCCTTCGGCGCGCCGTCGGCACGCCCGCTGCGCCGTCGGGGAATGGTGTTCATTTATAGGAGGAGAGGAGGGTGGGAGGCAGCCGCAACTAGAGCGCTACCCCTGCTTTCACCCAAAATGGCGTCCACCCCACGCTCGCACCAGCACCTGATCAGCTGTGCGGGGAGTGGAAAAGAGGTAGGAGCAGTGTTAAAATGCAAGAATAGCAAGTTTTGCAGAGCACGTAATACATACACTTTTTTAAAACAAATTAAAAAGCGAACGTGCAAGATGCTCAAAGATTTGCTAAAATAGTTTTTTTAAAAGAACGCAATTAAGGGAAAGCGTCTCCTAGATAGCAGCCCCCGGCTTCCGCCTCAGGGATAAACAGCACAAGTAATCTGTGCGGGCTCGATTTTTAGCAGCTTAACACCTTCAGCGCAGCGCAAATTTTCGCGCTGTGCTGAAGGTTCTAATGAGCCAACGGGCTCATGACGGAATCGTTCCGTCATGAGCATCGAAGGGGTTAAGTAGTGTGGGAGGGCGGGAGGCAGCCGCAACTAGAGCGCTACCCCTGCCTTCACCCAAAATGGCGTCCACCCCACGCTCGCAACAGCACCTGATCGGCTGTGCGGGGAGTGGAAAAGAGGTAGGAGCAGTGTTAAAATGCAAAAATAGCAAGTTTTGCAGAGCACGAAATACATAAACTTTTAAAACAAATGCATTTACAACAGAAGTTTTTGTAGGTCCGTTTTCTTCCACAGACGCAGCTAGTGCAGTCTAAGGTAAACCATTTTGCACAATGGGGGGGATTTACCTGTCGATTCTTATTAGATCTGTGTCTACTCTAGTCAAACAACCAAGCTGAACCTTTCATAATTCATTCTCCTTCTTGGTTAATTAGTCAGCATATTGTAAAATTAAGTTTAGGGGTCGTGCTTAGAATTCAAAGAAGTCAAAATATTAGGTGGAAAATAAGATTGGGAAAGAAGGAGACTAATTAATCCAGTACCTGTATTTAGTATTCACATTATAAAGCCACAACCAAAGACCACTGACGAATACACCAGAGGCAACCAACAAATATATTGTAGCCCAGTGTTTCCCAAACTGTGGGTTTGAACGTCCAGTAAATAAATAAAGATGCCTTTAAATTCTGTATCTATCGTGTCACATTTCCTGGGCTTCAAAGACAGAGGTCAGATGTCAGTCAGCCAAAGTCTACTGCTGCTTATGTTTTTTAGGTCTCACCTAGGCAGTGCTTGCGCTGCCTCTTCGATTCATGCTGTATTCAGGTATGGACTTTAAACTCCGCCCATTTTACACCCATCTTTTCAATTGGCTTCTATTACTGTCCTTTGTAAATGGTGGCTTTTGATTTGTGACTAGGCTTAGTAGTCCCTCCTTAGTACCTCGCTCTCTTCTGTTGTTACCTCCCATGAGGACAGCCACTTTTACATGTGTCCTTAATCAAGGTTTTATTACCAGTTAGCGAGCACTATTTAGTTAATTAATTACTTGCTGAAGCAGGCACGACATGCTGTCTGACTTTTGCAACCCGCCCTGGGATGTACTAGCTGTATGAGTCACGACATATTATTCCGCTTCTGCAACCCGGGATGCTGTAGAGGAGGTAATTTGTTATGCTTTTTTAAAAACAATTTTTTATTAGCGTTCGCGGCACACTGTGCTTTGACTTCACAAGTTTAAATGTAAAGCAGAGCGTGCCGCGATTCCTACACAAGTTCCCCACCCCGGCGCCTGGAGACCCTCACGGGTGAGTAGTGCGCTTTACAAATGATATGATTGACTAAACTGGGGAAAAAAGCGGCCGACTGCTGCATTTTTTTTCCACTTATTTACTTTTGTAGCAATCATTGCACGCTGTGCTTTAGCTATAAACATCTTAAGTTAAAGCGTGCTGTGATTGCTACAAAAGTACATAGAAAAAAGGCGGGCTGCCACTGCATTTTCTTACCATTTGTTTACTTTTGTAGCAATGGCGGCACGTCTCAATTTACCTTTTAACATTTGAAGCTAATCAGGCACGATATGCTGTTTACTTTCTGCAAACCACCCAGGAATTATTGATTTTGTTTTTATATGTGTCTTCATGGGGTGTAATTAATTTTTGTGTATGTTTATGCCCCGTTATGCAGTAAACCTAATAAACTATAATATGTTTTGTTAGTGATTGTTTTCTTTTATTTGTACTGTAGCGCACACATTTTTTTAAAATAATTTGTTTTTGATGCACTAATTTAAACCCCTTAGAAAAGTAAACTTGTTTTTACCGTTGCAACTAGTTTTTAGGTGTCATTATGTGGATATTTAATTTGATCCTGTCCGTTTTGTTAATTAATATCTTTCCAAATTTGTGTAGCAAGCACAAGATTTTTTACGTTATATTTCTGATTCGTTGGCCTTTACAGTCAATAGCACACACATGCTATTGATTGTTTAAGTTTGCTAAACATATTAAGCATCCTGTTTGTCACTTGCATCGGAATGCGTATCGTGATTATAAGTGTTGCCATCTTCTGTAGACTTGGAATTAGCATCCAGACCGAAAACAGAACATGCTCTTAAACACATGCTGTTCCATTTCACAGTTTGTTGCTATATTCAGCAAAGGAAATGCACTTTACTCTATGTTTCTGAGAACTTTTTCTGGGCCCCTTAGTGCAGCATAACATATCATTAATTAAACACGCAGAACTGTTAACATTTACAAGCGGTCCTCTTTACATTTTTTTTAATGTAACTCTCTAAGTACAAGTTACTTTAGTTCCTAAAATTTGTAACTGACACGCCTTTCACTTTGCCGATCTATTAATTAGGTTTACCAACAGTTTTCCCCCCCCATGTGTTTTGGTGAGCTTTTCGTAGACTTTTGCGTTTTGCGAAACCTAATGTTTTATTTGTAGGAAGTGTACCACGCACTTCAGTTAAAAAAAAAAAAGATGTTTGTGCCTTTGTCATGAGTTCCTACCTTTAACTGTATCATAACGTGCGGTTCCCACATTTTTTTTGTGTGAAAATCTTTTTATTAACAATGCTCATATCAGACCAGTTTACACTGCAATGGTCTAATAGATCATCAGTATACAACACACAGCAAAACCAGCCTGAACACCGGCCCGGACCTTCTGACTAAATCGCCCCCCCAGGCACCTCCCCCATGTCTTTGTGTTTCCTCTATTTTTACGTTGAGCTAGAGAAAGCAATGCGAAGCATTGCGTCTAGCTCGACAACTATAGTTGCCCGTCTCCTGGGAATCTGAGACAGGGGTCGGGCACGTGCGTCGACTTCACCTCGTGGGTGCGCACGCCCAACCCGGCGCCATGCACATCCCCCTGCCTCATATTCCCACCTAAACACGCAGGCACACACACAGTCGCAGGCACATACAAGTGCACGTGCGCACACCCACACGCACGCCCCCCACAGGCTCACACGCGCACACACACAACCACGCACTAACCCACCGCTCACGCGCACACACACGCACACACACACAGACACATTCGTACTCATTCCCCCACCCCCACACGCACCGGGTTCTTTCCGCGTCGTCCGTGTCCCTCTCTCCCTCGGCAGCCATTGGGTCTGTCTTGGCATGGGAGCTCCGGACTTCAGCTGCCGGACTTCGTTCTCCATAGCAAAGAGTGCGAATGCGCGGGCAGCCCCCGCCCTCTCACTCTCAGCCCAGGCTGCTTTCGGTTTTGCTGTCTTCCGTGTTCCCTGAGGGTTTACATTCGTGTTTCACTACGAAGGGGCACCAGTGTCTTCAGGGAAGGAAGGCTGCGTCTTTCACTCCGTCCCGTCTAGAAGATGCGGTAACTTCACAATTCACATAATCTAATGCCATGTTATGCGTTTCGTGTCGCTAGGCAGTATTGCTGTTGTCTGTTTTTACAAATTACGAGGCACGCGTGTAATCTTCTGTCAGTGGTATACGGTGACACCAGTTTGGTATTTTTGAATTTCCCACTTTGAATGTGCTGCCCTGTCCGCCTGGGCTCTGTTTCCTCCCAGACTGACGCGTGTGCCAGTTTACAGAGGGAACCAAACAAACTAGCATGAGGGACTGAGTCAGCTGACCTTTGACTGAGATAATGACAGCACTGTTTCTGTATATGGTCTGCTTGCATACCATTGCCCCTCCTCCCAACTGCAGTACTTCAAGCCTAGTCCACTAAAAAGGGTAACCTCTATATGCCTCTCATGCCCTGCTTATGGAGTAGCACAACAGTCATTGGCACCTAAAACTGTAAGGTGTAAAGTGCCGGTTTAGCATTGTGTAGTCTCCTTGCTCAAGTCTGTCACAGGTTGTTCGGTAAATTACTCCCTGAGTCGTCCTTGCAGTAAAAGTGCAGACTAAGTACTGATGCGGCGGGCTATTCTCCAGGGTAAAACTGCCTGGCACGAGGGAGCAAAGGTGACGGTGGGGGCGGGGCCTTTAGTGCCGTCTTTGCAGCTGTCCGTCACCTACAATCGTACCGAGCTCTGTACTGTTTCTACAGCTGCGAAACGCTCCCTTGTCATTCGAGCCGGATCCCACGCGGTGTCAGCACCTATTGTATGGCCAATTTATATTTACAAAAAGCTCTCCCCACACGCTGCGACGTTGCTTTAATCTTAACTATGTTTATATGTACAATGCACCCACAGCCGCTTCACAGTTAACCTGGCACGGCTCACCTACATTAAGCAGTAAATAATTATTGATGTATTCACCAGCGCACCATGCCACGCATCAACTTTAACAATGGCACCCGTATGCCTATTCTGCAGATTCGTTTTATGGGTCAATAGTGTGCCATGCAGTGCATTCATTTTAACAAAGGCGCCAGTGCACCTATTCCTCAGATAATTTGTTCCCCCTTTTACAAAGGATCAGCGCTGCAAGCCCCAGTTCCTTTCCGCCCTCTTATCGCCGCAGCGCATGGTACTGCTTACATTTTACTTAATCTCCCCAGCTTCCCCCACATCACTTTTCACCCTGGACTCTATTTAAAGTGCTGCAATCGTTTCCATGCAGCTACATCTGATTAAATAAGATCACTGCTCTGGTGACTCCTTTTTTACCATAATCTCGAACTCTGCATTTTTTTCCTTTGCCAAACGATCAGCGCAGCATTTTAAAGCATGCTCCTTTCAAGGAGATGGGGAGGGGGGTGAGGGGGGCTTCAACTTCATTTAATCTCCCGTCCTGTCCCCAAATCAATTCCAGCCGGAGTGTCGTGAGATGGCAGCAGCCACGTCAAGCTATATGTGTAAAGGGCGGCAGCTACATGCTACTAGTAAGTGACTAAGTAATTATATAGGAGCATTCCTTTTCAGCTTGAATTTAAATGTTTTCCATTGTGGTTGGTACTTTTGTGAGCTCCGTGATAATCTGCGATATGGTATGTCTGAGCTGCTTTGTATGTGTTCTGAGGAATGCTATCTTTTACCTTCTGCAGTGTTTATGTTCACGAGGACTTCTAAGAAACATTGGCATCTCTGCAACTGCATGTCCTAATGTAGCTCCGGGGAGTGTGTATATTAATTTCTTTTTTCGCAGTTTTATGTAGTGTGAACTCGACCCGAAGGTACTGGGGTGCTTTACATGAGGAACAGTTATGGTACACATGGACACATTCATTTTTGGTAGGCATGTGGAGATTAAGTGATTTTTGTTTTTTTCTGCCCTCTGTTAGACTCGTTTTTTAGGTCTCGCCTCTCAATGCACATGCGCATTGAGCAGAGCGAGACTATAGGGACTTAAACAGACTTTACCCAACTGGCGATTTGGTGCTGTGCCCGTGCGCTTTTAGGTCAATGCGCAAGTGCATTGACCTAAAATGCGCGAGCACAGCATCAAATCGCCAGCCATCTGTTCCCCAGCAGCTCTTCCCGCTCCGCCCCACAAGCTTCCCCCAGCGTGCGCTCTGCCTTAGCAGCACTCCTCCCACACCTTTGAAGTGAAGCTTAGCTTCACTTCAAAGGCCCCTGCTGCTTCACACCCTCATCGCCGCTCTCTCCGCTCTGCTCCCTGCTGCGGCCGTGTCGCATTTCTCCTCCCCCCCCCCCACCATGCTAACATCTGCATATTTCTGTATTTGCCCCCCCCCCCCCCCCCCCCCCCCCCCCCCCCAATAATTAGTGGCATGGTTGACTATCAGCATTTATCCACACATGCCAACAGAACCGATGCATGTGGGAGCCTTCCGTTTTATAAAGCCCAAATGGCTTTACTGTATCTGTCTCCCGCCTAAAATTGTTTGGGCTTCAACAGAAATCAACGTAGAAAATACACTCCCTCGATTATTTTCTGTAAATCACCTACTTTGTAGATTTAAAATGTTGGCATTTTCAAACGCGTATAGTACTGATATACTTGGTGGTTTTCCACCTATTCCCGACTTCCCCAATTTGTAACCGATCAAACGCGGCCAACACTACTAATGGAAACAGCGCACGCTTGCCAGGACTGTACAGTACGGAAACAACTAAGCATCCTTAATTGTAAGGGAGGCGCATCCATGTGACGTAGGGGGAGAAGCAACGTACAAGTGCCACAAATGCACTGAACACCTTGTCACAAGAATAGGTTAAGATCGAGCTTTTCTAACGCGCATGCATGATCCTCTTTCTACTTTCTTTCCTTTGACGTTTCCGCGCTTCGTAGTTTCCTGTGGGGCGGGGTCTTACCCTGAATAGTAGCCCTTCCTCCCGAGTTATTAGACCTCGAGCCCAGAATAACCCTTAGAATAAACAGCCGTTACATTTTTACAATATAGACACCATTTCGTTCTTTCTGCTTAAATTATTGAATCTGGGAGAATATCAGTTCTTATTTTGGAAAAATCTGAACGTTTTGATTATTCACTTATTTTTAAGTATATACATTTTTGGTGATCGTCTTACGGATGGCGGTGTCCAGATAAACAGTTCGACAACAGCGTCTTTCTTTTGATAACGGACGTACTGCACGCGAGTTTTGTTTCTATACGTTTATGTTTTCAAAGCTCTATAATTTTCCCTGAGGGTACGACTGACAGTTATTTTTTATATGACAGTTTTGCTCATAATCCGGTCTTCTCTTTTCCGCAATTTTACGTTTGATCATCTTTCTGGAAAAACGCCCTCTTCTTGTATGATGTGAGGCTGTGTACAGAAGCGCCTTTCACATGTCTGTGATAGGATTGGATATATGTAGATAGATTGATCTGGTGAATTGACACCAAAGAACTTTATTTTGTTTTTATTTTTGAAAAGTTCTGATTAATTACCAGCTCTTCATTATGAAATTCCAATTTCTGAGGTGTTTGTTTTCTTTGGGAGATTATCACACTTCGATTATTGGAGTCCACAAACGCTGGTGCGCGTGATTTGATTTACTCAAACGCTGCTACTTTGATTTGCTTGAGATGTTCAGTTCTTCAACGTAGGATGTATTTTTCCTGTTCAGTCTACATCTGCCCCCCCGAGCCACAATGTCTCAGTCTGCTGTATTGGCAGTCAGCGCGGGAAGCATCACTTAGCCATCCTATTGGCAACTAGAAGCATAAACATTATTTGTTTTTCCTAAGAGAGTCTTTGACCAGAGCCTTTGAAAAGAAACTCTCAGAAGGTGCTACGCGAGGTTCTCCGTGATGGGGAGCGTCCTGGCCCTTGCCTGTCTGGAAACCAAGACCTCAACACACTCCTGGAAACGTAAGAGCAAGGACCAACTCAGCACCTCCTCACCACCCTCACCCACCCTCGCATACCCTCACTCATCCTCACCCCCTCATCCTCACACACCCTCACTCCCCCTCACAACCCTCTCCCCCTCACACACCCTCACCCACCCTCACCCACCCTCACCCCCCCTCACCCTCGCACCCTCTCACCATCACCCCCCCTCACCCACCCTTACCCTCATCCCCTCACCCTCACACACCCTCAGTCACCCTTACACACCCTCACTCACCCTCACACACCCTCTCACCCCCTCACACACCCTCACTCACCCTCACCCTCACCCCCCCCTCACTCACCTTCACACCCCCACTCACCCTCACACCCCCACTCACCCTCACACCCCCACTCACCCTCACACCCCCACTCACCCTCACACCCCCACTCACCCTCACACCCCCTCACCCTCACACCCCCTCACCCTCACACCCCCTCACCCTCACACCACTTAGTGCTACAACACATATTGTGTTACAATAGGTGTCACATTTGCGAAAGATAAAACTATTGGCATTGTAAATAACAAAGCTATTCATTTCGCTATTTTCAAAACAAGCACATAAATAAAAAATGTGTCCTTTACAATACCAATAGCTCAAACTTTCCTAATGCGAGACCTTTTGCATTGATGTGCTTCTCTCCCCTGCTGCACTCTCCTGCTCTCTAGAGATGTGGCCTAACGACCAGAGCTGCATCTAAGTCACGTAAATACAAAACATGTTGCATTCCAAATGCTATAGGGTGTCGCATTCGCGAAAGTTATAACTATTGGCGTTGTGAATGACAAAGCTATCAATTTAGCTATTTTAAAAACCAACAAATAAATAAAATATTTGTCATTTACAAGACCAATAGCTCCAACATTTCTAATGCGAGACCTATTGCATTTCCAATGCTTGTTTGTGCCTTTCTGCCCTCTGTTAGACTTTTTTTCCCTTTTTTTTTCTGCCCTTATGCCCCTGTGAGACTCGTTTTTTGTGCCTTTCTGCCCTCTGCATCACCACATCATCACTCAGCGCTACCCCAGCATCACTCAGCACCACCACAGCATCACTCAGCACAACCACAGTATCACTCACTCAGCGCTACCACAGCACGACCACAGCACCACTCAGCGCAACCACAGCATCACTCAGCGCAACCACAGCATCACTCAGCGCAACCACAGCATCACTCAGCGCAACCACAGCATCACTCAGCGCAACCACAGCATCACTCAGCACAATCACAGCATCACTCAGCACCACCACAGCATCACTCAGCACCACCACAGCATCACTCAGCACCACTACAGCATCACTCAGCACCACCACATTATCACTCAGCACCACCACAGCATCACTCAGCACCACCCCATGATCAATCAGCACCACCCCATTATCACTCAGCACCACCTCAGCACCACCACAGCACCACTCAGCGCAACCACAGTACCACTCAGCGCAACCACAGCACCACTCAGCGCAACCACAGCACCACTCAGCGCAACCACAGCACCACTCAGCGCAACCACAGCACCACTCAGCGCAACCACAGCACCACTCAGCGCAACCACAGCACCACTCAGCGCAACCACAGCACCACTCAGCGCAACCACAGCACCACTCAGCGCAACCACAGCACCACTCAGCGCAACCACAGCACCACTCAGCGCAACCACAGCACCACTCAGCGCAACCACAGCACCACTCAGCGCAACCACAGCACCACTCAGCGTAACCACAGCATCACTCAGCGCACCCACAGCATCACTGGTTCAAATATGTTCTCAATGTTTCAAGCTTTATTACAAATGTCACAAAAAATGTTAATATTTCACTTCTGTTCTTGGATTTTCGTCACAATAAAATACACTGAACATAATTTTCACAAAAGTTATTTACAAAAGTTTAAGCTATTGCATTATAAATTAAAATCACTTTTATTTAGGTATTAATTATTTAAAAAAATTAAAAGCCATTGTTGTTTGTAATATCAATACATCTAAGTCACATAAATACAAATATGTTGCATTACAAATGTTATAGGTGTCACATTTGCAAAAGTTATAACTATTGGCATTGTAAATGACAAAGCTATTAATTTAGCTATTTTCAAAAACAACACATAAATTAAAAAAAAAAGTCATTTACAAGACCAATAGCTCAAACTTTCCTAATGCGAGACCTATTGCATTGCAAATGCTTATAAAACAGAAACCCTATGCACACACACTAGAAAGTACATATAGATATCGTATCATTGGATAAGTACAAAGTCACAAAAAGTAAGGTAGCAGAGAGATGAAGTCTTGTGTAGGCTGAAATCTTCAGTTCTTTATTTTCATGACAGAGAAACAGCAGCCAGCCGACACGTGTTTCATCGCTCACGCGAATCTTCAGGGCTGGGAATAACAGAAAAGTCTCTTACAGAAACATCACTACCAATAAGGAGTGTATGTTTACATGCACAACATCCGTGCAGCCAGTAACAAAATCACTAAATCATTGACAAGTTCGTTCATTTGGTGATACTTATATGGAGGAGGTGAGTAACCGTGATTGATTAGTATACCACATGTCGCCATGATAGACACTATGTCAAAAGATACCAACCGTGTAGTGTTGATTAAGACAAGAATAGAGAGTGAGAGTAAGTTAATGTGATCATATAATGACAGGCATATATCGAAAGTGACAAAATTAGGTCAGTATTTAATTCATCATACGTAGGGAAGATCTGACCCCTTAAACCCCTCGGTATACGGTTAAGACGGAGATATTGCTTGAGTGTGGTTTCGTCCCACCACTTGGAGTTCTCTTGTTTCTTGAGTCTCTCCAACTTTATGAACTTGTCTTTAAGCCCCTCTATCTTAGGGGGGAGATTAGTGGCAGAGGCCGTCATAGTTGACATGCTCTTTGTCAGGTTCTCAAATAGTTCCTCTGCCTCCTTACCTGGGTCCATAATAGGACAGGTAAATCTGTCCAGACAGTACCTGGACAGGAATTGGATAAGTAATGCTCTGGGCGGCTACCTTGTACTGACTTAACAAATTTTGAAGCAAGGAGAGGTTTTAATGTCAGTAAAAATTGGGCGCACTGCTAGGAATCAAACGCGCATGGGTTTGCGAAATAGCAACCATAGGTTGGTGGTGCTACTGGGTGAATGGAAAACCTATGAAAGTGGCATAGCAAGCTGGTGAGACCCAACTTATAAAACAGGAACCCTATGCACACACACTAGAAAGTACATATAGATATCATATCATTGGATAAGTACAAAGTCACAAAAAGTAAGTAACTGACATTAAAGCCTTTCCTTGCTTCAAAACATTGCAAATGCTTGTTTTATTGCTCCCCCTACTCTGGCACCATTCGAGATACCGCACCCACTGCGGAGGAGCCCGCACACCCCAGGCACTGGCAATATTTATTTTTGGGACCCCAGCTGCCAACGCAATTCAGAGCTCCCCATACCTGGTCCAATCCGTGGCCCTCTTGATCATTAGAAGCAACCATCTGGGCTCCCTCGGTACCGGCAGCGGTTCCAATATTTAAAAATAATTATTCCATTTGCAGTACATTTTATATTAATTGAATTTTTTTAACAGATACATCTTTTATTTGTTTGTGCCACGCTATTTATTTTCCCACTGCACTTTTTTTCCACTCTATTTATGTGAGGTTTTTATAAAAGTTTTGCAGAACACATTTGTTTTCCATAATAAGTGTGTACCACGCACAATAGTTTTTATAAAATATTCTTTTACGTTTTTTTAGCAAGGTTTGCTGCTAATTATTTATAGGTGTTTTTAATGTTTGGCATTATAGGCTAAAACTTATTTTTGTTCATATTTATGCCCCAGCAATCTCAAAACATAATAAATTAATCTTCTTCGTGGGCTGCAATTGCATAAACCCTAATGAATTACAATCTATGTTCTTATTTAATGTATTATTTCCTTTGTAGTGTGTCAAACATAACCTACTTTATTAGCATTTGAAGTTAGATGCCCTTTTAATTCAAGCAGTAAAGAGTGATGTTTTCTACTGCCATTGGGGGTAAGGGCACCTTTTACAGCCCCGTGACACATTGTCACAATATTAATACGTCTGATAGAACAAAACAGGGGTCATTAGCAATTAAACAGTGGATACACGAGAATTGTCTTTTCATCCTGTTCTCTTCCTTTTAAGCGAGTAAACGCAACATACAATTGAAGCAGAATTAGTCACTGTAAAGTCGAAAGAATGCTCCCAACCCCCACCCATTATATTCTTTGAGGGTGAGAGAAGTGCTCTCTGGTCATTCAGGTCGGCCCGGACTGTTTGCTTCTGTGAGACCTTTTTAGGTCTTGCCCTGGCGAAAGAGCGCTCTCACCGCGAGGACTATAGCTGTCGGCTCAGCCGACAACGAGTGGAGACAAGAGCTGGCCACGCGCGCAGCATTGCCAGAGGCAGATTCAGACGCGCGCCTTCGGATTGGGTCGCGCGCGTGAGCTTGTAACTTAGACAGCTCACGACGCGCGGCTGGTAAGTTTCGGTTTTGCTACTCCAGTGCATGTTGAAAACAGTTGTTTTTTAAATATATACAGCAGACTTTATAACTCGCGCATTGCCACCGTGTGCCAGACGATGTCGGCTCTCATCACACACCGTCACCGTTTATTTTATTTAATGCGAATTTATATAGCACGAACATTACCCGAAGGTGTCAGAGCGCTTTACAAAAGAGCCAGTTGTCTGACATAACGACTTTGAATTACATGAACCAGTGACACGGAGTCCGCCATACCGGGCACAGTGGGTCATGTCGAGAACAGTTTGTGAACCCCAGAAAAGGTTTGCTTTTCTTTGTTTAAAAAATAGTCCTTCAAGGAACAGGAACAGAGCTGATGTAGCTTCCGGCGCCATGTAGTGGTATTAATCATATTAGCTGCTTCGCAATTATTATATACAGCGTGTTTGCTTTAGAATATCTAAATAAATGTTGCAGCATGAGCAGCGGGGCCTAGCAAATTACCCACTCTTGTGATGGGCATACGCAGGAAGAGCAGAACCCTAGAGTCCTGGATAGAGACTACAGGGGTTGCAGGTCCTAGTGCGCACACAGAAGGGGTCATGTAAAGCGCTCCAATACCCTCTGGTTGAGTTTGTGCTTTATAAAACCGCCAAAAAAAACAAGCATTTTCAATCCAACCGGTCTCGCACTTTTATTATGCCTGGTGGCCTCATTCTCACAATCCCATATGTCCCCTTCCCGTTTTGTATCAATTGGTGTTTTTGACAGTACTTCCTCGGTTTTTTTTTTGCACTCTCCTTTCAGAAAGGTCCTTCGCCAAATGGTTTCACTTTTTTTGGTGCTAAACTCAAAGATTGAACTTCTTAAAATTATGTAGGGCCTGCATAAGGAGGACGTGTGCTTATTTCTCTGACCTCCTGCTACATTTGCAAGCACGTTTTGACCTAGACCCTGACCTTTAACAGCCCAAATGATGATCCTAACGGTACCCCGGAAGTCCAATTCCTACACTGACTCCTTGACTCTCACACTTGATCGTTTTAATAAGATGATAAGCCCCCTTCATTTGTGTTGTCGATTGTCTTATTCAGTAATCCTGTTTACTTGTCTTATGTACAGAATTTTAGTTTTTAACTCGTTTAATTCAGACACACATTTTATAAATTGGTGCTTCTTTGTTTTATTAACATTGTAAAGGTTTTAAATAACCATGTACAATAAAGTATTACTTACTGTGTTTACTTAGACCCTGGCGATCCTTTCAGGATCAGGACATGTAGCTCTAAGGACCCTATATGTGAGCTTAGTGTCCTGGTCCGACCTGGACAGACACGTTTTCATATGTGCAACTATAAAATGACCCATGTAAATGAAAACACACACAGACTGGCTCTTGCTCGACTGTACTGTTGAGTATAACCGCTCTGCTCCCAGTCTGGCATGATCGGGGTCTGCAGTCTTGGTTCATACCTGCCAGTCTCTTTCCATGACTGCTGATTCATTTCTGCTATCCATTTCTGCTGATCCAGGCTAGACCACCTATCCACTCCAATTATTATGTATCAACACCAGCGCAACATGTCTTAGGTGCGCCTGGAAGAACTATGAAGGCTACACACCAGCCTCCCAATGAAGCTTTTCAATGGTTTCCCGCCCGCTGGAGAACTCCAAAGAGTCCTCGTCCCCTCAAATGAGTGCTGGTGGGTCCAGCCAGCCCCACCAGTACAAGTTAACTACTGTGCTCTTGAATATAAACCTCACATCTTCCTTCCCCCCCACTGCTGCCACACCTTAGCAGTGACCTAAGCATCTCCCCTGTGGTTGGCACAGTGATCCAAAGAGCCTTCTTCCCCCTTGAATAACTGAGAAGGTCCATCCTTAAAAGAGCTCCACGATGCAGCAGGGGAGAGCATTTTCAATGTCAAATGTAATCATGCAAATGTCTTTGGCAACAGCCCCTAGGATTATCCTCTGACCAGCGAGCTTCTACTACAGGCACGCTTTGAGTCCTGGTGCTGTACGCATCTCTGTGCCTCCCTATGCCCTCCAGTGTCCACCCTTACACCCCTGTGTCCTCACCTCTATGTGCAAGATTCTGCCCCTCCTGCTGCACCTCTTAGCTTCGCTTGTGTGCACTCCTCTCTGCCTACCGCTCTGTGCACCTCTGCGCCTTCCTATGCATTCCTCTGTGCACCTGTACACTCCCAATCTCTTTCGTGCTGTGCGCATCCATGTGCCTCCCCATCCTCGCTTGCACCTCTCAGCATTTATGTGTACCTCTGCGCTTCCATTGTTTCATGTGTGCACGTCCCTGCTTCCTTGTCTATCCCTTCTCTCTTTGTGCATGCTTCTGTCATAAGAACGGACGTGGTACAGGTAGGCTGTTTTTTATTTATTTATTAGTTTTCACTTTTATATAGCGCAAACTTTACCCGCAGGTATCGGAGTGCTTTAAATCAGCCTGCTTATAACAAGCAAGACTAGCACTCTATATTACTGCCAACTTAGATTAGCATAAGCAACAGCTAACCACTCACAAACAATGTTTATATACCAATTGCAAATTTAAAAAAAATGTATGCAAAGCATTGTCATTTACAATGCCAGTAACTCCCTTCCACGAAAGAGCCAAAGCTGATGCACTTTGTCTTTGAAAGTTTTCTGCAGATTCATCAAATGGCACCATGGTTATTACGAAAAGAAAGGCTTTCCTGTGGAAATTCAGTCCTGTCCATATCTATAATGGTGCTTTTGCTTTATAAATAATTTTACCTGTTTTAGGTTTTTTATTGCACAGTAAGCAGTGGTAAAAATACATATACCACATGCAACCATGGAATATGGAAAATATTTCATAGTAGCCTGTGAAATCTGGATTTCATAGTCATATTGACCATTCCCAAACCGTCTGTGTAGAGCTTTAATATAGTCAGGACCATTAGTTTGTGCCGGAGAGTGGAGCAAACTTTGAAACCATATTATTTACATTATGCAGCAAAAAATGAAAAGTATGTTACACTTTCTCTGGCAGTATTATTTTCATCCATTTGAGCAAAAATCATTTTGGTGAAATATGCAGTGTTTGAAAATGATGTGGTAAATACACTAAATCTATAATTCTACGGTAAACACTAGTCCCAATACAACATAAATCAACTGACTTTCAGCATTGCCTATATATTTATCAACCATTTAGTCAAGAAAGCCAAACAAAACTTAAAATACTAGTTCTAGTGAGTGCACTCTAATAGCTGCTCTTTAATGAAAACAACTTTTTCAAGGCAACATCTATAATATGGTTCAGCATTGCCACGTCAGAGTTGTGGTGACATTTGAAAACCACTTCGTTCAGCCTCGTGATGAATGTATGATTTCACCTCAAACCCCCCCCTCCCCACCCACTACCACCACCATATTGCACGGCTACTTCTACTGCTCTACTCTATTCTCTCTCTCTCTCTCTCTCTCTCTCTCTCTCTCTCTCTCTCTCTCTCTCTATATATATATATATATATATATATATATATATATATATATATATATCCATATCCTACTGGCGGTCGCCAGTAGGTAGTTATAGTTAGGATTTTTTTCAATGTTAAATCTCAAAATTCTATTTGGAATAACTTTGGCGCCGGTTGACGAATCTGCATGAAAATTTCCTCAAAATGGCCTCTTCGAGCTCCGGTCCTTCCCTGAAAGTTTGGGGGGGATGCGTCAAGCGGGGGCCGAGATAAAAGGGGGGTCCCAAAACTCGTTTTCCCCATGTTCATTTCCATAAGGCGGTCGACCTCACTTTTAGCCCGAACGGCTGAATGGATTTCCACCAATCTTGGCAAAATTGTAGGGACTGGTAGCCCGATGTGCCTTTGCTATGTCTCAAGATATGTGCTCTAGTGGATTTTGAGTAATTTAGGTAAAAAAAAAATATATATATCTGTAAGCACGCCCCAGTACGCGCTCCAGGGAGCTCTCCGGGCGCGCTACGCGACTTGCGCACGGAAAGCTGATTGGCTTTCGGGTGTCTGTAAACATTCCAAACGGTCTGGAGCGGCCGCCATCTTGTGTCTCGGTATGATCGAGACACAAGAGGTGGCCAAAGCAAAGGGGGAAAAGACCATTAGGGGGCAGAGTAGACCCCCCTGACCCCCTAGGTTTCATGTGAGGGCTATAAAAGGGCTAGATTTGCGCGGGGGGGGGGGGCGCCAGGTACGCGCACCGGGGAGCGCACCAGGGAGAAGAGAGAATGGCAGAATTTTAAAATTTAAGTCATTTTATATAAATGGGAGGTAGTTCTGAAAAGAACTGTTTTTTATTTTTGTTATTTTATATTTTTTGGGGGTTTTTTTAAATTTTTTTTTCTTTTTTTGGTTTTTCAGAACATTTTTTGGTTTTTTTTGTATTTTTTAAGGGGATAAACAAAAAACAGGCATTTCAAAAAGGCTCAACAGGAGAAAAAAAAAGTGCAACAAATTAATATTTCCTTTGGCCCTTGTGGTTTTCCCAAGCACGAATAATAAGAGTGATGCATTGCTCACCATAGCAAATCGTTTGACCACAAAATTTACAAACCATTTTAAAATTTGAAAAGTTGGTTTGTATGATGGAGCATGTCTCCCTAACTTCTGGTCCTGATGGGGTGGAAACAGTAGTTTGGGAGGTGTTGGCAAAAGATTGGACAGGGTTTTTGGCCAGTTCCCTGACCTCTGCCCTAGAATAGTTATTGGGATGCTTTCTAAGCATATGCCTAATCATTGTGTGGTTGCCGAAGGAGTATTTCTTGTTGGGATTCCCCCTTGACCGCTCCTGATGGCAGGTTGCTTTAGGTGCATTTACTTTTTTTTTGTCACTCGGGATAGAAAAAAATTGCCGTATGATGTGCTCTTTTGGCTTGTAGGTTATGTTGTCCTCTCGGACGAATCTACTCTCCTCTTCGTCCTCCTCCTCCTCCTGTTCTTGATCTCCACCACTGTGAAGTTGTGGAGGTCCTTGTGGTGGTGGTGGTGGTGGTGGTCCAGAAGATCCAGCAGCTGCAGCTAATGTAGCCATTTTCGACAGATATAAGTAAAGGTCTTCCTCTCTCAAAGCAAAAAGGTAGAATAAGGAAAAAAGGTGTGGGCTTTCATCATTTGGAGAAAAAGAAATATCCTGAACCAATGAAAGTGTTAATTTTAGGTCACATGACCAGGGGTTTCATCATTATGAAACCAAAACTGTTATGAACCAATGAAAAGTATAATTTTTAGGTCATATGACCCGACGCGCTTACGCTACGCGCCCGGGGCGCGCCCCGGGTCGCGTCACGTAAGCGCGTCGGAGGATTACGTTGCGCGATCGTATTCGCTCGAGCGCTTCCTGGTGCGCTTACACCGTGCGTATCACGCGGCTACGCGATACGTCACGATCATGTTTTCGTTCGCGAAAATGGCGCTTACGGGACGCTCCCCGGGGCGCGCTCCGGGGCGCTTCATAATAGTACGCTTTCCGTTGCGCTCCCCGGGGCGCGCACCGGGAGCGCTCCGATGCAAAAAAAATATATATATACAAAAAACTAAAATTGAAGGGACTGGTAGCCTGATGTGCCTTTGCTATGTCTCAAGCTATATGCTCAAGTGGTTTTTAAGAAAATTAACTTAAAACAAATATATATTGGGACACTTTGGGCTATATATATGTTAGAGCCCAAATGTAGCCCAAATGTAGACCAATGTACTTATAAAGTGAGACTTATAGTTGGGAATTAGCATTTAAAAATCTATTGAATTCAATGTAAAAACCATAGGTTTCACACCAGTTATAGTTAGGAATTAGCATTAAAAAACCTTTGAAATTCACTGAAAAAAACCAGAGGTTTCACACCAGTTATAGTTAGGAATTAGCATTTAAATAACCTATTAAATTCACTGAAAAAACCATAGGTTTCACACCAGTTATAGTTACCTGGAAATTTTACTGACATAAAACCATTGAAATTCCCACGTTATAGTTAGTTGGACTCACTATAACTTGCGCGTGCAATGCACTGCTGATGACGTCACATATTACATCACTCATGACATGGTCAGTGACATCACTCATGACATCACTGATGATACCATCCTTGTGACAGCGTGACAGACCTCCTTTCACTGTAATGTAACCCTTGAAACACGTATTCAAAAATACAAACTAACATTTTCAAAGCAATGCAGATACCCATACCAGTTACAACAACCAAATTATAATTCCAGCATTTATATACACATCCACTCATTCACCAACAGTTCTATATAGTAACTCATACATATACTCACTCATCATATGTAGTGATACACCTATACATCCTGTTACACACCAACAGTGATCCAAAAGTTACTTACACATACTAACACATGCAAATATACTATTGAACATCCATTTATTTGCATATACAACTATACACACACTACCACCTTACTTCTAAGGAAACTTACACATACTTACTCTCTTAAACAATCACTTATAGAAACACATACATATTTAAACAGGAACTCTTTCAATCTCTCTCTCACATATACTCACTTTTATACATCAATACTCAGATATACTAGATTAAAACATATGTCGTTACTGATAAATACACTAGTGTCATTCACTCACTAACACACACATATACACACTCATCCACCCATACAGTCCTGCACATATGCTGTCTTCAAAACACATACAAACAGAGAGTCAGTCATTGATGCATCTATGTGCTAAGTAATACCCCCACCAAACCATACAGACACTCATACTGTTACTAAAAAAACATCTAATAACCCATATACACACACATGTAGCTACTTACCAACCCATGCAGCCACTTATACACAAAGTGAAACACTGATACATATACTTAAATATTTAAACATTACTCGCTAATATATGTATTCACTAAGATACACTTAATAAGCCAGTTAACCAATCAATTTTAAGTTAAAAAAACACCCTAGATCTACTAAAGACAAGAATGGGTTTATCTGGAACTGTTCTCAAGTGGTTCACTTCCTTTCTTAACAACAGGACGCAGAAATTCAAGAGCAACAACCTGATGTCCTCGCCAATACCTGTAACGCTAGGCGTCCCACAAGGATCCTCTCTATCCCCAACTTTGTTCAACCTAGTCATGGAACCTCTCACCACCCTGCTACAAGCATCCAATGTACACTTTCACATGTACGCCGATGACACTCAACTTTATCTCAAATTACAATCCCCCAAAGACATCTTGCTCCTGAACTCAACGATCAGAGACACCCAATCCTGGCTTGCCGACAATCATCTCAAACTCAATGCCCTGAAAACAGAGTTCCTTCTGATCTCACCACCAGCGAAGATCTCCACCACGCAAATTTGGCTTAAACACCTAACTGCACTCAATGTACAACCCACCATCGTGGACTCAGCAAAATCTTTAGGCATAACACTCGACTCCAATCTCAACATGCAGCAACATATCAGCAAGGCAACAAAGGGAGCGAACTTCCAGATCAATACCCTGAGGAAACTTAAACCCTTCCTCCCAGCCAAAGACTTCCAAACCGCAGTGCAAGCTCTAGTCATCCCTCGAATTGAATACGGCAGCACCGCCCTCTGCGGACTCCCCCTAACTACAACCGCACCACTGAGAGCTTCTCTAAACGCTGCAGCGAGACTCATCACGGGGTCAAAAAAGCACTCCCATATTACCCCTGACTTGAAATCCCTGAACTGGCTGCCTTTTGAAGCCAGAATACATCTGAAAATCGCCTGCTTGACACACAAGGCGGTACACCTAAACTCACCCTGCTACCTCGCTCAGAAACTGACAATCTCGGGCGGAGCGAGAAACACTACAGGCACAAACAATCTTCTGCTGAAACCTCGAAGATTCCGGAAGGAAAAAACATATAAGCGCTCCTTCTCAGGAATGGCGCCTAGGATCTGGAACTCACTCCCTCCCGAAACCAGGCTCAACTCCTCCACTACACTCTTTAAAAAAGAAGTAAAAGCTATCCTCATGGCTAAATACACTTGAACTATTATCTCGAACTCTCTTAATACTCTGCTACAATCTGTACTACATGTTTGACCCCTCTGCTTATTTGTATGAGTTGTCTTATTATTCACATGACTGGCTTTGCAGCCACCTATTTGTACTGTTTGATTTATTGATTTGTATGTCTGACTTTGCTCCCTCATGTACCCATCTACGTAAAGCGCTCTGATATCTGCAAAGATCTTGTCCGCGCTATATAAAACTCTCTAAATAAATAAATAAATCCTTTTAGACACTTATTTAAACATGTATTCTTCCATCGACCTTTACATATACATATATAAAACATATTTATTTTTCAGAAAGACACACATTCACTGGATGATGTCATCAGTGATGTCATGAGTGATGTCATGAGTGATGTCACTGACCATGTCATGAGTGATGTAATATGTGACACACAACATGACGCGTTTCAGCCGGGTTTCCCCGGCCTTGATCACATGACGTGTTAGGAAAACTAACACCCATAAATACCATGAAACAATTAGGACCCTCCCATCCTTCACATAGAGAGAGAGAGAGAAAACAGGCTGAGTCATTTATAAAGTGCATTATGCATATGTGCAAAGATAAGAAAATGCAATCCTTTAAAAAACAATAGTTCAAAAAATCATATCGAACATTGTTTTAAGCAAAGTTGACACATTGCTAAAAGTAAATGGAAAGAAATTTACAGATATTTCATGATTATAATCAAGAAAGAAAATCCGGGGCCAGTGCCCAAATCCTAATCCATCAAAAGGACTACCAATATTGCACAAGATGACGAAAATCAATCGATCATGGTAAAATACCCAATGTGCAGAAAGTGAAAATGTGACTGTTACTAGCCACACATTATTGTAAATTAAAATCAGATGATATTGGGGATGCAATCATCAAGCAAGTCGTATAGAAGCAAAGAGAGGTACAGCAATTCATATAGTTTAAATCAAGTTATCAAATACAATCGAGAAGGATCGTTCAAAACACATTTTCAAATATATATATGATATAAGAGAACTTTAAAATACGGTTTTCTCAGTGGGATCATCATTGAGTACAACAATATATTTAGTATATACAGAGAACAGTAGAAAGCTGATGATACTCTGCCAGACTGTCCGTTAGACAAGCTAAAGGATCAAAAAATATTTTTAACACAAATAAGAACTCATGTTAAAATTCATTGCAATCAATAAAAACAATATCCATAGGAAAAAACCTAAACTCATACATATATATATATATATATATATATATATATATACACACATACACATTCGATTTGCATTAGAAGACCACAATCAGTTGAGGATAGACGTGTCATGAATATAAGATCGATTAGAAGAGGATAAGGCGCTGATGTTGAGCCCAACATCAGCAATGCAGATAAAATAGTTTTTTAGATTACAAAACCATACTACTGCTAGGACCAAATCTTCCCCTGTATTGAGACCATTAAGTATCTTGGTATTAAGTCTAACTATGTATTGACTCTCTAGCTGGCGGAGTTTCTTTTCTCTGTCTCCACCCCTTATAGATTTTGGCACATAGTCAATTACATAATATTTTAGGTCCTCCAGTTTATTTTGGTGCACAAGTTTAAAATGGCGGGCAACCGGATAAGATGGATCAGAATTCACGATTGCCCGCAAGTGCTGGAGGATCCTATTGAATACCGGGAGTTTGGTACTACCAATATATTGAAGATGACAAGTACATTCTAAAACCTATACCGCGCAGTCAGTTTTACAAGTATAGTGTCCGTTAATCTTATTCAATGAGCCTGAAAAAGGATCCAAGAAAGACTGTTTATTCGTTCCGAACTTACATGCACTACAAGAGAAGCATTTTACAAAACCCCTCTTATCAGTCAGCCAATTTCTTTTATCAATCACTTCTGGATTGGTTTTAACTAATGCATCACGCATAGACGTTGCTCTTCTAAAAGTAATAGTAGGCTGATTATGAAGTTCAGGAGATAAAGTGATATCAGTGTGCAAGATAGACCAATGCTTACTGACAATTTTTCTGACGGCCTGCTCCTGGTTACTGAAAGTAGTAATTAACCTTATCGGTGGTGGGACAGTTATTGAAGCAGGACTCACATCAGTTACTTCACTTGCCTCTAATGGAGCAACAGTATTCAATTTGTCAAGAGCCCATTGTAGATCTTTGACCTTATATCCTCAATTTAAGAATCTATTCCTAGACTCATTCAAGCACGTGTCTAAGTCCTCTTTCCTATTGCAAATTCTCTTTATACGTAAAAACTCACCGTAAGGAATACTTTTTATGAGGTGCCTAGGGTGAGCACTGCTGGCATGAAGGATGGAATTTCCAGCAGTTACTTTGCGATGTAATTTAGTGCAAATATTCATACTATCAACAAAGACCTCAACATCTAAAAATTCTACCTTTGAATCACTGACTTGTGCTGTGAATTCTAAATTCAGGGTGTTACTATTAATCTTGCTGACAAAATTAAAGAGCTGATTCTTTGGTGCCTTTCCATATGACAAACTATTATTATTATTATTATTATTATTATTATTATTAATCGGGTTTTATAAAGCGCAAACAACCCGGAGGCCTCGTAGCGCTCACGTCATCGATGAAACGCCACCATCTGTTAACGTGTTTTGAAAAATCATCATTGTGCGATTGCATGAGGACGTGTTTCTCCCACCAGCCAACGTGCAAGCACGCATAGCAGGGAGAGAAACACGCCCCCATTGCCACACCTCTGAGTTGTTGGAACAATTCTTTATTAAAAATAAAGAAATTGTTAGTCAGACATAATTCAATCACATGGAGTAGCATTTTGTTATGTTCATTATAACAATTATTTCTGTTAGCGTTCAGGCCATCTTGATGGTTAATACTGGTGTAAAGGGAGCAGATGTCCATCACTAAAAAGTGGTACCCATCCTCCCAAGTCACATCTTTAAGTTTTTCTAAGAAATGCCCTGTATCACGAATAAAAGAAGGTAAATCAGCTACATAGTCGTGAAGAAAGAAATCCACATATTTAGACATGGATTCTAGCAGGCTACCTTGAGCCGAAATAATTGGACGGCCTGGCACTGGAATGATCTGATTGTGTACTTTAGGGAGTAAATATAAGGTAGGAGTAATAGGGTACTCGGTTCTTAAAAAGTTGTACTCATCCTTATCAATCAAATTCTCCCTCTTCCACTTCGATAGCTCTTTAAAAACCTGATCCTTCACTTTTAGTAAAATGGGGAAAGCAACTTGTCTGTAGCAATTGACATCATTTAGTTGTTTTTTAGCTTCTTAGCTTCTTCCATGTATGCATCTCGTGGCCACAGAACAATATTCCCGCCTTTATCTGCTTTGTTGATTGATATTTTTTTCTTTACTCAATTTATCCATTAAGCGGAAATACTGTTGCTCTCTAAAGTGGCCTTTTTTTATTTGAAGAGATGCATTTTTTGTGTTAAGCTTTGAGATCATTAATTACACAGTCACCAAAAATATCAATAGCATCTCTTGCCATGACAGGCATAAATGTAGATGGTGGACGAAAGGGAGTAAGAGCAGCATTAGTAGTGGAGATACCCATACCCAAAAGATCCTCTTGTGTACTCAGAGCGTTGTCATCATTATCATCTGCCAAACCACTAACTGTACGCAATGTTAGTACATCAGCTACCTGAAATCGAGAACTAGGCTGATTACTAGCAATAATAGAAGTTGCTTTTACATTCGCTTTTTTAAGTTTATGAAACTTTATAAGTTTTAGTTTCCTAATAAACTTAAATATATCAATGCGTGATTGTACATATTTAAAATTGCTTTTAGGACAAAAAGAGAGTCCCAATGACAAACGCTGCAGTTCAGCAGTGTTTAATTCAAGCTCTGTTATGTTAATAACAGTGTTGACAGATGATGTACCAGTATCCATTGGTTGACTCACCTGGATATTCAGTTTCTCTTTTTGTAACCTCCGCTCTTTCCTCCTCTCTTTACGTTGCCTGTTGCGTTTGCTGCATTTTGTAACTGCGTCTGAGGTGCCCAAGATCTGAGCGTTTGACGACGGTCCTCGATCATGAACCCCAATTCTTCCGAGGGAGTGAAGCTTTGGGGTTCCGCCATATTTAAATGCATTTCATTTTCATTTGGAGTTAGCTCATCATTACTGCTAGATGGTATGCTTGTGCCTGAACTAGATGCAGCATCTGAGATGGTTCCTTGATTAACAAATTAATGGGGGTTGGACCTTGTTCATAGCGAGTTTTTTTACATTATCAAAGCATTTCGCAATTGTAAAGATACGTCCAGTCTCATAATCGCGCTTATCACGTCCAAATTTAGTGATTTTCCGATTCATTATCACGTTTTCATGTTTATCAAGGCGCTTTTGTATCTCATCTCTTCCTTTTTTAACAGCATCTTTTTGGTCGAGGACATCAAGTTCATTAATCAGTGTCTCAATTTCCGCCGCTATTTCCACTCTATCTATCTCGGCGTACTTCACCAACATTATCACCATGTTCATTGAGCATTCCAAATTGTTCGTAGCCCATTCCTTTAACATAAGTGGATTCGGCTTGTCAAACGATGGGGCAATTAGCACACGCAGTCCTCTAGGCACCCTTCCTGCCTCTTTGTATTTCTCTAGGGATTTGCGCTCCCACCACTTAGTTAACTCATTTTTTTGAAGTTTTTCTAATTTTTTCAGTAGACTTTTTAGATCCTTTGCTTCTGTTGCTTGCGCATTAAACTGTTGCTTAGCCCCGGTCGTTACCGGCATCTTAGCAAACATTGCATCCGCACGTTCATCTCGGTTCCTAAGAACGTCGGTTGTGGACGCCATAGCGATATATTAGGCACTAGAGATATGCACAGTTCAAAATATATATATATTATACACACACACACACACACATTCATATAAAAAAAAACTTCACTTATAAGAACAAAGATCACAGGGACATTATTGTTAGGCTCAGATTTCACTCTTACAAAACCATAGCAGATATAGTTACCTATGCTAACTATAACTTCTGTCCCCTCAATGCACTGCTTATGACCTCACATATTTACATCACTCATGCCATCTAAAGTGACATTACTCATGACATCATCCAGTGATTGTAAGTGTTTTCTAAGACTTTGAGTGTTGAACATATATGCTAAGCTACTGCAAAAGTTTAATTAGTATGCTAGGTGTACTATTAATGAGCGATACTACTTTTAACATATAGTATGAGTAACTGTGTGTATCCTTGAGTGAGTATATGTGTGAGTGGCAATATGGGTGTATGAGTGGGTGTGTGAGTTGGTGTCTGGCTGTATGAGTGAGTGACTGGCTGTACGAGTGAGTGACTAGCTGTGTATGTGTGAGTGGCTGTATTGGAGCTTATGTGTCTATCTGAATGGCTGTATGGGTGAGTGAGCGGAAATGTGTGAGTACTTGTGTGGATGTGTGAATGGATATGTAAGTGGTTGTATGGGTGAGTGGCTGTGTTGAGAGGCGGAGTGAGTGGCTGTGTGAATGGCTGTATAGGTGAATAAGTGGGTGTGTAATTGCTGAATGGGCGAGTTTGTAATTGTATGAGTTGCTATATGGGTGAGTGGTTCTGTGAGTGGCTGTATGAGTGAGTGGGTGTATGAGTGACTATGGATGACTACACAGATGTATGGGTACTTGTATGGGTCAGTGAATGGGTATATGACTAGTTTTGTGGGTGTACAAGAGATAGTATGGGGGGGTGGGATTGGTCTGTCAATGTCATCAATGATTTCATTTGAGAAGGCATCAGTGATGTCACTGACTATGTCATGAGTGATGTAATATGTGAGGTCATTAGCAGTGAATTGTGGGGGCATAAGTTATAGTTAGCTCCGGTAACTAACTGCTGAATTTCTATGGTTTTGTGCGAATAAAATCTGAGCCCAACTATAGCGTTCCTGTCCCCCTTGGGTATTTCTGTGAATTTCTAAGGTTTTTTTAAATTCTATTTCCTAACTATAACCTCCCTTAAATGATTTTCTAATGTTTTTTAAATAGTAGTCTTGTTTGCAGAGTTTTAGAGAAATGAGGCGGGGACCTCTGGCCAGCTCTCAGCAATCCTGCAGTGAGGGGCTTACGGGAGGCAACAGTAGGGGTTCTTGGACCTTGGAGACCATCGGCATCCAAGGGAACTTCATCCCCCACACAGTATGGTGCCAGGAGGTGCGTTTGCATAATGATGGACAAATGGGGTGTGGCCTCCACAGACCTCTCCTCAATCCTTCTGTGTGGGACTTACTGTAGGTAACAGGAGGGACTGCTGGCTCTCGAGGACCCTCAGCAAGGGGACTTCATCCCCCTAACCAGCGTTGCGCCAGCACGTGCGTTTGCAATGTGGTTGAGAAAGGCGGCGGGGCCTCCGACGACTTCGGCCGGGCTTTTTAAAAAAGATTTTTATTTTATTAGGGAAAGGGGGCTGTTTGGCACCCCTTCCCAGGGCTGGGGCTAGTCCTTTCTGCAACTGGGTTAGGGGGTTGCGTCCCGGGACCCCATCCTCCGGGGCCCACCATTTTTGTTTTCAAATAGGAGAGGGGGTCCCCTCCCTGGGCCTATTTCGGGTGCAGGGACCCCATCTCCTGAGGCTCAGCCTTTTATTTTATATTATTTTTTGGAGTGGAGCTGCGTAGTCCCTCCTACCCCGGCAAGTTTTGGCCCGGGGACCACATCCTCCGGGGCCCTCCCATTTTTAACTGAAGGTGGAGGGCTGTTTGGCCCCCTTCCAGTGGCCTATTATGGCCTCTGGGACCCCTTCCCCCGGGGCTCGCCCATGTCTGCTGGGTGACACCAGGGCACCCAGTCTCCACTGGAACCACGGGGAGAGCCTGAATGCCCCCGCGGTCCCTGCCGGCTCCCTGCCTCCTGCGGGAGCTGGCATTGCTTTTCAAACATAGGGCGCTGCTAAACCTGCTCCCTGTGTCTGAACGAAGTTCTGCTCTGCTTCCAGCAAACAAGAGCATTTTGCTAGCTCTTGCTTGATGAAGGGGTGCGTTTGCTGTGACTTGATGGGAGCGGTAACGCTCCTGCCAAGTCACAGCAAATAGCTATGTCCCGGGTGTGGGCACCCAGGTACAGAACAGCAGCCAGCCCTGGAGGTGGCAGTCCCCATGGCCACCTACGGCTCCAGGAGGGTGGGGGGGGGGAGTGAGGGGGGGCATCACGTGGTCCCCCTCCTTTGTTGTTTATAGGGCCTGCTCGGAGGGAGGTGCTGGTCCCCGGGGCCGAAAACGACCAGGGAGCATGGACCATGCTGCCCCTCTCCCATTTTAAAAAAAAAAAAAAAAAAAAAAAAAAAAAAAGAATTCCCCTAGGAGGTGGTGGTCTACGGGGCCTTTGGGGGTCCTTGAGGCCTCCCCATTAAAAATTAAATATGGCCCTAGGGAGGTGGTTGGTGGTCCCCGGGACCCGTGGGGAGTCCGAGCGGAGCCCACACTGTAGAAGCCCTGGGAAGGTGGTGGTCCTTGAGGCATTTATAAGCCCCAGGCGGGGAGGCCCGTACACCCCGACCCCTCTTTTATTTTGCAAATGACCACAGGACCTTGCCCACAGTACGGCTATTGTTGTTCCCGGTTGGTGAGGCTCTGCGAATCCTCTGGCACATTCCTTCCTGCGGGCTCCCAGGCTGCCTCGCTTCCTCCTCTGCCGGCTGGGAGGCAAGCGGGCTCTCTCCCCTCACCGGCAGGCAGCATTCCCTTCCTTCCTGTGTGTAATCAAGCCTGCCCACACCTCATGTGTCCTTACCCTCCTCTGTATGCAGCCGACCCTGGTCGGTCTGTGGCGCACAGGAGCACCCCACTCTCTGTGTGAAATCCAGCCCGACTGTCTCTCACAGATCCATCCCCTCCGAGCAGGTCCTCTGTGTATAGAAGCCAGCCCGGCTCTGTGGCTCACAGATCACCTCCGTGGGTGTGTACAGCCTGGTCTGTGGCGCACAGGACCCTGTTGTGTGTAATCAGCCCGTCTCTATCTCTCACAGACTCCTTCCCTCCGAGCCAGCCTGGCTGCGTGGGTCATAGATCACCCCGTTTGTGTGTACTGCCCAGCCAGGTTCTGTGGTCCACAGGACCATGTTGTGTGTGATCCAGCCGGGCACTCATTCTCTGTCACAGACCCCTCTCATTCGAGCCTGCCCTCTGTGTATTTGAGCCACTGGTAAGGTCTTATCCTTGGGTGTGCGCAGCCCAGCGGGGCTCCGTGGCGCACTGATCCCTTCTCTCCCTGTGTAATGCAGCTCGGGCCGGCTAGGAGTGTGTCTCAAAGAACCCTTCCCTCCAAGCCTGCCCTTTGCCTCACATGTTGTTTCTCTCTGTGCACATGCCATCCTGGCTCTGTCCCGGGCAGACCCCTCCCTATGCTGTTTCTCTCTATGAACATGCCAGCCTGGCTCCTCTGACTCGCACAGGCCACTCCCCTATGGTATTTCTCTCTGTGCACATGCCAGCCTGGCTCTATCTCGCGCAGACCCCTCCCTAAATTGCTTCTCTGTCTACTTGCCACCCTGGCTCTGTCTCATGCGGACCCCTCCCTATGCTGTTCCTCTCTATGAATATGCCAGCCTGGCTCCTCTGACTCACACAGACCCCTCTCCTGTGGTGTTTCTCTCTGTGTACATGCCACCCTGGCTCTGTCTCGCGCAGACACCTCCTCTGTCGTGTTTCTCTCTGTGTACATGCCAGCCTGGCTCTGTCTCGTGCAGACCCCTCCGTATGGTGTTTCTCTCTATGAACATGCACATGCACCTCCCTGTGGTGTTTCTCCCTGTGTACATGCCAGCCTAGTTCCTCTCTCGGCCAGACATCTCCCCTGCGGTGTTTCTCTCTCTATGGACATGCCAGCCTGGCTCTGTGGCTCAGTGATCTCCGTGGGTGTGTGTAGCCCAGCTGCATCTTACAGACCCCTCCGAGTCTGCCCTCTGCCTCACATGTCGTTTTTCTCCGCGTCTGTGGCCCACAGCCCTCCTCCGTGGGTTTGTGCAGACAGAACAGATTCACCCTCTCTTTCACACAGGCCCCCCACCTTCTGTTTAACCACGACCGAGCTCTATTTAAACCAGACTCTTTGCCCTACTGGGTAACAACCAGCTTGGCTGGGTGTCTGATAGAACCAAGCCAGCTTACACGGGAGGGGTCTATCACACAGACCCTCCCGTCTAACTCAGCTTGCCTCTGGTTCTCTCACAGACACCAACACCTCTGCCCACCCAAGTATCCCAGCCTGGCTCTGTGTTACACAGACACCTACTCTCCTGTGTAACCCCGACAAGCTATAAGTCGCACAGATCATACCCAGGTGTCTAATAAAGGGTCTGCTCTGTGTATCTCACAGACCAACACCGTCCTGTCCCTGTGTAAACCAGCCCGGTTCCGTCTTGCACACCTGTCCCCTTCCTTGTGACAAAGCAGGACCTCCCCTCACAGCCCAACCCCCCCCCCCCCCCCACCTCCTGTCTTGCATAGTTTTGCAGCGTGAATCTTTCTGGAGGTTGTGTTGTCCGTTTGGATCAACACCCTGTTTCCGAACAGCTCCTTCTGAAAGGCTATTAAGGCTAGGAACGCAGTTTTTAGTTCAAGGTAGTTGATGTGCTTGACCGCATCCTGCTGCGACCATAGCCCCCTCACCTTGAGTTTGTTAATGTGTGCACCCCACCCCAGCTTAGAGGTGTTTGTTGTGATGGTCACTGTTGTAGTTGGTTGTGTGAATTGTTTCCCCTGCGAATATATTTTCCTTGTTCCACCACGCTATTTCCTGATTCACTGCGTGTGTGACCACTTCTAGACCTTCCCAACTCCCTGTTGCCTGTCACCATTGCTGCTGAATCCATTCCTGGAATGGTCTCATATACATGACAACATCATTCCCATTAGCTTGCTCACTGTCAGAACCTGCCCCTTGCGGTAAAGACGTGTTTCCTTCAGTATCGCCAATGTTCTCTTCCTGCTGAAAAACACTTTGGCCTGTATGGTGTCGATTTCTGCCCCTAAGAATATCTTCATCTGCTCCAGCTCGGTTGACGATTTTTCCCAATGTATTGAGAAACCTAGTTGAGTCCGTGTTTGTACGACCTGCTGGATGTGTTTGCAGTGACTGTCCAAACTTGCCTTTTTGAGCCAGTCGTCGAGATAGGGGTATACATGTATTCCTTGTCTTCCTAGGTGTGCTGCGACTGCTGCTAGGCACTTTGTAAACACCCTTGCTGCGGATTTGAGTCTGAATGCCAGTACTGTGAACTGGTAGTGAGTTTGGTTGATCACAAACCTTAGTAGACATTTGTGCTTTTGGTTGATGGGGATGTGCAAGTACGCGTCCTTTAAATATATAGTTCCCATATAATCCCCTTGTTGTATTTGTGGTATTACCTCTTGCAGGGAAATCATTTTGAATCTTTGAGTCCTTATGAATTTGTTCAAGAACCTTGGATATAGGATAGGTCTTAGTGTTTCGTCCACCTTTGGCACGAGGAAGTAAGTGGAGTAAACCCCCTTGTTCCTTTGGTTGTGCGGGACTACCACTATCGCCTTCTTGCTGAGCAGTTCCTGCGCTTCTAGTCGCAAGAGCGAAAGTTCCTTTGCTGAGTGTGCCTTGTTTCTTGGTTTCCTGTTTGGAGGTTGTTTTTCTAGCTCTATGCAGTATCCGTATTGTAGAATGTTCAGTATCGATTTGTCTGTTGTGACTTTCCTCCATTCATGGATAAAGTCTTTTTTTCTGCCTCCTACTGGTGTTGTGTTTTCGAGGTACTGTTTATTGTGTAACGCCCAGTTTTTGTTTTTGTGCATGTCCTTTTGCCCAACCCAAGGTGTTGCTAGGGTGGGTGCCTGATTTTTGGCGAAGTCACTTGGGGGTAGGCTGCAGGCCTCCTCTCCTAGTTTGCCCTCGTTTGTTTGTGCGCCCTCGAAAGGACTGGCCCCGGCGCTAGTACTGCCAGTGCTGCTGTCCCTATTGTTGCTGGCCTTGGTTGTTTCCTTGATAGCTTTGTTGGAACGTTTGGTGCAATGTAGTAGGCACGTTGCCTCCCCTACCACCTTGCCTTCTCCCGGGTGTACCCCTTCTCATCCCTCTGAACTGCAGCGCTCCCATGGACCTTGCTGTCTCGTTGTCCTTTTTGAGCTGGCTTACTTTGTCATCAACTGATGTGCCAAACAGTTGCTCTCTGTGAAAGGGTGTGTTCAGGATGTTTTTCTGCACCTCTGGCTTGAAGCCTAAAATTCTAAGCCATGCGTATCTTCTCTCGGTAACTCCGATCATCATCTGTCTGCTGGACGTGTCCGCAGCATCCAAGGCCGATTTTAAACATGTATTCACCATGTTTTTGTCCTCTTCTACCAGGTGAGCTGCCCTTTGGTACTGGTCTGGTGGATGCTTTAGGAGTTGCCCCACTTCCTCCCAGTGCTGGTATGCGTGCTTGTTGATTGGTGCGTTGGAGTTTGTGATGCGCCATTGAATTGCCGCACTCTGCTCCACTTTCCTCCCCACTAGGTCCATCCTTCTACACTCCTTGTCTGGAGGTGGTCCGGCATTCGTGGGTACATTGGCCCTCTTCCTAGCCGTTGCTGTGATTATGGAATCGGCTGGCACTGACTCCTGGATGTATGCAGGGTCATTTGAGGAATGCTTATGCTTTTTCTCCGTTCTTGGAATCACTGCTTTGCATACTGCTGGTTCTTTGAAGGCATCCCTTCCCTGGACCAGCAGACTAGGGAGCATGGGCAGGAACTGGCTCCTAGTTTGTTGACATCGCAACTGTGAGACATATGGTGATGCCCCAAAACCATGGCACATTAGCTGCTTCTTATGTAGTAATTATCGTTCATTTTTCACCATATTTTAACCTTTTCACTCTATATTCTCGTATTTTCATCATTTATGTTGATCAACAGATTTTAGTCCGCGTGCAAGGAAATGCCAATTTCCTGAGTTTCTCATATTTCTGATGGGCCATCCGAACCTCTTCTTTCAAAAATACGTGCTGAAGCAGATTTCATCCAAAAAGCAGTTTATTAACAACCCAATGCATTTCGGGCCTCGTAGGGCCCTTCGTCAGTGGTAACTGGAAAATTAATGAAACGGGTGTTGTAATACACTGCGCCACTGTACTTATTAATTCCAGAGTTAGCAGGTACGTGGGGAGTAATTTGGATGGCACTTAGGTTGACAGGTTGAGAATACACGTGCAGTTTAACTTTGTTAAAAGTATACATCGCAGCTCACGAAATTACCCTCAGCAGGAGGATGTGAAGTTTAGTCAACACTGCTGAGTGTTTAAACAAAGTCATACGCACGATGTAATTAGGAAGGATGGAGGGCGGGATGCCTGTTTGGAATCATTTTGTATCACCGAAAGTCGAGGGATAAGCGTTAAATTAGGAATGTTGTACGAAACTTAGCATATGGGCCCAAAACATGAAAAGCAGGAGGAGAATATAGTACTCGTACAGTTATGGGTTAAGAGGCGATTTGGTGAACGTAGTTGCTAACACATAAATCTGACCAGGAGCAAGCTAACCATGATAGGATTAGTTAATATGTCCAGTTTCAGCAGCGCACATAATTGTATTGTTTTATTATTATTATATTGAATGAGTAAATAACTAATGAATATTGAATTAATATGTACAGTGGCGCAGTGTATTACAACACCTGTTTCATTAATTTTCCAGTTTCCCTGACGAAGGGCCCTACGAGGCCCGAAATGCATTGGGTTGTTAATAAACTGCTTTTTGGATGAAATCTGCTTCAGCACGTATTTTTGAAAGAAGAGGTTCGGATGGCCCATCAGAAATATGAGAAACTCAGGAAATTGGCATTTCCTTGCACACGGACTAAAATCTGTTGATCAACAGAAATGATGAAAATACGAGAATATAGAGTGAAAAGGTTAAAAAATGGTGAAAAAATGAACGATAATTACTTCATAAGTAGCAGCTAATGTGCCATGGTTTTGGGGCATGACCCTATGTCCCACAGTTGGGATGTTACATAGCACGTGTCACTGGGGCTGGGCACGTTACCACTGAGCACGCTTTGGGAGATCAAATGATGAGAATGGTTTACACGATACAGATAAGGTGTGCAACCCATCTACAAATTATGTCCTTGTTTGTTGAGGCAGCAGAGTTTCCAGGAGGAAACATGCCTTGGGCTTCTCCTCCTCCAGTTTCACCCCATAAGTCTGTGCAGCCTTTTGGACGACCATATTGTAGATTCCTATGTCTGCCGGTGAAGGACTCGAACGGTAGGTGTCTACTCCTTCTTCCACCAATTCGGCGTTGAGGTCTTTCCACTCAAAGTCTTGGGCCTCCGAGGATGTCGAGTCCCGGTAGGTCAGTTGATCCTCGTCATCTTCCCCCTTGAAATAATAGACTTCTTCCTCCTGTTCCTTGACCGGTTCAGGCGTTTTCGGTGGTTCGGCGTCCTCGTCGTCTCTTTCGCCTTTGAGCGCAGGCTCCGGCGGCGTGGTGTACTGGCTCATACTTTCGTCGAAGTGCTTTTTTTGCTGCAGGATGCTCGCCATTTCTGCCTTGAACCTCCTTCTTCCTTTCCATCTCGCCGGCCTTTTCGACGGCGAGTTTGCGCGCTTCGCTAAGAGTTCAACGTAGTTGTAGGCCTTCTTTCCTCGGGGCCAAGGTGTCCTTTTAGAGGGCATCCTTCAACCTTTATCCTTTAGCGCCAGGACACACTAGGGTAATCGCGCGCTCTACAAGTCTTAATAACATAACAACCTTGATTTTTTCGAGGGCTTTCACCGTCTGGGAGTCTTTTTCGAAAGATCCTCTGGGCTGCTTGTCCTTGGGTGCTGTTGCTTATGCTGAGAGTTTCGGCGGCAATGTTCCCTTCGAGGACTTTGCTTCAGTCCTATGAGTGTCGCTCGAGTGTCTGGGGGTCGACTACTCTCTTACCGCGTTCGACGTCTTCTTCGGGACCTCGACGACTGTGCAGTCCTCTGGTCCCTCGGCGATGTTGTCTTCCTCTCCACTGGAGAGGCCCAAGTCTGGCAGCGATAGAGGTGGCCCCTGCATGGTGTGGTTCCCCCTTCTCTGCCTCTCTCTTACTCTTGAGGGTCTTGGGAGTGAACGCCAAACACGTGTTGCAGTCCTAGCTGTTGTGGTCGAGCGGCAGGCGGAGGTTGTAGACTGGATGCTGGTCCTTCTGTGCGTATTTATGGTGACAATTGGTGCAAAACTTGAAAGGTGTTGTGTCCATTCCGGCGCCCAGGGAGCCCCCTGAGAGTGCATTCTCCGTTGAAGGTTGAGATCTCGGTGAAAAACCTTCTCCCTTGTCGTCCCAGTTACCTGACCTGTAGTTGGATGTCTTGAAAAGTTAGTATTTCGTTGATTTTCTTCTCTTCCCGTTTTTTCTTTCTCCAAAAACTCTGGAGCTCTTCTGTAACGATCCAGACCCAACAGCGGAAAAAAGAATCTGAAGATGGCGACCAAAGGTGGGAGCTTCCGGAGGAAGCGCGTTGACGTCACGAAGGACACCAAATGGTGGTATGTCGACACCCACCTGAGCCACGAAAAAAAGAGAAAAAAAGCCTACAATTCCGGACCCAACCACTAAATGGCGGAATAATGCACAGCATAATGACTCCAGAAAGTCTTCAAGCTGCAAAACTACACCAACAGTTAAGAAACAATATCTTCCATCTTTCACAGACTCTCTGGTGTGACCCACATTTCACAGACCCCTCCCATTCTTTGTAACTAAGATTAAATCCATGTCTTTTACAGACCCCCACCCTGTGTGATATGGTCATGTGTTATAGAAAGACCTCTACGTCCTGTCTAAGCTACTTTAACTGCATGCAAATACCCCTCCTCTTCGGGGTTAACCCTGCCTTTGTCCCGGTTTTACACAGACTCACCATATGTTTCTCTCTCTAGATTGATTGTAAAATAGACCATTTTATTGTACGTCCCTCACATACCCCCGTTCTGTAAGCCTCTCTGTCTCACCCGTGTCTGTGACCAGAGGTGGGTGAGTCTCTCTGTCTCACAGACCTCAACGTCCCTAAAATCTCACACCGGCCATCCTTCAGTCTATCTTACAAATATCATATCCGTATGTCTGCTTAAACCCTCTCACTCTGACTCCGTCACATTCGGTGTAACAAAAGCTGTCTCTGCCCCCCTTTGAGTGAGAAAGGCTGTCTCTTGTCTCTCATTACAATGTCTGTATGCCTGCTTGAACCCTGCCTTCTACCCCCCCTCAGTCCCATTTCTCTTGCAGACTCCTTGTTTACACTCTGTGCAACACGGGCAGTCTTGCCCCACCCCCCACCCTCTTGAGTAAGAGAAGCTGTCGCTTTTCTCACTAATATCCTGTCCGTATGTCTGCTTGAAATATCCCCCCAGTCTCCTTTCTCTCAGGCTCCTTCTTTACACTCGGTGTAACACAGGCAAGAGTGACATTTGGGATCTTTGCTTGGAAATAAAAACCTTTCACTGTCTAATTTTTAGGGCTGGTAAAAATATATATATATATATATATATATATATATATATATATATATATATATATATATATATATATATATATATATATATATATATATATATATATATATATATATATATATATATATATATATATATATATATATTCATCCAGCCCTCTTCATTCTTTGGCCAGTTTCTGCGTCATTCACATTTTCTTCTGCTCACTACAGCATGCAGCAGTAGGCGAGTCATCTTCAACCATTGGCTAAACTCACTGTGCGTGATGGCGTTCAGCTCTTTCGCAATGAGCACGTCTACACACAAAGTTGTTTTATTTAGTGTCCAAGACTACTATGAAAATGTGTGCTTTTTGAGACTGAAGTATTGTTTTTGCTTTTATCCGTTTTGTGTTTTTTGATGTTGGCGAGTGCCCAGCATCTACCCAAAAATAAAAACATCATAAAACACGCATTGATCAGCCAAAAGGTAGCTAGATCTATTGGCTTTGCCAATGCTTGATCTAAGAGGTTCCCATGTGTGTCACAGATCATTAAAATTGTGGATACTTTTAAAGGTGTTTTGTCTTCTATCACCAAGAGCAGTAGCAATAACGCCAACATCAATCCATGAACAGTAAATTCAAGGAATTTGATCTTTATTAAGAGTGCGCAGCAGGAGGAGCCTGGCTCGCAACCACGATGGCCGCCTGACTCCTCGGCTCCGCTGACCCTTTCGCCAATCTCCCGTTTTCCGCATCATCCTGCTTTTTATCCTCGCACTGCGTTACATCAGCGGAACCGGGAGGCGAACCCGGTCATGCCGATGTGCTTTTCTACTTGATCCCGGCAGTGGAAGCCCCGGAACGCCCTCACCTTCTCCAGACGCCGAGCGGCTCAGTCCGAGTCTTTGTTCTGCGGAAGCGACAGGCCCTGCACACAAAGACGGCGGCCATTACAGGCTGGACGGAGCCGGCTGCTGTACCTTGTCTGCTGCGCTGAAACCGCTGCATTTGGCTCCGCCGCTTTATAGACTCTGGGCACCGCCGCTACCGGAGACACATTGTATCCACTCTCCAGTCCTGGGACGGCTCCTATGCAACATTGTCTCCCCTAGCGCCGATGTGGGCGCCATCTTCCTGCCTGCCACCGGCTCCTACAAGCGTGGACCCAGGGCTGCTGGTGCGGACGCGGGCGTCTGCTCAAGCCACTTTAACATTGCGCCGGGATGGAAAACACTGCCCCTGTGCCCCCAGACTGTTTTCATTGTGCCACGAACCGGCAGGGTGCTCGAAGGATTGCTGAGGGTGATGGCGATCGGATATCGGGACAGCCCCTCGTCTGCCTACCCCAAGTACAGGAAGGAGCTGCGTCCTTGTTCTTTGAGGCGCCACTGGAGCTTGGTGACATATTGGGCGCCCTAGATGATTTCAGGTCCGCCATGTGTACTGCTGCTTGTGAATTGGGGGCTCGGCTGGAGGCTACTCTGCTTGCAACCCCCCAGCCTGACCGCGAGCGGGACACTGCGCCACACCCCGTAGCTGATTCCTCTGATTCATTCGCCCTGGTCGCCATTGAACCGTTGTGGTTGCGAGACCCCGTCATTGCTGAGGTACTGGCAGAAGCACCCTTAAAGGGGCCCGAAGTTGCTGGGGCGATGGTCTGGCTTGGGAGACGTCGCTGGACACCATGACTGGCGGCTTCCTCGTGGACTACTGGCGGAACTCATTTTCTCATCCTGGAGCGGTTGCTACCGTGTGGACTAGCTGCTTTTGGTGGACCACTGTCGCGCTATGGATCTTCTTCTACAATTGCGGACCACATGGCTATGTCTCGGATGGACTTTGGTGGCAGTCCTCTCATTCTGCTGTGGTCCCTTTGTTCAGTCCCTCCTTCCAAGATGTCTATCGTGCAGCTGGATTGCGTCGTTACACCGCACCGTAGGGGACAAGGTTGAGGGTGTCCCCTCCTGAGTCAGGACTGTTTTTCTTGTATTGCTGGGATGCTGATGGACTGCCGGGGATATTGCACATTGGTATTGTATTGGTTGCGGGGTCGGGGTAAGGGCGGCCAGAGTAATATTTGCTAGTAGTTTTGGATATACTTGATTGGCCCTCCTCCGGTCTTTTCATCCTTGTCTTTTTTACTTTTTCTTCTTTTCGGGTTTGTATGGCTCCTGGGTATAGAGTTGCTCCCTTTTTCTGCTGATGGTCCTGTGCCTTAGCGGGTTTAGATGTTCCATGTCCGTGGGTCGGGCAATGGCCGGTATGTATCGTTGGACTGTGCTATCATCCTGATTAGTGTTACTGTGTGCTATTTGCTGATTATTATCCTCCGTTCGGTAGCCAACATGCTGGGTTCATTGCTTGTAATGTACTGTCGGTGGATTGTATGCGCCTGATCCTTCCTTTTTATAAAATTTAAAACTCAACCTCATTCCTCCTTACCCGGCGGTCCCTCTTCTCATATGTCGAGCTCTGGACATTGGCTGCTTTTCGTTTTTGGGACTGCTGGGCTGACCTATCCTTACTTTTTGTGCTCCCAATTGCTTTCGAGGCCGGCCTGCATGGTTGTGGGCCCGTATCTGTATGCTTGTGTTGCACAATAAAGGTTTCAAAAATTTAAAAAAAAAAAAGTGCGCAGCAGGAAACCACCCCTTCCAGCTTCAAATGGTCATTTTTTAAATGACCTGGGTAGTGTTGTGTGCTTGCATTCAGGTTACGCCACGAGTCTGGGTGCTTGATTTTAAGGAAATCCACATGGGAAATATTTACTTACAATTAATCTACATTAACATACTTTACATAGGGATTATCCTGAAAATTGGCACGCCTCCAGCTCTTCTGGACGCATAGTGGTCCTCCCGGGTATCGAGCAATGAGTCTGGCCTGCGTGATTATGAACCTTATAATTCTCAGATGCCTCCGTTCTCACATAAGGGTCTTTTAAAAGGGCAAATGAAACAAAACTGTTACAAAGAAAGCCCAACTTTACTCGTATCACAGCTTTGAATGAGGACTACCAGAGACGCTGCAGTGCTTTTTGTGGTGCCAAAGTATCATTGACTCACTTCTTCTCACCATATTTCCATCCCTGGGATTTCTTTTCACAAAGCACCATTACTTGGCAAGAACTCAGGACCGAAAGGTCCTCCGTGAATCTGGGATCTAGAAATGGTAAGTAAACGGTGTGGGTTACTTCAATTACAAAGAAACGAAATACAAAAATAAATATCCCTGAATGCACGATTTGCTGACAGAAACCCAGATCAGGCCTTGGAATAAGTTTAATTGTGTCAGAGTAATTGGAGTAATTTTGGTAATTCTGCATTAATCTGTGACACGGAATCGCCAATAACTTCACAATTATGCCATCTTGCCTAATTAAGAGTAATTTGGGGGGAATAGGTAAAGAAACGAAGAGTTTAGCGTACTTCTGTTCTAGCTGTTTTGCATTTAGTGCTATTTTCTTACATTAAGATACATCCTCACTTCCACTTTGGACAAAGGGTTCATTTTGCACTTAAAAAATAGAGCTAAATGCTGGGAGTAACTTGGGGGTAAAAAATCGCCCTCCTAAAAATGTCACTGCTATTAATGGACTGTTGCCTTAAAATACATTCTCGGGTCCATATTGTAAATCCAAAGGCATTTTAGCACTAAGAAATTAGAGCTAAGTGCCAAAATACTCTTCTCATGTAATTATGCGGCACCTCACATAATTTTGCAGTAATTACGCTACAGCAAAGGATGCAAGTTAGGTCCATCTCTAGTGTTGACTTTGCCATGTCTAAACCTTCGTATAGAGGTCCATTATTAAAAAAAACTCGCACAAACAAAACATTTGGGAATCTGAAATAGGTTCCAGCCTTTTATTTGCTGGCTCTTGGGAAACTAATGCTCAAGTGTATGTATATATACCGGTTTAGGTGCTTTTATGGCATAAAATACAGTGGTATAAAAACACGTATTTCACAGCAAGCCATGAATTATTCAAAATAGGTTAAATTCTGTGTCCATTTGGGGTTATCACAGTGATGGCTCCCAATCCCTCTGCAGATCTTTGCCTTCGCTTTGTCAGTCCCACTAGGATTTTGACGCATGGGGGGCCAAATGATGTCACTAAATCAGAATTATTTGTCAAAAATGTAAATGATGCCGCACATTTTCTGGTGGTATTATTTTCCTCCATTATGTGGAATGATACAATTTATGCTGCAAATTATATGGCAAAAACCGTAAATCCATAAGTACGAGGTAAACACTGCAGTCACTGTACAATTTTAATCTAAAACTTATTCATGAAAAGTGAAAAAATCCATAAACCTGCTCATAACAATCAATGTCCAATGTTAGCAACGCTTTCAAGAAACAGCTTTTCTAACATAACTACCCCAAAATGCACAAGTTATATAAATAAATACATAATAGTAACTTTTGTAATTTTGTCTTTTATTTCTGGTGACATTTACAATCCACTCTGCACTGTACTGTACAGCGGCGGCTCCTCAGCAGTAAAGCAGTATCTTCCTATCATTCTATTTTTAGGTTTTGCCTGCCAAAAGCTGCGCAAGCAGCGTTTTGCGCAGGCGAAAACTTTTGTTTTGCAGTATGGACAAAAGTCCCGCCTCTGTTTCCCATTGGCTAGCTCCATAAATGGATGCTAGCCATTGGAAAACAGAGGCGTCCGTCATTCTGCGAGGCGACTCGTGGGCGTTCCTGAGAACTTTTCTCATCCGGCCCCTTTTCGGACCTCAGCGCGGCGGTAGGCGGGGTTTATATTTTTGTTCGTCCATGTTTATTTTGTCATTCCGCCGCCGGAGGAAGTCCAGGTCCGAGTGAGTGCTTTCCGTGTGCCCGTTCGTTCCCGCACCCCCCTCCCGCTGTCCGACTTCCCATTCCAGCCCCCCCCTCCCGCGGTCCGTGTCCCCGTTCCAGCCCCCACTGTCCGTTCCCGCCCCCCCTCCCGCTGTCCGTGTGCCCGTAGGTGCTTGTTTTGTTATTTGTATTCGGGGTTTTGGCGCGCGGTGAAGATTCTTTCTCTGTTCTCGTAGCCTGGTTGTTAATTGCGTTGCTGGTCACAGATTAACGCGCCCAGAATACCGTGTTGTTCCTGGCAGATTTATACCGGGTCAAATATGTGCAACATTAGTGCAGTTACTTAGCTCTGCGCGGGCATCAGTAGGAGTTTCCCGCGCTAGAACACTTGTTCATTTTCCGGTCATGGCCAAGGTACAGATCCAGAACGTAGTGGTGCTGGATAACCCGTGTCCTTTCGCCAACCCTTTCCAGTTCGAGATAACTTTCGAGTGTATGGAGGACCTACCTGACTGTGAGTGACTCCCTGGTGAGCTCATAATGTGCCCACTTTCTGGAAATGACACGCATGACATCATCTGGTGGTAAGTGACCACCTTTCTTCTTAAATACCACACAGCTTTTAACAGGAAGGATTCATTAACGGTAAGTGATCCACCTGAAAAAATGCCTCCCCTAGACCTGCTTGACGGTGAGTTATCTCCTCCTGGGTGCCTGACAGCGCCACCTTTCCCGTTCATATTTTCGAGGAACTGCCAGTTTTAACATGGAAGAATTGGATGGGGAACTTAGCAATCCTTCATGGCGTATATAAAATGTTTGACCTGCCTATTAAGTACCGTGATTAGTAATTAATTTCAGGCCTGAGTCTCACGATGGTGAGCGAGCTCTAGTCCTCTATGACGAGAGAGAGAAACGGATAGTCGTCATTGCAGTGTACTTAGACGGGCTACCTGCAGATCCGTACCTGCCTCCTAGTGAAATATAATCGGTGACATTGTGCATCGTTGAGTCGGACGAGAATCGTTCATGGGGGAAAATAGTTTGAAGCAGTCCTTCACTAAGAGTTCCTAATTAGTTGGGGGTCTTGGTAGCCCATTCAGCTCTGAAGGCTTCCCCCGCCCAATCAACGACTTAATCTACCGGCCCTGTCAAGAATGGTGGGACACCCTGCCTCCCCATGGTCCATGAACCACGATGGTGTGCTTGTTGTGCTTATTCCTGGTAAGTGATCCTATATGTCGGAATCGAGAGCAGGAGATAGATTTGCTTCAACAACAGTGCGAACACCCCTCCTTTTTCCCCACACCCTATGCCAAAATATAGAGCTGCATATGTGCACACAGCACTTGAATAGGGGGTGCAACTTGCTAAAATACTATTTTCTTGGAGGCTATAGTCCTCCGTACCTTGGAGCCAGACTTCATTTTCCATGCTGCATTGTAAGCTGCAATCAGCTGTCCCAACACCGCGCATTATCTTCGGTCGAGCCTACAAGACAGCACCAGCTGTCTGAAAAAGACCTATTGTCAGATTACCAAGAACTTTGAAAGCCCACCTGTTGCCCATCACCGGTTGACTTTATGTTCACACTCGTTTGCCTTCTATTCGATAGCTTGCATTGTCCTTTCCCCTAAGCGTAACTTGTGCGTGTCCTTCACTGCTAGCTTTTAGGGAGCTACTTAAATTTTTTTTTTTTATTAAGAACCCCGTGATAGCGCATGTTTTTTGTTCTCACTCGTGCTTCTCTCTGCTCTGTATTTTGTTCTTCCATCTGTAAGTATGCACCCACCATGCCATTCTGTTGCTCTGTCGCTTGTACTTCTTTCCCCTGCGCATTTTGTTGCTCTCCATTGTGCTCCGTGTTGCTCCTCCACCCGTGTGTGCTTCAGTTCCTTTCACCAAAGTGCTGTGATATAAATGAGTGTGTGTGTAAGTTCACTTGCTCACTATTTATTTTTGTTTTAATCTCAAGACCATTTTCGGATTGGTAAATTAAAAAAAGAAAAGGCACTCGTATATTTGTAGAGTCGCACTTGCGCGATCGTGCCTGTGAAGACTAGGCATGAGTGCAGTCAGGGGCTGTTCACACCAATATGGCATTGTTCTTGATACTTCATTCACTGGGCTGATTGACTTTGGCAGGTTGGACACGTCCATCCCACAGCTGTTTCTGAAATTGGAGCCTATGATAAGTGCATTTCACATATCGGGAGCAAATGGCTCCCCTGTAATGTTGGAAAGGATGCATGAATTAGTGGTATTGATTGAATTTTGTTAGTGATTCTGGCTGCATAGCCATATTGTTAAAAATATACGTAGCTTTGTATTGATCTACTACAAGTGTTTTTCTCACCACATGCCATTGTCTGTGTCCTGCTGCATTCCACTCTAGAAAGTGCTTCCATTGGGATGCACGAGGCATCAGAAAAGTGCAAATACTGAAAAGTATATTAAATCATTGCTATCTCCGGTGTGCGCTATATGCAGAAAGCCATCCTTTGTTTTGTTCCAGTATTGGCAAATCCAGAAGGACTAGCTTTAATGTGCTGAATAGCATTTGTGTATGCAACGCATGCAAACTGTGTTTGTTCGGGCCTGTATTGGCTCATTTAAGCCAGACCTATTGGTGTTGACAGTACTTATTTTTAGTTGCTTCTGCCACACTTACGTTCACAACTCATCCTGTACTAAGATGGTTTTAGGTTTGCACTGCTCCAACAATTTACCTTCTGCTTCATTGCTGATCTGCTTTCTCCTTGGGCTTGATGTAGTGGTTACAGTATAAAGCTGTTCTGCTGGCACAATAATAGTTTTCTTTGAGCCGTATAAATTAATCGTATGGAATGTCGCCTTAGTAACTATAGATCACTTTACTCCACTCAACGTACCTTCACACAAGCAAGGCCAAATGAGATGGAAACATTAAAATAATCGGTATGGGGGTTCATATGTCTCATCTTTAATCTGCCGGAAAATTCTCACTTTTACGGTGGTACTTCCATAGAGGGCAGTGGGGTGCTATGTTTGTGTACAAATGGTGTCTCTGCAGTAATATGCCCTGATTAGGGTGAGGTGGGGTGGGGAGCAAGAAGGGGGAAGGAAGGGAGAGAATCGGGTGCTAGAAAAGTTTACGCTATATAAAACTGCATTAAGTAAAATAAATACTTGCACCCATTCACAGCATTATCTGAAAAAGTGTGGGCAGAAGGTGAGGTGGGGAGCTAGAAGGGGGAAGGAAGGGAGAGAATCGGGTGCTAGAAAAACTCGAGGAAGATTACTTCATATAAATCTTTTACACATTGTTTTATTTTATTTTAATTGTAACGGATCTGAGTGCAGAGTGCAGAGTGCAGAGTAGTGAGAGTGCAGAGTAGTGAGAGTGCAGAGTAGTGAGAGTGCAGAGTAGTGAGAGTGCAGAGTAGTGAGAGTGCAGAGTAGTGAGAGTGCAGAGGGAATAGGGAGTGCAGAGGGAATAGGGAGTGCTAGGCACTGCAGAGGAACTGCCGAGATTAAGCTAATGGCAATGTAAATGACAATGTCATTTATTTATCCATTTTCAAAACCAACACATAAATACAAATTTTGTCATTTACAATGCCAATAGCTCTAACTTTTCCAAAGGCGAAACCATTGCATTGTAAATGCTTGTTTAGCTGCTGCCTCTGAGCAAGCATGTGCAAGGAGGGGCGGGAGGCCGGGCCATGGGAGGGGGGGAGGAGGAGTGGTCTGTGCACTTGTAAGTATGCATGTCCGGTTGGCTGACTGCCTCCGGCCGGCCACTCTGCCTCTCACCTGTCTACGGATTGCCTGTTAGCTCCGCGGGTGACTGCGCGCGCAGCTTCACTGGCCCCTCGTGCGCTTGTGAATGCCTGCGAACATACAACCGCTGTGACATTACTACCACTACAAGCATGTAGAGTCATTGTACAGGCACTGGTGCTCTCGCAATTAGATTATGGGAACTCCCTTTACTTAGGGACCACAAAGGCCACAATAGGGAAGCTGCAGGTGGTGCACCCCCTACCGCCACTCCGTCAAGCCAGCTTTGAGAGAACTCCACTGGCTGCCAATTGCAGAATGGATTCATTTTAAAGCTTTGTGCATAGCACATAAAATCCTTTGGGGACAAGTCCTAAGATAAACCATTCTCTCATAACCTTCTACCATCCAACAAGTTGTCTCCGGTCAGCCAACCGATGTCTGGTTGTTATTCCTTAAATCAAGAGCGCACAATCAGCGGACCGTATGTTCTCCTATAAGGCAGCTAAATTATGGAATACTCTTCCGGCTCACCTGCGCTCAACTGTTAACCATCTATCCTTCCGGAAACAGCTGAAGACTCTCTTCCAGAGACTGCCTCAATGAGGTTGTCTCTTGTGCTAATGCTTTACCTGTCCATAGCGCGGGGATGCCTAAGGGGTAGCCAGGCGCTCTATAAATGTTAATAATAATAATAGTTGTGACAAATCTATATATAGCTTATTCTGAATTTTATACATGTGGTTACTCTATATCTAGTTTTTCTTTCCATTTGTTGCAATTGGGGTGGTTACTGCTGGGCCCTTAAAATGCTAATTATTGTTGAACTGATTCCGAAGAAACCACTGTTTTTCATAGTATGGATTTATTCTATAGCTTATTAATCTGTAGAATATCACAGTGTGATCTGGAACTTAGCTCTTCTAAGTGCTATTGGGGTCTGCACCCATTGTTAAAGATGGTCCCAGCAAAGACCAGTGTGAGAGATTCATGTTTCCACTATTAGTGGAGTTTGACCAACATTTTCTAGTTGTGCTAAATCTCTTCCAGTACGTGCAATGTCAATCATTCACTTTACTGTAAGATCTATTGTGCACTCCATATAATAAGGCACCCACCCCTTTCTCCACTACAACTATTTTGCAAGTGTCTTTGAAATAGTAGTATAAACTTGTTTGCCTTTGTGTTTTGGAAAGTATTTGGTGAATGTCTGCAGATAGTAATCAGTTGTCTCTCTTTTCTTAGGGTACGCTGGGCAGAAATGTCGGAGAATGAAAAAAAGTTACTGAAGATAAATGTGATGGGCTTGATTAGCAACGTGAGTACCGGGAAAGTGTCTGTCTGTGCGAATGCACAGCAAGTTGAGGTTGGAAGTAAAATCTCTAAGTGAGCAGGAGGACACTGCTGTACATGTACAGTAACTTTATGTAGAGGCTGGAGTGGTGGTGGCAAATGGCCAGTACTGTGTTTGCAGTGTTTTGTGTGGTTGTTGGGTTTTTGTATAGTACGTTTTTCATTTGTTCCTTGTGATCCAGCGCTCCTACCAAAATTCTGCAAAAATGATGTCACCATCTACCACCAAACTTACCAATCAATACCAGGCCCATAAAAATAACAGAGCAGCTGAATCATGGGGCGAATGAATCTAATATGTTGTTTAAACTATCTACAATAAACAAGACCAGCTTGTCATTTAGTAAGTTTATTCAAACATATTCATGAAAACTTAGGTTTTGGAACTTTATTAAACAAGTATTAGAAAATGTCATTAAAGAAAGGTTTGTTCAGCATTTATAAAGAGAGCTTGATTCAAGAAATATTATTCATTAACAGAAATAAGTGTAAAAGAGCATTTACAAACCCTAACGAATCCCCTGACTCTACCCTCATCGCCTGAAAACCAAGTCTTTAAAAGTCTCCTTTCCTTACGTGCGTTCGTCGATCAGCAGAACACGACCCTCTGGAATCAAGAAGCGTATGAAAAAGTCTGCTCCTTGAGCCTATTCTTATACCCTAAAACTAAGGCTAAACTAACTATTTTCACATTCCAACAGCTGAATTCTGGCTCCCCATTGGCTGAACCACCTCATGCCACAGTAAATTGTGACATCTTCCACCTCAGGTCCGGGCTTTTTCACTGAACGGCACTTCCTTAGGCTGCTACATTTTGTAGCAAAGATGTTCATGTAGTGGACAAAAATGCCACAACTCACATCCTGGCCTTGAGCCCGTCCGTTCTGAGCTTCCCGTAGCACAATAGCAAACCTCTCCACAGGGTCGCCTTTGGCGGTTCTTTTCACAATAAAAGTTTATAGGCTTCTTATATTTTTCAAAATAAGTTTTCTCTTGTGGCTTTTCATCAGCAGGCCTCTTTTCAGAAAGCGTCAATTTACTGCGCCACTTTTTCTTGCGTCACTTTTTTAGAATGCATTATTTTTCTGCAGCCAACTCTAAGCTTCATTTGGAAAACTATTATTTAAACAAACACAAAACCTCAATTAAATAAAGAATTGACATTTGTTCTGTTACCCACCCCCTTTGCTAAATGTTAACCCATTAATTATGTTACCTAGCAAAAGCACATTTAAGCAGCATATATTACCTTTGATATACCAATCTGATCTTGAACTGCATTTGTCACAGAAAAGACAAGACAAAAACACATTTAAAAGCACATGCTATTATTTTTGACAGCAGCAGTTAGTATACGACAAAGACAATAGACAATAATTATTGTATTATTTCTTTTGCATTGTGCACAAATAAGCATAATGTTAGTCCCATGTGTTCATGTTGCACAGTTTATTCTAGGTTGATTTAATAACATGCAGCGAACATATTCGTTTTATTAAAACATTATGGAAGTCTGACTTCACAAGCCTGAACAAAATATTGTTCATTAACCCGCTCCATCACTTGCATAGCATTGTTTTGTACTAGTTGCCTGTTGACCCTTTCATAGATGTCTTTCTCCATCACAGGGAACCAAACACATTACGCTAGAGAAAAATGAAATTAAAGAAGGCTTTGCTCGTGTTGTGGTGGAGATGATAAAACATGATTGGCCAGATGAGTGGCCAAAATTGCTGTCAGAATTAGATGCTGTTGCCAAAAAACAGGTATGTACAATTTTTGGTGCTCTGAAATTCATTGGATTCTAGTCAATAGCAGTACTTCCTAAAGTCTGTCCCTTTCCTTTTCACGATATAATTTCAGAATTGTTTATTATTAATGAGAAAGAAAAACATTTCAGAGTATATGCAAAAGTTGTATTTTATGCAGTGTGAATTGGATATTTGATGCCATTGACATGCATAGTATAACAAAAAAAGTATGTGCCATGTTTGAGACTTCATGGTAGAGGAATTTGTGCAGCAAAGATGCATCTTCTTGAAAGCACTAGGAAACACATGGGATGCTGGAAACCATATGCACAACTTTTTCATACAAGCAAAATATCGTCAAACCTTGCAGGCTTAGCTAAAGTTCTGAATGAAGTATTTTTCTCTGCCCAGCTGTTTGCTTTGTTTCCTACTTAATTTAGAATTGCTTGCGAGAGACAGCCCTGGGAAGTTTCTCAAAATGAATGCTGTCACTTTGAAATATTTACGTGAAAAATCTGTTGTACAAACGTCCGTTTGTGCATAGTTTTCTCCCCAGCTCGATCTGTATGCTTTGTTTCTGCTTCCCATACAGGATGCAGGTCCTGCTACAGTTCCTGAAATGACGTGAGTTCATTTTTTCAATCATAATTGGCTTTAAAACTAATTTCTTTGGCTCCCTCTGCCACACATGCTGCTTCCTAGTATCAAGCCACACACCGGTAACAGCCAACAGGCTGGCAGTCCCAAACAACATCTGTGTGTTTCTTGTCTGGGGAAACTCTAATGCCGTGAATTGTTGCCCTTCTTATGATGGAACTCACATGAGGTTGGTGAGAGGTCATCTCCTGTCTGTTGAAGATGCAACCAATACGGAAGGCGGGCCAGTATTGGAATGGAAAAATGGTTGACTGGTGGGCACGGGCACTAGTGATATCAAACGGAACAGAGGAATGCCGCCCCTTACTAGGGTTCTCAACCACATGTTTAGGATGGTGAACCTCATGGTGCCTACATTTCCAATTTTCTTGATGGAAACCTACTGATTCAGAACACTGGATTTCCTATGTAGTGGATGTTATTTTCAAATGGTGTCTAATATGAAAGCAATTTCAGCTAGGGTGCCCTTGCCTTAAACCACAAAGTATAGGATTGGAACCCCTAGGGGGATATCTAGCTCTTGGAGCCAAACCCCTATGTGACTGGGCGGGACGCTCCTGTGAAGAACATGGTAACACCCAAGACTGGTGGTCAGCTGTTCCCTTGACACCCCTTTCAACAGCCTAACTTCCCTGACCCAGAGGAGTGGCTACTATCTGACACGGAACACCGTTGGAATTACAAGGACGAAATATAACAAGGCGCCTTTAAGTCCACCTTTCAGGAAGACGTAGCTCCGCCCATCTTGAACGTCACGGAGCCAAAAGGAGGAGGATCCCGGAAGACGACGGACGGCGTTTCCCTGGAGGAAGAAGGTGTTACGGAGTGGAGAGGAAGAGTGGATTTGAGGAGTCGCGGAGAAGAAGAGGAAGCCCAGACGAGCCCAGCTGTGGACATCAAGCCAGGAGGCCAACGTCTCTGCGAATCGCCCCGCCACGCTCCCGCGGCAGGAGCGTGGCTAACAAAGGTACGGGGCAGAGTTGCGGGTTGGGTGGGACGGAGTGGCCAGCCTACCGACTGAAAGCCTGTGTAAATACATGTACAGTTTCCCAGTACCTTTTCCCTCACGAGCACTATCGGCACTGTAACAGCTGTTGTATATACACTGCGCACTTAGTTTCCCTCACTCCCGGCCCAGAGTACCCTGCTCCAAACATACCAGTGATTGCTTTTCTTTTCCTTTCTTTACGGTCCCGACACATACTGAGGCTTGTACAGAAAACACCGGTCTGGCTGAAACATCTCCCCAGCATTGCCAAACCATCCTGGAACTCCCAGCTTTCCCCAAGGGTGTAAGAACGGAGCCGGACGAGTTTGCCAGAATAAGACCCTCTAGTAGAAGAAGAAAAGCTTATATGAAAATAAAACCCTCCTTAACACCTTGGCTGCTAGAGGTTCCCCCCCTCCCCGGTGCTGCATTTGCAGATTTACCATTGTTCATGACGAGCTCAGCTAGTCATCAGCACAGCTCAACTGTGCCTCATGACGAGCGGAGCTCGTCATGAGCATCGAAGGGGTTAAAATCGTTACTCAAGGTTTCAGACTCCGTTCCTTCTATACCTCCTGCTCCCACCCCTGTACACCCTAATATGCAAAGGAGCTCTCGCTCTTGCAGCTAGAGGCGCAAGAATTGCTCAGCAGGGAGGCAATAGAAGTGGTACTGCAAAACCAAAGAAACAAGGGGTGTTACTCAACTTACTTCTTGGTGCCACAGGTGGACGAAACACTAAGACCTATCCTAGATCTAAGGTTCCTGAACAGATTCATAAGCACTCAAAAATTCAAGATGACCTCCCTACAAGCGGTAATACCACAAATACAGCAAGGAGACTTCATGGCTACTATAGATTTAAAGGATGCATACTTACACATCACCTTCAACCACAAATACAAGTGCCTACTAAGGTTTGTGATCAACCAAAGCCACTACCAGTTCACTGTACGGGCATTCGGCCTGAAATCCGTACCAAGGGTGTTAACAAAATGCCTAGCAGCGGTAGCAGCACACCTCCGAAGGCAAGGGATACACATATACCTCTGTCTCGACGACTGGCTCGTAAAGGCAAGTTCGTACCATCAATGCAAACTACACATCCCGCTTGTCATACTAACCGTGACAGGGCTGGGCTTCTCGATTTATTGGGAGAAATAGTCAACAGAGCCAGAGCAAAATCAAGATCTTCTTAGAGGCAGAGATAGACACCATACAGGCCAAAGTGTTCCCCAGAAGGAAGAGAACTTTGGCGATCCCGAAGGAAACACGTCATTACCGGAAGGGGCAAGTTCTGACATGGAGGACGGTGAGCAAGCTAATGGGAATAGTGGAGTTTTGCAGTCACCTGTACCCTCACCACTGGTATAGTGCACTCAGCTAGAGGGGTGACTGATCTATGCCAGGGCAGTGGGTTGTAGGCATGGCACACTGGGTTGTCGACTCCTCACTTTGTTCAGCACCAAGACACGCAGCCTGCAAAGGCAGTGTGTGCGTGTCAGGGTACTGGACGTCTAAGGGTGGCACAATAAGTGCTGCAGCCCTTAGAGGCCTTCTGTGGTCACAGTGCTCTGGGTACCTGTGGTACCTCATACCAGTGTCTGACCTGTGGCCAGAGATGCCAATTGGATTTAGGCTTCAATGCAGTTTCAGGGAAAGAACATAGGCCCTGGGTAACTGATTTGCAGGAACCCAGGGCACACTCAGACAGAGTACATCATCAATTCAGTTAAAAAGTAGTGGGGGCAACCATGCAGAAAGAGGGCACTTTCTCACACTACTCCACCATCTGGACCCAAAAAAAGCGTTGTCATTCTACCTTGATTCACAAAACTATTCTGGGTGGACGATCAACTCTTTGTGGGTTACGTTGGGGCAAAGGAGGGTGGGCGGTGCAGAAGAGGACCATCTCCCTATGGTAATCTTCTGCATCAAGATTTGCTACACTCTGGCAAAGAAGTAGCCTCATAAAAGCTTACGAGCTAATTCCACCCGAGCTAAGGCCGCGTTAGCACGTGGAGTCCCAATCCTGGAAGTGTGTCAGACTGCAACATGGGCATCCCTGCACACGTTTACCGAACATTACTGCCTGGACACTCCGGTCTTCAGGGACGGCCATTTTGCCTGTTCGGTCCTGCAGGACTTTCTAGTCTGAAACCTGTCTGCAGTACATCCTCCAGGGATGATATTGCTTGGGTATCTATTCAGAGGTAAAAAACCTGCGGCTAGATGTCTCCATCAGATAGACAAGTTGCTTATCTTCGGTAGTGCCTTATCTGGTGGAGACAGTATCTAGCCGTAGATTCCTTACTAACCCACCCATCATCCCCGCACTGCAGGCTAGTTTTTACGGTCAAGGTTGTTCCCTTTCTTTTTTTCCTTTTTTTTTAAAAATAGTCTTTAATTGTCCCCCCTTAGATTTGAGCATTGTCCAAGTTGCTGTCATCATTAACAATATTATACAGTGATCTTTCCCAACGTGACAGTTAGTGTGGAGTCGGGCTACTCTGTATGCCGGTGACAAGAGGAGAGCGCAAACTTTCTAGATATATCTTTATATGTTATCCACTTTATACACAGCGAAGAATATAATAGACCGTCCTTGTCTACTTATTTGCACACCAATCGAAAACGCAATAAACTCATCGGAAGAATAAAGAACATGACACAGAAAAAGAAACCTGTATAATCTCAAATGGCCCACACATGGTCCATAATGCAAATCGTGCATGAGGTACGTGCTGTGTGTAAGTGTGTGCTCTTAATGAACTACGTGAAAAAGAAGGGGAAGGGAAGGGAGGGTGGGAACAGGGAAGGTGCCAAGCGCCATACGGAAGCATTTGGGTTGCTCATATCTGTATTCTCTTAAACTTGTGAGGGGCAGACACATTCATTCTGCCTTCAATACAGGACAAATATTCTTGCCATGGCATAGGATGGGCCTGAGGGTGGTCACGGGACGCCGACACACCCTGTACCATGTATACGACCACCAGTGCCCTGCGGCGATCTAGCATCCAGATACGCATATCGGGTGCTGTTTTAGACTTCCAGGACATAGCTTTGCTGGGGTCAGTGGTAGGTATAGGAATTTGTTCAAGTTTTTTCGCTTCATATTGCTCTTTGTGACGCCAAGTAGAAAATGCAGGCCCTCCACAGGTATCTGTGTATCAGTTGCCCCTCCCAGTGTCTCTGCAATTTCATTCCAATACGCCCCCAAACAAGGGCATGTCCATACCATTTGGTGGAACCCGACCCTAAGCAACGAGGGCATCAACCGACCTGAGGTACATACGAGCCAGTCTGTGCAGTGTTAAATACGTATGGTGTAAATAATGACACTGTGTGTATTTGAGTTTGGCGTTTGTGGATACTATTTTAGGATACCCGGTGCACTGCGTCCACTGTTTATCGGTTATAGTGACTGCCAGCTCAGTGTCCCAACATGCCTAGACTGGAGCCAGTAGGAGGACAGATGCGGGATTAAGAGAAGTGTTGAATGCTGTCACCGCTTGTCTGCCCTTCCAATGTGTAAGCAGGTTCTGCAACACCTGCGATGTATGTGGCTCCCTTTTCATGTCTCCCCATGTCGGGAGGAATTGCCGTTTCAGTAGCGCATAGAGCAAAAAAGAACTCTGAAGGATACCAAAGCTCTCCAGTAGTTCTTCTAGACTCGGCAGCTGTGGATTTATAAATAGATCACCCCAGGTATCCAATCCCCACGCTGCATAGGGTTCTAGTTCCGGTCGGTCATGGCAGGTGATCAAGCCCAGCAGTCCCTCCAGCCAGGGCTTTAAGTGGGATTAAAAAACTGGGGGGTCTCTCAAAGGGGCGTGGCCAGTGTTATTAGGGGCGTGTCTTTAAAACACGCTAAAAATCACACCTACAACAAGTAAGGACTATTGGCTTTGTCAATGGTTATTAGTTGTATAAGATAAATAAGCTGCAACTATGACTTGTTACACATATTATTGAAAAAACTTCCACTTGAAGCCCTGGTGATCCTACCACAATGTTGCTGCTCTTGTTTTTTCAGAAAGAGAAGGGAAATCCAGAAAGAAAATGACTCTTTTAAGGATTTCCCTTCCCCACAACACTCACCTTGCCTGATGTCATGACATAACTTTTTCACTAGTGAGAAGTGAGCGGTGAGCAGCGCACATGGATGTGCCTGCTGTCTCGAAATGGGTCTCAATCGGGCTGTTTTGCAGCCTGGCACTTTTTCCTGGACTGCAGTGATAGCAAACTGCTGTCTCTGCAATCCGGAAAAAAAGGACCACGTGTGCCAGGGCTCAAAACAGAGGCCGATAGAGACCCGTTTCGAGGCCCCCTTTAAAAAACTGCCGGTGCTCAGACCCCTTGAGACCCGGCCCACTTAAAGCCCTGCCTCCAGCTGTAGTATATGTGCATAAGGCATTGTTTGACTTTTAGGTACTACATAGCGCAGCCAGCTGTGTCTAGCTGCCATCATCCGTATATTACCTTGTTTCCTCGGAATCAGAGTTGTGGAACCCCACAGCCATTCTAAAATGGCTTTGCGTCTCAATGGCATTGCCCAACTAGGCATTTCTGTCACATGGGCACTCACTAGCTAGCTCATCGGCCATTGAAGTTGCGCAGCTGCATAGTAATGCTCATAATTTGGGGCCCCCAATTTCCCATCTGCGAGCGGAAGGTACAGTTTGTGGAGCGCAACTCTCGAACTCAAAGCCCCCATATCAATACAACTAAGAGCGAATCTAGGTCCTTAAAGAAGGACTTTGGCAAACTATACAGGAGGGCGGCAAAAAAGTAGACGGCTTTGGAAGCAATAGCATTTTAGCTATTCGCACTCTACCCATGGGCGACAAGGGGCGGCCTCGCCAGAAAGGTAGCGCCGATCGTGCTCTCGTCACTGCCCTACTTAAGTTCCCTTCTATGGATGTCCACGCTAGAATGGTAAACCTGCACCCCCAGATACTTAAGTGTTGAATGCCCACTCCAGCTGAGTTCGGGGCATACCCTGTCTTTGGTCCGGTGGGATCATTAAATTAAATTTAGGACCTATTGCAAATTATCCCTGCACCTCTATCTGGTATTGCCACCCCAGGGTATCAAACACCTTTTTGATATCCAAGGCTGTCAGCCACGGGGCATCAGCCGCTGTGCGAGACCAGTCCAACAGCCTGAACAGGCGGCGCATATTCAGCCCTGTGCTTCTTCCCGAAATGAAGCTGTTTCGATCCTAGTGTATCAGAATGGATGCAGTTTCCATTAGCCTGTTAGCCAAAACTTTTCCCAATATTTTGTAATCCGTATTTTATAACGATAAGGGCCGATATGATGCCATTTTCAGGGGATCCCTACCAGGTTTAGGCAGTACCACCAAAAGCGCCTCCCTTAGAGATACCAAGAGCGTTCCCCTTTCGTAGGCTTCCTTGTATATACTCGCCAACTGAGGTAGCAATTGCTCCGAATAAGTGGAGTATAGCTCCGAGGGCCAGCCATCGGTACTCGGAGATTTGCCTGCCGCTAACTGTTTAATAGCGTCCAGTATTTAGTCCGCTGTGAGCGGTTCCTCTAATGAATCGCGTTGGACTTTTGTGGCCTGGGTAAGCTGTACTGCTGGTAAAAAGCTCTGAATTTGAGGGATGTATTAGCAACAGGCGACCTATACAAGGCTATGTAATATTTGTAAAATGAATCGTTGATCGCCGCTTGCGTGTTTACTAGCACCCTTTCTTTGTTATATATCGCAGTTATGGGGGTTGAGAAGTGTCAGATTTTGACAGCCAAGCTATCATTTTGCGCGCTTTGTCACCCTCTGCGTACTGTCGGGCCAAATAGTGCTTGTAGTGTAGTGCATTTAGACTTTCTGAGGTCTCTTTTTACGCCAAGCGTGCCTGAGCCAGCAGCAGGATCACCTAGGAATCTGTGGGTGCCAGGCTTTCACATCGGTCCTAGCAAGTCCCCCATCAATGCCTTACCCGAACCATCTGTCGTCTTGATGGCCTGTCCGTGGTCGACCGTTCTAAATGCGTCCCATTCCATGCCTCTGTTGGAGGCGGTGCATGTATTCTCCTGGAAATATGTGGTGATCGTCTTTGAGATAGTTGAGCGAAAGGTCGTGCGGCTACAGAAAGATGCCATTTCAGAATCCTAGCTCTCCGAACGACCCACGATATGCGCAGGTGTAGTGGGTTGTGATCAGATAACACCTGTGCCAGATATTCCATCTGTGTCACCCTAGCTAGGGCTTCCATGGAGAAATATATTGCATCGATCCGTGTAAAAAGATCATGCAGCTTAGAGTAACAGGAGTATGTGCGCATTTCAGGGTGTTGACTATGCCAGGCGTCTCAGTTGCATATGCTCTGCCCATTCCCTCGGGTGTCTTGCAAGGTGGATAAACTGCGTGCCCATGAGCGGCAGACGTGGGTGATCCAGATCTAGATTATATGTGCAGTTACATGGTCCCTCCCCCCACCCCCCCGACAGAAGAGACGTGTGAGTGTATACAGGATTCTGAGCATACAGCGAGATCAGTGGGAGCGGGGACCCGTCTAGCAGCCCTCTTATATCACGTAACAGCCCTGAGGATCAATGCGAGTATGCTCCAATTTCAACAGTACGCCAGGTCCCACCCATATAAAGGTGCCTCTAGTGTATCGAGATTATGAGGTGCCTATGACCGTACCCCTCCAGCGAGCAGTTTGGCCACATTCACTGCCATCAAACTCTGTTATAAAACAATTGCTATCTCAGATACCAAACGGGCATTGGGGGCGCAGTTGCACTCTATTCTGGCCTGACTTTGGCAGCCCGCTATTAATCAACCAACCCTAGGATATCACATAGCGCAGTTTCCCATATTCAGAAAGATAACACTAAACAACGAAGTGAGGTAACCCTCAGATCGACATTTACACATTTTACCATACAGCATTAATACTACGTAACAAAAATGGATATCAGGTTGGCCCCTCCAGTCGCTTTGCCATAGAGCATAGAGTCTCATCTCCGGTTCCCAGCATTCTTCGAGGCCTCACCCAAGTTTATTCACAGAGCTTTGGGGTCACCTTTGGGCCTTCTCCTTGTAATTCTGCCTGCTGTGAGCCTGTTAGGGGCACCAGACAGTCCCAGCCACCCTCCGAGTCGGGGCTAATTAACGCTGTGGCATTGTTGAGATGTTTCGCTGTCTTTATGGCCTGCGCTTGTTCCGCTGCCACCTGTTTCTTGGTAGGACGATGTATCCTGCTTCTCCTTCGCCTTCTGCTTGCGCCCACGAGTTTCCAGGCCGGCTGTGAGTCTGCCTTGACTGTGGGTGGAGGATATGCACACCTATTATGGTCCGTCCATGACCAGGCTTCTTCCGGTGGGAAGCAATATATGTTGGAGTCTTTATGATGGAAACGCAGCTTGGCTGGATAGTGCAACGCAAATTATTATTATTATTAGAATTTGTATTGCGCGACAGCTACCCGAAAAAGGTTTCCCGGCGCATGTTGTATCTGATACTCTCTCAGGCATTGCTTACCCTCTCTGTAAAAGGATCTACGACGTTGGGCCGCTAGGGTATAGTCGGGGTACATATGGACCGTTGCGCTTTCCACCTGCCAGGGAGCCCGGCACCTAGTTGCTTGAAGAATGTGGTCTCTGTCCCTGTAGTTAAACAGCCTGGCCACAAATAGTCATGGCGGGCCCCCTGGGCGCAGAGACCCTTTGCGTCCTCTCTATAGAAAATAATTTTGAGATCTTGCCTTGCAGGATTTCGCTGGAGAACCACTGTTCCAGGTACAAGTCGATTGCTTGTCCCTCTATTCGTTCCGGCAGACCCACAACGCGGACATTATTCCTGCGAGAGCGACCTTTATGGTCCTCCACCCGTTTCGTTAAGTATTCCACCTCCTGCTGCAGGGCTTTAATTTGATCTGTGGCAACATACTGTAGGGCGGCCAGTGTCGATTCCCACTCCTCCACTCTGGCCTTGAGTATTTTGTGGTCATCTCGTAGGTATCCCAGATCGACGCGAAAGGTGTCTATTTTGGTCCCCAATGTGGTCTTGATGTCCAGTATTGCTGCCATTAGCTCATCAAATCGATGTGAGTGGTCAGTTGGGGCAAAGCCCCCAGACGCACTTTGTTGTGACTCACTTCCTCCACCTGCTGCAGTTGTCGTTGTCTCAACCTGGCGTCCCCATTGGATATGAGAGTACTGGCTAGATCTCAAGACAGTGAGTTTGCAGTCCGCAGCTTCCACGTGGTGGTCCTAGATGTGCCGTCTAATGAGCAACCAGTCTCATCTTGCAGAGTGATAGCCTGCTCCCCGTTCACTCCACCAAACCCAGAGGTCGTGTAGCAACACCGTTACAACCCAATGTCTCTGAAGGGTGAGGGGAGGAAACAAGTTAGTTGATTCAAGGAGCGCAAATAGCAAGTGAGGATCACAATCCGAATCCCGGGCTGCTCCACTCCACGCAATAGAGGCCTCTTCACTTGCAGCACAACACTCGCCTGTGTAGTCTCCAGTGCGCAGTAGAAGCCGCTGTATCCCCAGTGTGGATAATTTTTTCTATGCGTGGGAGAGAGTAGCATATAACCACATCAACAGCCAGGCCTCGGCGCAGGAGCGTGGGCACCACCGTCCAAACCTCCCCTGTATTGCAACTGTGACCCCTATGATGCTTGCCTCACAGTCCCCCATTGGCAGTTCAGGCCCCATTCTCTTCACAAGGTGGTTGGATGGGAGGAAAGAGTCTCAACGCACTTGCGACACTCCTGTGTCACCAACCGCTGAGTCCCCGATGCAGTGGCGCAGGCAAGGGAGGACAGTGCGCCCCTCACAGGGCCTGGGCCCAATTTCGGTGTGCGCAGGCCAGTTTCCAACAAGTATAGAGCACCCGGGAGAGTTAGGACATCCAGGACGCCCTCCCTCCTCACGATTACCAGTTTCCAGCTGGCGATGTTGCCTCCCACGTTACACTCGGGGGTTATTCCCCCTCGCCTCACTTTCCTTAATGCCACTCATGGGCGACTCCGCTTCGAGCCAGATCCGGCGACGATCTCAGTGCCGCTCTGACGTCCCAAAACTCTTAGATGGATCGAGATGGTCTCAGTACCCATGCGGCAACCCCCTCCGCCATTCCCACGTTAGAGACCCTTTGTTTGAGACCAGATCATGAAGTGGTCTTTCACGCTGTGGCTAATACAGTGCAAACTTCCGTGCCCCATATGAACGTATATGTTACTGTGGAGTGGCCAGGAGTGGAGCCAGTGATGGTGACAGTGATGGTGCATGCATTATTAGATTCCGGGGCTACGGGTAATTTCATCGATCAGCAATATGCACAGGAGTTGGGAGTACCGTGCATAAGAAAAAATTATTCCAGAACCTGTAAAGGCAGTGGATGGTACTGCGTTAAATCAGGTCCGGTGTGCTTTCATACACATCGCTGACTCTCTGGTCATGAGTAATTACAGGCCCATATCCCTTCTTCCCTATTTAGGAAAAATTTTGGAAACCTATGTTACTCGCTGTCTGGGCGCATTCATTGAGAGCTCTTCCTTTCTGGACCCCCAGCAGGCTGGTTTCCGACCGCTCCATTCTACGGAGTCGGTTATTGCCGCCGTTATGGACACCCTAAGAACTGGTGCCGACAACAACATCCATCAAGCCCTCGTCCTACTAGATCTGTCGGCGGCTTTTGACACGTTCGATCACTCCATACTGATCGACCATGTCAGAAACGCCGGCATCCAGGGGGTGGCTCTGGATTGGATCCGCTCTTTCTTGGACAAACGTTCTCAAGCTGTTGGTCTCTCTACTTTCTGTGCTTCCTCCTCCTTCCTTTCCTGTGGAGTCCCTCAGGGCTCAGCATTATCCCCTCTCCTTTTTAATTTATATATGCAGCCCCTCATGGTTTCCCTTCGTAAGTCCCCTGCAACAATTTTTAATTATGCAGACGATCTGCAGCTGATTTTCCCTATTGACACTTCCTCTTCCTCCCTCACAGACTTCCAAACCACCATGCCAGTCATCTCTGACTGGATGGCCCACAGCTAGCTCAAGCTAAATCCCTCAAAGACCGAACTTGTGCGGGTGGGCGGGCCGGCCAATCCCTGGAACGACAGTTTTTGGCCCCTCTCACTCGGGGTCCCCCCCCGACCTGTAAATACTATGAAAAGCCTCGGTGTTGTCATCTCTGGAGACTTATCTATGAAGGCTCAGATCTCGGCGGTCACATCGTCCTGCTTTTTCCATCTGCGCAGGATTCATAAGATCTGTAGATTCCTCACCAGAGATGCCCTCATCTTAGTCATCCTGGCTCTTGTCATCTCCAGGATCGACTTCGCTAACATCCTATATGTAGGGATTCCCTCTTATCAGCTCCAGAGGCTACAACTGATACAAAATCAGGCCGCCCGTTTAGTATTCCATCAGCCAAAGCACCAGCACGTTTCACCACTACTTCGGAGCCTTCATTGGCTTTCGGTGGCCAAACGTTGCACCTTTAAACTTGGATGCACTATCTTCAAAGCCCTTCACAATCTTGCACCTGCTTTTATTTCATCCAACCTTAAGCGATATATACCAACTCGCAACCTCCACTCCTCTGCTGATAATCTTTTGTGTATCCCTCAAATTCAACGTAAGAAACATGGTGGTCTCCGGTTTTCCTTCCTAGCCCCCACTTTTTGGAACTCCCTCCCTTCCTCCTTCCGTCACTGTCTCCCCTATGAATGCTTTCGTAGGTCACTGAAGACGTTCCTTTTTACAGCTGCTTATGAGTGAAACTCCTGCCCGTGCCCGCCGTATCTGTTATGAGCGCCAAGAAACCGTTTCGGTGAACGTGCGCGGTATAACATTTTTTAACATAACGTAACATCAACTCATAATGCAGGTCGGAAGGAACCACTATGAACATATACAATTCGACCTCATGAGAAACAGTTATGGTCCAATGTGATTTATGATGCAGTATCACACTATGGTTTAGATTGGCGACCTATTTGGTGAGTAGACTAGCTATAATCCTTATTATCACACATGAAACTCGACGTTTGATTTTGCTGCAGCAGTAGGAGTTACATAGGACTGTTAAGTAGATATTCTAGAAGTCAAGAGACTGTTCCCCAGTGTTCCTTTTTTTAACTTAATTATTCACCTCTTTCAAAGAACACCCTTAACAAGAACCCCCTAATAATCAAGCTCAGTCACACGATATATATTGTTAGATCTGGAATTAGCTCTGAATGGTTCATTTTAGAGAAATTATTACACAGCAGATCTTGCTACTGTTTCCTTAGGAAGAGTGCTTTTTCCTTCACTAATAACTGTGGCACCATTTGATAAATCTGCTCGAAACTAACCCCAAAAAAGTTCATCCACCACTGCTCCATCATGGAAATTTGTTTGTGCCGACCCCTCAACTGTGGCCAGGAATACAAGCATTGGCATACCCAATAGGTCTCGCCTTTGGGACCGTATAAGTGTTTAGTTATACAGCAGAATATCCTTGGTGCAACAAAATCAACTGTTGCATGGCTAAACACTTATAAGGTCCCAAAAGAGAAACCTATTGGCTATGCCAATGCTTGTTCTTTCAGCATCCTGGCATTATCATCCTCCAAAGCCCAATCTCTCTATCAGCTCACTGACACGCTGAACTCCTTCAAAGCTATCTCATATGAAAATATCTTACCCTTGCCCTCCATCATAGCCCTAGCTTAAGAAGATCTCTCACCCCCTACTCGCCATTCTCAATGCGTTCCTTACTCAAGGCATCTTCCTAGAAGCTTTCAACATAAACATCACATGCCTGAGAAAAACTTCCTGAAAGCTTTCAAGACAGACTTCACTCTTGAGAAAATCTGCACTTTTAACACAAAAAGAAGCAAGAGGTATTACTCTTCAACCTTCCTCCCTGAATACAAAATCTATTTCACACCTAAAGGTTGAAGTCAAATAGCTTTTGGATGGCCACCCTCTGTGTGTTCTCTTCTTGTGGGATAAAAATGCCCTCACTCACTAATAATGACGTGCTTCATCCTAGGGCAGCTACCAAACACACTGTGTCACCATCAGCAGGGGTGCAGCAATGTCTTTTTTTCTATTTATAACAATATTAGTAAGGGATCCAATGATTAAAGTGTAGTTAAAATTATCTTAAGGATACCCTCTTAATTCTTAGTTCATTTATTCGGGGTTCCTTAGATGGGGTTAAATACTAATATTAGATGGTCTTGGGGTATAATCACCCTACCATCTCTCCAAATGATATTGTCAACATGTGTCTGCCAATCCTTTTTCGCCACTAAGGGTCGATGGCCTTCTTCAGGACTATGAGATCCTGGTCTTATATCACTGTCGCTCAGTCAATCTAATTAATGAACAGTAAATGGTTGCAAGTAATACCATCCAGTGACCTTACTTATCACCTATATTTCTGATGCTAGGAGTTGGTCTCTGTCAGACCAAAAACCATCATTATCCTTCATGTAATTAGAGAAGGAATATGTATACTTTTACATGCCTAGGAATGCAATTGGTAGCAACTTCCAGATATCAATTAAGTGGCACATGCATTGCATATGTGTATTTAAAATGTAACACCGCAATGCTCCCACTCCCACCCCCATCCCGGGTTAGGAAACATAGAACAAATATTTGGGTAATAAAATGCATGACTTAAAAGTGTGATTTTAACTTCACCAAACTCCTGGCAAGTGTTTTTGCAGTGCCTCGCGTTTTGGCGGTATTCATTTTAAATGCTTAGCTGCATTGCATGCATCACTTAATTGATACCTGGAATTTGTTTCCAATTGCATTTGTAGGCATGTAAACATATATATTTTCCCCTCTAATTATACGATGGATAATGATGCTTTTTTGTCTTACAGAGAACAGCTTCTACCGTCAGAAATATAGCTGACAACTAAGGTCACTGCATGGTATTACTTGCAACTATTTACGGTTAACTAATTAGACTGACTGAGCAACAGTGACATAAGAAAGGGATCTCATAGTCCTGAAGAAGGCCATCGACCCTTAGTGGAGAAAAAGGATTGGCCAAAACATGTTGACAATATCATTTGGAGAGATGGTAGGGTGAGAATCATCTAATATTGGTAGAATAAATGAACTAATAATTAAGATGGTGTCCTTAAGATAGTTCTAACTACACCTAATCATAGGATCCCTTACTAATATAGAAAGAAATTAATTAGTCCACCCCTGCTTATTGTGACACTGGGTGTGTAGTAGCAGCCCTATGATGAAGCATGCCACTAATAGTGGGTGAGGGCATTTGTATCTCACACGAAGGGACCCCCTGAGATGATGGCCATCTCAAGGCTGTACCTCCTAAGCCTTTAGGTGTATCATTGAAAATCTACACCTGCCAACCATCGACCCATCTCTAATCTACCCTTTATTTGTAAGATAATGAAAAAAAGCAGCATGTGATCAATTATGTCACGTCAACGCTAACCATATCCTGCACAACTACCAGTTTAACTTCAGATCATGCTGCTGCATTGAGGAAGCTACCCTACACATCTTAGGAAATGCTCCCCTGACCACAGATAAAGATGACCAAGCCTCCTGCTATTGATGGCATTCTCAGCTGCCTTCAACACCATCAACTATTCCACCCTCATCCACACCTTGAAGTCTCAAATGGGATTCATAGGGAAAGTCCTTCACTGGTTCTCGTCCTACTTATCCAACCAATGCTCTGAGTATTGGGGTTTACAATGTGTATCTGCTTCAGCAGAAGAATATTGAGGGGCTTTCCTCTGTGCCTAGGTATGGAAGCACAGTATTCCTTTAGTACACAACAGTACACAAAAGTAGGACCAAAAACAGTTAGAAATGGAGCTGCTCTGTTTTGTGCTTTGATATGTGTGGGTGTGTGTACACTCGTTCAATTCTCCTTACCTTATCTGATTGAAATTGTCGGATGACTCCATGTCATCAGGGACTCCATATTCTGGTGCAGATTTTGTGTCTACTTTTTGTAATATAGAACTTACGTTGAATTGATACATTTAAGAAGAACCAGGCCTGCAAGTCTAAAAATACAAAGGTTTATTAAAAGAAATCCCAGGTCTGCAACATGGTGTCCCAACTAGAAACCCTATCCCTACTCTTCAGACCTGAAAGTGTAAAGTATCTTTCTGTTGCTAACACGTAATATGATTGCACCATGATGATATTGCATGAAACAGCGGAGCTATGGGTGTTTCTTGAAGATAGAGCAGAGGAAAACGTACTTGACTGTAAATGTCTCCACATCTGCAGTGGCCAATGGAAAAGTCCTATAACTCCACCCACCATGTGTGGCTCTATAAATTTCAGTAAAAAGTAAGTATGCTTTTTTATTCTGTACACTTACTTTCATATAGGTCACCTTAGATAACTGATACAATGCCGTGGGTTGCCATCTGCCAAGCATGGAATGCTGCTGTGTATATTTGCCTTAGGATAGGATTACCTTAGACGAAGAGAGCTAAACATTCATGCACCTTTCACAGCACTGGCCTTGTATCAACCAATGTCCGCTTTCCAAATGTTAATCTTGATGCTGGAATGTAGTGCGGTTTTTGTTGCAATGATTCCAGTGTTCATATCTTTGATTTGCTACATTAGGAGATACATGCAGAGCTAGTGTTGCTTGTCCTGTGGCGACTGGCAGAAGATGTGGTGACATTGCAAATGGAAACTGTGCTCCGTGGGCCCCAGCTCAAGCGTGCCCTAGTTGAAAATATGAAGGAAATTCTGGCCATTATCCTGAGTTTACTTGAGAAAAGTGTGGCTCGATACAGAATTATGGTAAGTCTATTGGGAGGGAATAGATTTGTTGCTGTGCCTGATTCTGTCAGTACCTAATATTAATGATCCTCCTGGAAGGCACCATTGCAGAGTACTTGTAAGAAAAAGAAAGAGGTTCCAGGAATCCTGAATCTAGGTATGATTTCCTTAACGTCTCGGAGGATTATTTCTCAAGGCTCTGGACCTCCCCAGCCTCAAGAGAAACGAGTAAGAAGAAAAGTTGTGAGCATGTGATCCTCCTTTCCAAATATTATATTCACCCCCATCAATGGGTATGTTTTCTTCATGGAAATAGCACAATACGAAATTGCTTGGAGTGAAAGTAGTTCTTTTTATTTGTGTTTTTCACTTTATTCCATCCATTTTCACTCATTAATATTTTTTAGGTCTCGAACTCTGCCAATGCCTCTGGCATTGCAGATGTCGAGAATTATAGAGTTTGACCCAGGAAAGCTAAACCAGGCGGATTGCGCCGAGTGCATGTTCCCCGTGCCTGCGCTTTCCATTTGGTCTCCGAGCCGCCTGCCTCGCATCATTGCTTCAGACCCGCCACAGCCATGCCGAGAGCTTCAGTTTTCAAAGGAATGCTCTCCCCCGCCCCCCTCTGCGCAATGCCACTCCGAAGACTTTTTTATAAACGCGATGAAATACAACCTTGAAAGTCAGTAATATAGAACTGCTTTGCCTCTCTCTGCACATCTTTTTTTAAATTTTCTTCTCCCGTGCTTCTTGTGTTTTTTAAACACGATAAAATATAACCTTGAAAGTCTGTCATGTAGAACTGCTTTACTCAGTTGTGGTTAAGAGCTATTTACAAAATTCCAACTCAGTTGTTTATCATGGGGCATTCGCCGCCGAGGGGGAAGTCACAGGAGAGTGTGGGAGGAATCCCGCTGCTTCTGACAGCTGTGCACATTTGCATATTAAAAGGTGCAGCTCGGCTCGAGCCCCGGGCACAATGCACACGCCCCCTTACAAGCCATGCAAGGAATCACCAGTTCTAACCAACACTACCATCCCCTCACTAAGCACTTTCAGGGTGATTGCTTTCTATTACATGTCTGGTGAAGGCAGAATGGTCTCGATCATACGTTTGTTTCCCTAACGTGGTTCAATGGTGAAGCTTGTTTGTACCTTTGCAATGTCCTAAATACATTTATTAACAAGTTAGAGGGCTCACTTAGAAAACTCGGGGCCCACCTCACAGACTTGTATACTCATGAGGTACACTAAACCAGTACCACCAGGCGGAGTGCTAACACTTGCTATGGGCTGAAAGGCCCAAACTAAGACCGGTCCTATATAATAATGCAACCCTTTGTAATACAACTAGAATAACATACTACCAGCAGTTAATTATTATATTACACATCACCAAGGAATTTTGGGAGATATAAATAATACGACTAAAGGCCTGGGTGCTTCATACAGTCCGCAGCCGTAAAACCGAACTGTGACTTATAATATCCACAATATGCTAGACAGGTGTAACTTAATATGTTACCAAATGAAAATACCACTTTCCTCCTTCAGTATAAAAGGGTGCTTAGAAGTTGGGGAAATGCTGTAGTATTTATAAGCGAAAATGCTTTCATGTACAGTGCGGCTTTTTAACTGTATCCCCCATTTGAAACAAGATGGTGATTAATAAGCCTTTCACAAATGTATTGAGACTCCTTGTTGTTCTTTACCTGTAATGCTTGATGCATGCACCTTTGAAACTGCCTTATTTATTGATACCTATTGGGACATTGTACCTTATATATGTAGTATTTATAAAGCATGTCTTTAGTTTTTGGGAAAAGCAAATATTTGCAAATGAACCCCTCCCTGGCGGGTTAGGATGTTTTCGCGCATTATTTTATTGCTTAAGTTTGGCAGCTGGCAGGAAGTGACATCATACTCATTTTGTTCATACATAAAAAAAGTGCTTCCGTTTTTTTTAACAGCTTGTGGGCCTCTTCTATTAACTGGAAGGATGTTTTGTTAGTGTTGATAACACTCATGTTTACCACAAACATTGACTGCAACAAGCATAGGAACATGCAGTCTCCCATACCTTTCAAACCAAGTATACAGCGTGCCTTTGTAAGTTCAAGACTGCCACGATTTAAAATCGTGCACACTTTTTAAGCTATCTGATTCGCCTATGGGTGCCACTTTAAATTTGGTGCTGTGCCCATTTCCTGACCCTGTCCACCCCTGCTATACTTAATCTAGCATTGTGCATATTAATATATACTGGCTGCTTCTACAGTGTATTTCCATTCACATAAGACCCTTGCATAGTGCATGAAAAGAGAACAGCGGGTCTTCTATATGTCTGCATGCATTCACTTTATGGGTGGTTGCATTAATTCTCCAGTATTACATCTTTCATAGATTCACATGCTTGTATCTTCCCCGTCGTCATGGTGGGAGTCTCACGGTAACAGAATGACCAAAGCAGTATCATAGAGAAGAAAACTGCATAGAAAAGCCCATAGGGACTGTAGCATTTAGTAACCAGACCATCTCATTATTTGGTCCAAAAGTCAGCCAATCAGCATTGCTGCCCAGCCCTCACACTCCCCAGCAGAAGCTTCCTGCCTTAGATTTTCAACCGCCTTTGTGTGAGAAAGGAGTCTCCCTGAGCTCTGCTCAGTTTACTGTTCCTGAGTGAACTATTGACCTTTTACTTCTAATATCTTGTCTTCTGGATTAAGGTATTGTGTGTACCTATTTTTTCTTCATTATGGCTGAAAGCTCTAAAAAGAGGCTGTTCAGGCCTTGCAGATCCTGTGGGAAGGCCAGGCTTTACTCTGAAGACCCACACAAGGACTGCCTATACTTCTTCATCCCAAGCATGTTGCTAAGGATTGTAAATACTGTAGAACCTTTTCTGTCAAAACCCTTAGAGACAGAGAGGCTCGCTTGCTGTTATGGCTTCAAAAGAAGAAGGCCACATCAGACTCAGATTCTGGGGAGGAATCTTCTAAAATGACACCTAAGAAGAGAAAGGCCTCTATTTCTGAGGAGAAAGTGGAACCTAAAAAGAGTAAATCTAAAGAGAAGACAGCGTCCTCTCTCCCTATTACTCCTCTGAAGAAGCTGTCAGGTCTGAAAGGGACAGGGTCTGCTCCGTCGACCAGTTCCCTAGCTTCTACTTCAAAATCTGTGGAAAAGACTTCAGCTCCGTCGACGACTTCACCGCCGCCGACGACTTCTTCGACGACGGCTTCGTCGACGATGGGATCTAAAGCAGCGTCTACGTCGACAACGTCGACGAGTAGGATTATCCTGTCGATGAAGAGACCGTCGTTGACGACGATAACGACGACGACATCGTCGACGAAGGGCTCGACGACATCGTCGACGAAGGGCTCGACGACATCGTCGACGAAGGGCTCGACAACGAGGATGTCGACGGGGGCCTCGTCGACGGTGGTACCGTCGACGACGACTTTGGTGCCGCCGGCCCCGTCGGCGGCGTCGTCGACGACACCGTCGACGAAGATCATACTCTCAACGGCAAAGGCTTTTAAATCGCCACAGTCGAAGACTATGATTTCTATTCGATCATTTCAGTCGTCCAGAGGTTCGGCGACGATCAGCAAATCTGCGTAATTCACATCATGGACGCAGATTTCGCCTCTACCTCCATCTTCTTTATTGGAACAAGACTCATATGGAGAGGACTCCTCAGGTGCTGCCTACAGTCCTTCACAGCTCAAAATAAAGAGCCAGGACACAGACGAAGAGGAGGTATTTTCCTTCAAGGACAGAGCTCAGTCTTCTAGATATGAGTCTTTCCAGGAAACATGCGATTATAATAAGGAAGAAGAGCAGCAAGAGGAGTCAAGAGAGGAAGAGCGACAGGAGACAGTTTCTATTCCTGTGTCTCTTGTATCTGACCTCCGGTTCATGATAAACGACTACTACAGTCATTTTCCGGAGGCAAACGCCCTCAAAAATCTACGCCGGTTGCTGCCTCGCAACCTTCAAAGACACAATCTACCTCTCAAGAGCAGGGGGTGAGATCACCGCCAGTGATAACGATAAGGGATGACCTAACGGAATCTGAAGAGGATGAACAACCTGAAGAAGGGGAGCTGGTCCATGATGCTTTGGAGCAGGAATGGAATGAATACATCTTGCCATCGGCCCCGTCACCTACACCGCTGCCATACCTCTCCTCCGCAAGACATCGAGGGTTCCATGACATCATGGAGAAAGCGGCCAAGAGATTTAATTTGGACATGGAAGTTAAAGAAACCGAATGTTTCTTGTATGATTTCAAGGATGATGCCAGGAAATCAACTCGATCAATACCGATTATCCCTCACGTTTGGGAAGAGGGCTTAAAAATTTTAAAGACACCAGCTTCAATAGCGGTCTCCGTTCCAAGAATCGAAAAAAAGTATAGAGCGCCAGAGTCTGCTGCAGCCTGTCTAATAGGACACCCCAGACCGGAGTCAGTAGTGACGCAGGCGGCGCAGAGGAATTCAAAGAACCCGGTGGCTACTTCCTTGGTGCCACCAGACAAAGAAGGACAGAGAATGGACGGTGCAGGTAAGAGGTTTGCGGTCATGGCAGCCTCTACTATTAAAGCAGCCAATGCTATGGCCCTTATTAGCCGTTTCAACAGGCAAATGTGGTCAGATCTGGCACCCATACTGTCTGCGCTACCGGAAGATCGGGAGGAGGCGGCGGCTATCCTCAAAGACGGAGCAAAGTCTGCTGCTGAATCAATTGACATCGCCATGGATGTTTCATCAATGGCCTTCAGACAGATGGCTGGGGCAGTTTCGCTTCGCAGGCAAGGCTGGCTTAAAGCGACATCGTTTCGTCCGGAGGTGCAGGCCAAAATTGTGGATATGCCTTTTGATGGCGAAAATGTATTTGGGAAACATATAGACGAAGCGCTACAAGGCATCAAATCTGACACGGATACTGCTAGAGCGCTGGGGTCCCTTCAACAAGGACGGTTCCAGTCCTTTCGTAAAAGGGTTGCAAGAGGTCAATTCAATCAGAGATCCTCTTATCAGACCAACAGATATCAGCCTTATAGCCAACAGGGATATCGACAATACAATGCTAACACCCAGTACAGGCCCTCCAACTCCTCTTACCAGCAGCAGTCTAGGGGCAAACCAAACACCAGAGGAAAGAATCAACAGTCTAACAGACGTCAATGAATTCAGGCCGGCGCTCCCCACACAGCAGATCCCGGAAAACGACCACCATCTGTCTCAATACTTAAACAACTGGATGTCCATAACATCGGACAAATGGGTTTTAGATGTCATAAGCAGGGGTCATACCGTGGAATATGTAGAAATGCCACCAGATCATCCCCCGGTGCTCAGGCTCAACAAACATCGTCAGGAAATGCAGAAGGAAGCCCACTCGCTTCTGCAGAAGGGAGCCATAGAAGAAGTGCCGCAACATCTCAGAGGGAAAGGCTTCTATTCGCATTTCTTCCTCATCAAAAAGAAACAAACCCTGAAATGGAGAAAGGTATTGGATTTGAGGGATCTGAATCAATACATAAAGAAGATTCCCTTCAGAATGCTCTCATTACAAGAGATCCTCCAAATGTTAAAGAAGAAAGACTACATGGCGTCTTTGGATCTCATGGATGCGTACTTCCATATTCCCATTCATCGGAAGCACAGAAGGTATTTAAGATTCATCGTGGAGAGTCGCCACTTTCAATTCAAGGTCCTTCCATTCGGCCTCAAATCGGCCCCGAGGGTGTTCACCAAATGCATGGCCCCGGTGGCGGCCCATTTAAGATTGCAAGGGCATTACATTTATCCATATCTGGACGACTGGCTGGTGACAGGTCCATCATTCAGAGAAACAACAAGATCTCTTCAGTGCTGCATTCGGCTATTTCAACGCTTGGGATTAAGGACCAACTTGGAGAAATCCTCGCTGACTCCAGCTCAGGGCATCCAATTCTTAGGGGCATGGATATGCACCAAGGCAGTGAAAGCTTATCCTTCTGAAGACCGAATGAGAAAGATAATAGGTCTGACAACGACCCTTCAAACAAAAAGGTTCACTTTTGTGAGGCTGTACAAGTCTATGTTGGGGATGATATCTTCATGCATCCCACTGGTGACAAATTGCCGTCTTCGAATGAGGCCTTTGCAAGAACTGGACGAGCAGTGGGTTCAGTCCAAAGGAACCTTCGAGGATCGCATTACCATCACGAACCGTATGAAGGTGGCCATGTCATGGTGGAAGGTGCAGAAGAACTTGGATCAGGGCTTGACCTTTGTGACTCAGAATCACGATTACGTGATGACGACGGACGCCTCGTTGCAAGGATGGGGTGCGCATCTTGGTACACAGACAAAATATTGAGTTTTAAATTTGATATACAATAATATCGAAGTTTAAATATCGATAGGACAAAATATCGAAGGTAAGTAATATCGACAGTCTTAATATCGATATTAGTATGATATCAGTAATATCGAAGTTTTAAATATCGATGTCAATAATATCGAAATAAATAACTTCGATGTTACTAATATCAATTTTTAAATAAATTGAGTGTATATTATATTGTATTTATTATGTTTTATTATTTATTTTTAATGTAATATAATTAAATATTGTCTTTTACTACTGTAGCGGGTTGTGGGTTTATAGGGGAATAGGGTGGGAAGTAATTTAATTGTTAAATTAATTATTAATTAGTAGGAATTATTAATTAATTAATTGAGAATTAATTTTAATTAATTGATTATTTGATAAATATGTTCTGTAGCGGGTTATGGGTTTATAGGGGAATAGGGTGGGAAGTAATTTAATAATTAATTAATATATGTTTGTACATATTTTAATTAATAATTAATTGGTAATTAATTTATATTAATTAGTAAATTAATTAATATAATTTTGTACATATTTTTAATTATTAATTAGTTGGTAATTAATTAATATTAATTAGTGAATTACATTAATTATAGTAATTTTTTTATATATAATTTTTTGTTATTCTTAATTAATCAATTGGGAAAAATAATATGAATTATTAAATTAATTACAGCTAATGTGCTAATATATTTACTTTAGTGTTATTGTTAATTAATAATTAATTGGTAATTAAATAATATTAATTAATTTTGGGTAAAGGAGTATTTTTAGGGTTCAGGGTCAGTTTTCAGTTTTTGGGTAAAGGGGTATTTTTAGAGTTCAGGGTCAGTTTTCAGTTCTTGGGTAAAGGGGTATTTTTAGGGTTCAGGGTCAGTTTTCAGTTTTTGGGTAAAGGGGTATTTTTAGGGTTCGGGGTCAGTTTTCAGTTTTTGGGTAAAGGGGTATTTTTAGGGATAAGGGTCAGTTTTGGGTAAAGGGGTATTTCTAGGGTTCAGGGTCAGTTTTCAGTTTTTGGGTAAAGGGGTATGTTTAGGGTTCAGGGTCAGTTTTCAGTTCTTGGGTAAAGGGGTATTTTTAGGGTTCAGGGTCAGTTTTCAGTTTTTGGGTAAAGGGGTATTTTTAGGGTTCAGGGTCAGTTTTCAGTTTTTGGGTAAAGGGGTATTTTTAGGGTTCAGGGTCAGTTTTCAGTTTTTGGGTAAAGGGGTATTTTTAGGGTTCAGGGTCAGTTTTGGGTTTTTGGGGTACAGGGATATTTTTAGGGTTCAGGGTCAGTTTTGGGTTTTTGGGGTACAGGCGTACAGGGTAAAAACAAAAAAAAAATTACATTAAATCAATTAAATAACATTAAAAAAATAAAATGACATTAAATTATTAAGTGTTTTATTTATTTTAAATGTATATGTATTAGTTTTAATTTTGTTTTAATATTTTTATTTAATATTTGTAAAATTATATGTATTTTAAAATTATTTTTACATTATTATTAATACATTTTAAAAAACGATATTTTTAATTCCGATATTTTTGTACTACGATATTATTTTTTCGATATTTTTGTACTTACCTTTATGAAGATATGATTCCGATATTTTTGATGTCGATATTTTTGTGCCGATATTTTTGTATTTCGATATTCTGTCTGTCGATATTATGTCAGACATTCGCGCATCTTCAAGAGCTGGAGATTCAGGGCCTCTGGTCAGACTGGGAAGCACAGCTTCACATAAATATGTTAGAACTCAAAGCTGTGTTTCTGGGGCTTCAAGCCTTCCTACCCAGGATACGACACTCGTCGGTGCTTATTCAAACGGACAGCACCACGACTATGTTTTACCTGCTGAAGCAGGGTGGAACAAGATCCAAGCAACTGTCGATGTTGGCGCAAAGAATATGGAAGTGGCTGATACGCCACGGCATTTCAATTCAAATGCAACATATACAGGGCATCCTCATCACACGGGCAGATGCCCTAAGTCGCACATCAAACGTGATGCACGAGTGGGAACTGCACGACACTCAGCTTCACAGACTGTTCCAAAGGTGGGGCACTCCCACATTAGACTTGTTCGCAACCAGAGACAATTCAAAGTGCGTCCAGTTAGCATTCAGATATCCTCAGCAAGATTCCAGGGGAAACGCATTCCACTTGGACTGGACGGGAAGGTTTGCCTACGCGTTCCCTCCGTTTCCATTAATACCGCGAGTACTTCGCAAAATGAGGTTAGAGCCGTGTCAGATCATACTGATAGCACCAGCCTGGCCGAGGCAGGCGTGGTTTTCAGAACTGCTGCAAATGTCAAAGGGCAACAACCTCCAGTTTCCGACATTCCAGAACCTCATTTCCATGAAAGACGGTCAGATTCTGCATCCGGACCTGCAATCGCTAAAATTGTCTGCATGGAACCTCATGAGCGGGAATTCCAAGACTTAGACATTCCACAAGAATGCAGACTTATTCTGTCACAAGCCAGAGCTATGTCAACCAACAAGACATATGCAGCAAAGTGGACCCGTTTTTGTCACTGGTGTGACAGTCACAACTTACATCCGTTAACAGTACACCCTGAAGGTATCCTTCCTTACCTGTTGTCGCTATCTAAGGCAGGTCTGTCGCATGCCTCGGTGAAGGTACACTTGGCAGCAATATCACGCTTCAGGAGGAAGCCAAATGAGCCATCTCTCTGGTCTTCCAGGATAATAAAGGAATTTATCAAAGGACTTTTTAGAGCTTTTCCACCTATTCGGCGCCCGCCAGTGCCGTGGCACCTCAATACTTTCCTGTCACAACTTATGAGGCCACCTTTCGAGCCTATACACAAAACAGTCTTACAGTTCCTATCATGGAAGACAGCCCTACTGCTTGCCCTTACATCAGCAAGGAGGGTTAGCGAAATTCAGGCCTTTTCAGTGGAAGAGCCCTTTTTACAATTTCGCCAGGACAGGGTTATATTAAGGACAAACCCAACTTTTATACTTAAAGTCCCTACGTCTTTTCACCTCAACGAGCCAATTGTTTTGCCTACCTTTTTCAGCAATCCCTCCTCTGAAGCAGAAAGAGCTTTGCACTCTTTAGACATTGCTAGATGTTTGAAGTTCTACATTGAACGAACAAAGACATTCCGCAAATCCAAACAATTATTTATTGCATTTGAAGGTCAAAGGAGAGGCCTTCCTCTGCCAAGACTGAGTATTGCCAGATGGATATCTTCGGCTATCCTGAAATGTCACGAGAAAGCGGGAAAGCCGCTCTTTTCTAAAGTGAATGCGCACTCCACAAGGAAGATGGCAACATCAATGGCCTTGTTCGCAGGAGTATCGCTGCCCGACATCTGCAGAGCAGCGACGTGGAAGAGTGTGCATTCATTTCATTTACCAGTCTGGACACTGCGTGGAAAGAGGACACGGCAGTGGGACAAGCAGTTCTGAAATGTCTATTTCAGTAAGGTATGCTCTAATTATCTGTTAATTTTTGCTATGCAGTACTTTGATTTATGTATATATATATATATCTGCATATATAGTATTATACTGATATGTATTGTTCTATTATGCTTTTATTTCAAGAACTTCCACATTGTATTTTAGATCATGTTCTAACATTGCTTTACTGCAGAGCTTCCTTCTGGGTTCTATCCTGGAAACGCTGCATATTTTGTGAGCACTGCTTACTACTCTGATACAAGCATGTGAATCTATGAAAGATGTAATACTGGAGAAGGAATTAGTTACTTACCTGTACACTATAGTTCTCCAGTATTATCTTTCATAGATTCACATGCGCCCACCCGCCTCCCCGTTTCTCAGGCAGAACCTGTTCTCTGTATTTATCCATGTCTCTCACTCGGGGACGGAAATCTGAGGCAGGAAGCTTCTGCTGGGGAGTGTGAGGGCAGGGCAGCAATGCTGATTGGCTGACTTTTGGACCAAATAATGAGATGGTCTGGTTACCAAATGCTACAGTCCCTATGGGCTTTTCTATGCAGTTTTCTTCTCTATGATACTGCTTTGGTCATTCTGTTACCGTGAGACTCCCACCATGACGACGGGGAAGATACAAGCATGTGAATCTATGAAAGATAATACTGGAGAACTATAGTGTACAGGTAAGTAACTAATTCCTTATGAAGCATGACTGAAAAGCTGTGGAGAGAGTATTAAGGCAGTGAGAGATTCTTACAGTGCCTTTGGCTGGCTCATAAAGGTGATCATACCACATGCTCATCCAATTATTGGCCTCTTTACAGAGAATACATATTATGGTAAAGCCTTCCCTTATGGTAATCCACATAAGTGATGCAATTCCTGTTTATATTTAACATTTTACCTGATCTTGCATTTTTTTAACTTCTTTCTCTCACTTCTTTTTATTTCCCTCCATCACTTTTGCTAACCTTCTTGCACTATCACTCCTGTCATCTGTTTTTCTCTGCGCGCTTCTTCGCCCCAGGGACCTCCGCTTCTCTACCACCCTGACCTTTATCTGCGTTCCTCTGGTGTCTCTGAACACGTCCCGTCCTCTGTCGGGCTCTTTCACTTTGAGTGCTGTCCCCTCTGACCGCTCCATTCCCCCTCCCCCACCTAGCACACGGTGGTCCTCCCAGGAGACCACCTCCGGCATGTCCCCTCTCATTCACCCATCCCTCCCTACCAGTTTTCTTTTTTCTCGTGTTTTTAGGTTTCGCCTGGCGTCCGCTGCGCGACAGCGTTCGCACAGGCGAAATCTTTTAAGAAGCAGTCCTGGGGCTTTGTCCCGCCTCTCTGTTCCATTGGCTAGCTCCATAAATGGAGGCTAGCCATTGGAACAGAGATGCGTCAGTCATTGCCCTAGCAGATTTGTGGGCGTTCCGGCGTTTTTTTTCGCTCTCCGCCCCTTTGTGAATGTCATTGCGGCGGTGGGCGGATGTTTTTTTTTATTTATTTTTTTTTGCCGTCATGTTTTGGTCATTTTCAAAGTGTCTTTTGCCGGAGTGGGTTGCGAGATTTAAGTTCCCAGGAAGTACTTTGTGTTTGCGATCAGGTAAGCAGCATTTTCTAATACTTTTCTTTTCACTTTGTACGTCTACTCGTCTTATGTCGTCTCCGTGTTTGTTTTCCGTCTTTGCGTGTGTTGTTGCCGTTATCTCACACCCCCCCCTTATCCCCCTGCACAGCGCAGTCACCACCTGTGCAGCGGTGCTGTGTCCGAAGCCATGCCAGCGCGCTCCCAGGAGAGCCTCTCTGCCGCCGCTGGGTCGATGGATCTACCACCCTTGCAGCAACAGCCCCCGCCGGGTGCACCACTGGGGCGCGGGGCAGTGCCCTCCGAGGGGACCCCGTCCCTGCCCGCAGCCTCCGAGGACCCAGAGCTGCTAAACATGCCGGACCGCTGCTCAGGGAGCAGGAGGAGGGGGGGGCGGATGTAGCCGCCTGGCAATTTCTGTGGCCCAGCAGTACTATCCTGTACTGAACAAGGAGCGGCCCCAGTACCGCTCAGCGGGGGCTCTTTACGTCTAAAACGAGCACAGCACTTGTCAGCGGGGCTCTGCACTGTTTACCATGAGTTTAACTGGGGTGCAAAACCGGATGAAGGTACCTCTAAAAGGGGCTTGGCCTAAGAAAATAATGGCGTGGGGTACTTATGTGACCTCTATAGCGTACCACCAGCTGGTATTTTGGTACAAGATTAATTAAAACATGAGAAATATAAACAGAAACTAAATGTCTGACTTGGATTACCCTAATCTTTTTCACATGACTTGTTCAGAAATTGATCCGTGTTATTGACCAGTAAAGTCAAGGATGTGATAAATACAGGACCCGACAGGGACCTTTTGCAATGCCCAGTTTTATTAACTAACGGGTCTGAGGTAGGGATGGCTTTGATGACTGTGTTGCCCCCTTCCCCCTCCCCCCAGTGCCCGACACGCTCCATGCAAGTGTGCCCACTCGTCCCATTTCCAGACTCTGTCATCGAGGCCTTTGGGACACCACAGGGCTTTGGAGTCCCCGGGAATCTGCAGGATCGAAGTTTGAGACATATCATCAAGGAAGCTTTTCACTCCTCTGAGGTCAGTAGGAGCATCATTGAGTCACAACGATAAAGCGCCCACAGACACTTCCTTTTGCATGGAGCGCTACAAAACACTCATGACTGCAGCTCGGACCATCAGAGATCGATAACCTCCTGCTACAAAAATAATAAATGGGATAAGCCCCCCATTGCTTCCTATATTTAAGGGTAGACACTTCCAGACATACCTCCGAAAAGAATTTATTTACTTGGACAATCTCTGTATGAGTATGGCACTCTACCCTGCACTTGAATTTGTTAGATTTTAAATTACATGTAGTTATTTATAGTAACATAATACATACCAAACTGTTTATCAACATTAAGGAGTCTTGCAACGTTCGATTGTTGTTGGGGCTGTATTTAAAATTCACCTCACAGATCTTTATTTGTGAGGTGTACTCAGACCTCCAGGAGCTATACGTGTCGCTCTATTTTAAAGTAAATAAGGGCTCAGTAAACAGTGAGCGCGCATCTGCGCTCCTCTTACCACCGGCTCTGCCCCCCTGGCTGAGGCTCCTGCTGAGGCTCCTGCCCCTCGCTAGGGCTCCAGCACCCTCCCCCCGCCTCCGCTCCTCCGTGTCCAGCAGCAAAGGAAATGCCACTCGGTCTTCAAGGCGCTGTTGGGCTCCCAGGCAGGGCTGCTGCCGCACAGAGGCACGGGAAGGCGAGCCCCAGCCTCCTTCGTGACCCCCTCCCCTTTCTTCTTTCCTTCACCCTCCCATGCATGTCTCCTGTCCCTCCACCACACATTATTGTGTATCTTCTGGTCTCCACGGTTTCTCCCTCCTTTTTTACGCTATTTCACTCCCCTCGTATCCTGCCTTTTTCTGACCTCCGAAACCTCTTTCCACGATCTATCAGCTTAGGCCTTACCTCACCCCAATTCCTTTGCCCCGCATTACTCTTGTTTCCATATTTGTTTTCTTACCCCTAACTTTTCCTTCCTTAAATGCTTCTCCCTCAGACCTCTCCCTCCTTACTTTCTTCAAACCCCTCCACCCCCGTGCATTCGCCTCCACTCCCCGGCGACGGCGCACCACTATCTCACAGGTGCCCCCCCCCCCCCTGCTCACCTTCACACTTCACCTTCGTCCTCTTGCTTCGGCCCCCCACCCCACAAGCACTCTGCTCCTCGAAGTAGCCTGGGGGGGGGGGGGGGGGGTCTGTTGTGTCCTTGAGTTATGTAACTGGTGCTTCATGTGAAGCCTCCAAGTCCTTCGGAGCGAGTTTGAGTTACATATAACTGAAAAAACAGCCACAGGGCTGCAGCTGTGGGCATCACCAAAGCACCCCCGTCCTCCCTGCAATCAGAATTAACTGGTGTGTGAAATCCGCGCTTCAGAGAACCTTCAAGAGGCGCCCCCTCCCTTCTTGGCATTTTTTAGGGCTCGCCTGCTGATGCGCTTGCGCATAGCTAGCTAATCTCTATAGTGGCTTATCCAGAGTTTAACAACTGGCGATTCCATGCAGTGCATGTGCGCTTTTTAGGTCATTGCGCAAGCGCAAGCCCTAAAAAGCGTGTGCACAATGCCACCAGCCGTTTGCCTGCCTGCCTCGCATTACCACATCAAAGGCAGCCCAGCCTCCCTCCCACAAGCTTCTCAGCGTGCGCTCCGTATTTCTCCTCTCAGCGCATTTCTCACCCCCTAATTATTCACGGCCGGCCAGCCGTACTTTCACTTTCACGTCCGCAAGGCCGTGTCTCGCGTTTCTCCTCCCCCTCCACCCCCCCCCCAGTGTACTTTTTTTATTAAAAACTTGTTTTATTTCACCCTAGTCAGTCGTTGCTTGCAGTCATTGATGTAACAGAGTGCCTACATATTGGCTTTAGCTTCTGATTGTCGCTATATTCATTTTGTTTTGCTCTGTTGTTCATGTTTTTTAATTGATCTCGCGTTTCTCCTCCCCCAGTGTACTTTTTTTTACACTTGTTTCATTTGTCCCTCCCCACCCCTTCTCCGAGATCGCTGTTTATTTTTTAATAATTAAATAACACAGTCCACACAGAGGCTCGAACCCTGTACTCCAGCTCCAACATCAGAAGCTTCAGCAGCTGCGCAGCCTGTCAAAAGATAAGCGCACCTTTAAATCGTGGCATTGTCGTACAATCAGTTCTGCCCATGCTTCTTGTTGTTGACCTACTCTTTACGGGACATGCGCTTTTTCAAAACTACACATATTATGTAACACATTTTTGCTTATTTTTTTTTTTTTTTAAATTTTTGGAAAACCTTTATTGCACAGTAGAATCAAACAAATACGGGCCTACAACCATCCGGCCGGCCTCGGCAGCATTTGAATCACTATAGCAAGCTATTGGGCGACCCGGCAGCATATTAACGCAAAGCAAGATTAAACTAAGTTACACTGGAAACATTTGCGCCACCGGGAAGTAGGATAAGGGAAGGTTTAATTTTAAAGTTTTTAATATGTCCATAAAAGAATCAAGAAAGGATCAGAGGCAAAATAGACCATCCAGGACATAAGTGGGCAAGTATCAGCATCGGCATCAAGCAAACAATATCGGCTAAGCAATTGACCGCAAAAAACTAGGGCAGGAGAAACTTTAAACATACATTACTACAGAAGGCAGCTACTTCCCACACCACAGCGATCCACCCAATGACCCCGAGAAAAAGGGAAGAGAAAAGAGTAGAAGTAGAAAAAATAAAATGAAGGCCCATAGAAACAAAAACGAACAAAGGAATACCCGCACTCAACACGCATGCAGAGGCTACGGCCTACCCCCCCCAGCAGTGTGTCTGTCGCCCAAAAAAGAGTACCCGAAATACATAAGAAGAGAAAAGAAGGAAAAGAAATCACAGAAGGCCGGAGGAGGGCCCATGCAAAATGAACATACAATCAACGTATTCATCCTCGGCCATCCCTCCTCGGATCCCGACCCGACACCGTAATAACGTACACCACCCCAGCAGTCCCGGTTATCCATCAACAATGTCAGCATCAGACCACATTAGAGAACATGAAGACAGCATCAGCCTTGTCCCCGTCGATCCAACCAGAAAATGAGGTCCAGGCAAGCGGCGGCCATCTTAGACGGGAGTCGCAGATGTAGAGACCATAACCAAGTCAAAAACCCTTCGCAGAGGTCTGTCCCACGCAGTGCCAAACAGTCAATAGCTACCCAATAAAGGTGGAAACACAGCAGCAGTACCTGAAGGCCGACTGACCAGGGCCATAGCAGCGGTCCCATGATAGAGCAGGGGGGTCCACTGGGGGACCACGAGGTAGGCACAGAACAGGGCGTCCAGCAAAAACTCTCCAGCCGATGGACAGGGTCTAGCGCCTCACTCCCCAGCGCATCCAGAATGGGGGACCCAGCAGCCGTCTCGTCCGGAGTCTTCCGTGCCTCCACATACGACAGGAGATACTGGCCACCACCGCCGATCGCAGGGTGTGGCAAGGCGGGCAGAGCATGACGAGCCATACAGCAATTCGGGGGCTCACCAGGCACCGCAGCATCCAGTCGGTCCTCCAGGTCCCGGGCGTTCGCACGCATAAAGGATCGCAGGTCGTGCAGGGCGTTCAGAACAGCAGCAATCAAAAAGGGTTCCTCAGCCGCAGAGTTATGCACCCAGAGGGCGTCGCCATGTTGTCGTCCTCGATAATGTCCGCCATTGCCCATCTTAAAACAAGGCGCCAGCAGTGTTCCCAATAAACACAGTCGCCACGGGGCAACTACCGCAAATCTGTCACCGGCTGCCCGGATCTAGCTACAATGCAGCACACTTCTCGAATAGTGCCCCGTGCAATATTCCGAGGGCAGCAAGCCGAGGTGTAGGGCACCCGGTGAAAAATGGCGTCCACCGTAGCGCTGAGGAGAAGGGAAGCTCCCAGTGCCGGTCCCAAGTCGAGTGAGGGACACAATGTTTCTCCTGCCGCCGTCCCTGGAAGCGAGCGTGGAAATGTGCAGGGCCGGGCGGTACACTGTATCAAGTGCTGCAACAGTAATTCGCCAGCCGCCGGTCCCTCCCACTGCAAGCGCCCGCTGTTGCCGAGTCCTGGGACAGCCGTCCTCGAGAACAAAGACCCGGTCCCTCGCACGCCGCGTTGAAGCGAGACAAGAACGTATCTCCGGGTCCACCGCGAGATGCAGGGCGGGGAACACACCATCCGAGTCAGGAGCACCGCCCGATTCCGAAGCGCCGACTATTATTCAGGATGGACGTCGGGATCTGCAGCGATTCGGGCAGAAAGCGGGCGGGTCAGCGGAGCCGAGGAGTCAGGCGGCCATCATGGTTGCAGGCTTGGCTCCTCCTCCCATTTTTGCTTATTTAATCTTACTCTTTCTATGCCTATATTTTATTAATCCAGCATGCTGTATGTACAAGCTCAGAGCAGCCTCAGAATGGAGGTGAGATTTGACATTTCTTTTCATACAGCTTGGGGCTGCCAGACACTGGCTCGGATTTCGCCACTCTCATCCTGTTATTTCAAACTGGACGAGCAATGCACTTGCTGGTTTCGAACAGCGCTTAGCACAAGATGGTGCATCGAATTCCCCCTCACCATACAGAGAGCGTTGGAGCTGCGATGGATGGAGATATCAGCAGTTTCTCTGCGTTCCCTTTGTCCGATAAAAAGTTGTTTGCCAACTTACTACGCGGCCTTTATGTTTCAATTCCTCACCGACTTCTAGATGGTTTGATAAATCGTCGTGACATGCCCTTTTTCGCTTGCACGTGCCTCTGCTGTTACAGGGTCGTATGTAAACGCGAGCCGTGTCTCTTGGGGTTCTGGAAGTTCTGTGTGCTTTGTTAGTGATACTTGGGTTCCACGTCCATTACTGACATTCCATTCCGTCTATTTGAGCATTCCATACTAATAGCGCCAAAATTAATACCCTGTATACACTAGTTCAAGACCATGCACGTCGGCATGGCTCGCTGTATTAATCGGGAAGTAGACATTCCAAAAATCCGACAACTGCACATGGTTTATTTTTCTTTGTTATGTGAAGTGTTTGAAGCCCAAATGTCCCAATCTCCATCCCTTCCAGTCTGCCCTTCTGTGCGTCTGTCCATTTGTTGTGCACACTACCTTCAGTGTGAGAGCCTACTACCTTCAGTGGGAGAGCCTAATGACAACTTTACAAAATATCTTGATGTCCAGCTTTTGAAGGGACCTGAGAGACATCGGTCTGTTTTTACGGAGTACAAACATCAGAGACAACTGTATTCATGGACAGAAGGAATTCTTAGCGAATGTACATGTACTAGACTAACACGGACACATTTAAATTCCCTATACAGTTTCAACGTACACGTTGCTTTATTGCTTTTAATGTAAATCGCAGCGAGCTGGAGGTTGCAATCAGGCAGCCGCTTTTTGAACGCCTTGGCCCCCTCCTTTCTGCCGTCAGGGTCCCAGATCAGTGACACCTGATGCGCCTTGATTCTCAAAGGTATTTCTTCACAGCACTTCCCATCCCCCTGCGTCTGCAGCGTAAACTGACTTCAGCGATTCGGGCACACTGGCCTCTTGACATGCTAATGGCCCTTTTGTTCTGCGCAAGTGTGTATTTGCATGGGGGTATCTGCCCATCCCGAAGCCTCTCGAACAGCAGACCAAGGGAAGGGCTTTGTGTACATGATGGAGCTCAAAAAAACGGCTTGCATGCTTTAACTACCTTGCAAACTGAATGTGAAGAATATTTCCTTTATTCAGAAAATTCTGCATTTCATAGTGATATGTTTTCACGCGTATTTTACATGAATTATTTTAAGAATTTCTTTACAAACTCATCGAAAATTGGTAATTCATTCAAGGGGGCACTCATATTTTAAAATAATACCTCACATATCAAATCTTTTTTTTTTAAAGATTCACGGCTTCCGTGTCAATATACCTCCTACATTATCACTCGGCACCACCACAGCACCACTCAGCACCACCACAGCACCACTCAGCACCACCACAGCACCACTCAGCACCACCACGGCACCACTCAGCACCACCACGGCATCACTCAGCACCACCACTCAGCACCACCACAGCACCACTCAGCACCACCACAGCACCACTCAGCACCACCACATTATCACTCAGCACCACCACATTATCACTCAGCACCACCACATTATCACTCAGCACCACCACATTATCACTCAGCACCACCACATCACTCAGCGCTACCCCAGCATCACTCAGCACCACTCGCCATCATCACTCAGCATCACCCCAGCACCACTCAGCATCACCACATCATCACTCAGCGCTACCCCAGCATCACTCAGCACCACCACATTATCACTCAGCACCACCACATTATCACTCAGCACTCTGCGCCACCCCAGCATCACTCTGCGCCACCCCAGCATCACTCTGCGCCACCCCAGCATCACTCTGCGCCACCCCAGCATCACTCTGCGCCACCCCAGCATCACTCTGCGCCACCCCAGCATCACTCTGCGCCACCCCAGCATCACTCTGCGCCACCCCAGCATCACTCTGCGCCACCCCAGCATCACTCTGCGCCACCCCAGCATCACTCTGCGCCACCCCAGCATCACTCTGCGCCACCCCAGCATCACTCTGCGCCACCCCAGCATCACTCTGCGCCACCCCAGCATCACTCTGCGCCACCCCAGCATCACTCTGCGCCACCCCAGCATCACTCTGCGCCACCCCAGCATCACTCTGCGCCACCCCAGCATCACTCTGCGCCACCCCAGCATCACTCTGCGCCACCCCAGCATCACTCTGCGCCACCCCAGCATCACTCTGCGCCACCCCAGCATCACTCTGCGCCACCCCAGCATCACTCTGCGCCACCCCAGCATCACTCTGCGCCACCCCAGCATCACTCTGCGCCACCCCAGCATCACTCAGCGCAACAATAGCACCACTCAGCACCACCACAGCATCACTGGTTCAAATATGTTCTTTCAATGTTTCAAGCTGTTTTCAAGCTTTCACGAATTATTACAGATCACAAAAAGATGTTAATATTTCACTTCTGTTCTTGGATTTTCGTCACAATAAAAAACACTGAACATATACTTCACAAAAGTTATTTACAAAAATTTAAGCTATTGTCATTACAAATTAAATAAATTATTTAAGTAATAATTATTTTAAAATATTAAAAGCATTGTTATTTGTAATATCAATACATCTAAGTCACGTAAATACAAAACATGTTGCAGTACAAATGCTATAGGTGTCACATTTGCGAAAGTTATAACTATTGTAAATGACACAGCTATTAATTTAACTATTTGAAAAAGTAACACATAAATCAATGCTTCTCTCCTCTACTTGCATATCAACACGGTGGTGTGAGGGTGTCTGGTGCGGTGTGGTGGCGGGGGAGGTAGGCTGGGGGAGGAGAGGTGTGTTTGTGACAACTACCACGGCTGTGCACAAACGCCTTTCATTTGCTCGGTTACCAACAATCTCATAGCCGGCTGCTTAAGTGTCCAGGAAAGGCGATACGCAGGGCCGAAAGCTGTAGTTATTATCCATAACGACCTCAGAGGAGACCTCTAAACATAACTCACAGAAAGGCAACACGCTTTTATTCCACTAATTGATGCTGCCTTTAAATAAATACAAACTAACAAAAGTCTTAGAAAAGGAACAACTGTATGATTAAAATAAAAGGATGAAAAAACAAGAACTAGACATGTTGCATTGTTTTAAAGCGAAATCATGTATTTGTTGAAATAAAAAAAAAACAGAGCAAGTCTTTTTAAATGTTAACCTGGACCAAGTTCGCAGCGTGCCAAGGCTGATTCAACATTTCATGCTTACCAGGTAAATAAACACACAATTTAGGAGAATTAATTTCCACCTTTGACGTCTATTGACTATTCACCCCCCCCCCCCCCCCCCCCAAAAGAATGTGTCCTTGTGTAACTTAACTGGTGCTCCTGTAAAGCGCTCCAATATCTTCGGGTCGAGCTCGCGGTAAATACATCTGCACAAAGAAATTGACAGAGGCAATTTCAGGTGAGAGGCAGCCAAAATAAAGCATTTTTTGCTTTAAAAATTGTGAATCGGGTCGGTTGGCATGTCTGAAAATAAAGCACGTATGTTGAATGGAATGTGGGAGTCGGGTGTGAAAATCTATACCACCTACTGTCATAAACCTTCTAGCACTGATAACCACACTTGGTGGGTGGGTATCATGTATGAAGATTGAGTGCCAGGGAATGCCAACAATACGGGAACTGTGTATGGAGATGGATGGACCGGGAGCTGAGCTAGTGGACAGGGGAGCGTTACAGGGGCGCACTGGCAGGAGTCCTACAAACCGATTCCAACTTCACTTGACCCCATGATGCTTATTAGACCATTCTCAGAATGATGAAATGCCCTTGCTAGGATTCAAACCAGTGCACTGCATGTTCGCAGGTTTGAATCGCAGAAGATCCATTCAGCTTTTCATCTGTCTGTGATCATGGTTGGACTGGCCTATATGGTAATCAGGCAGTGCCCGGAGGTCTGTCGTGTGTTTTTTGGCTGTTTGTGGGCCTGTTTTATGGTCTTGTGTGTCTGCTTTTGCTGTTGATTTCCCGATATTGCCACAAACATTGCTTGCAAGAAGCACAGGGCACGAGTCAGGGGTACACGCGCGCGTGGACGGCATCCGCCCACTATTTTCACTGGGTGGACGTAGATGAAATTATTTAAGTACCACTATTTTTTCTTGTAAAACACTATGGGTAGCGGAAGTTTACGACGAAAAAAGGCAACACTGTTTTATGTGTAGTTTATAAAAGAGTGAATCTTCTGCCTAAATCAGGAGGGTTTCCCTGTATACTCAAAATGTGCTCCAATGTACTCATGATAGACCTGCTACACATATATGTGAGGAGTTAAGATCGGATGTCACTTCTTTTATGATGCCACTTCCTGTGATGTCACGCGCCGGCCCGTGATGTCAGGTGCGTGATATCACTTGCACACAGATTAGTTAGGTTAGTTCCCCCATTTCTTAGGTCTCGTCTATTCCATCCCGAAGGGATGGTAGGCGAGATTTATAGTAAGCAGACCTAAAAAGTCTACCCACTGCGGATCGCGTACAGTTCATGTGAGGCAGGTTCGTGCACAGGAATTCACTCCCCCTCCTTCTCCCACAAAGCAAGACAAGCCAAGAATCAAAGCACCCGGCTGCTTTGATTCCATTTGCCACCAGCCACTTCACGCGCTCCGCAGGTCATAAACAGGACCACCTGCTCGTGAATCTGAATGCTGGTATGGTTGCCCAGCCCCCCTCCTAGCGCTGTCTTTCCTCTGCTCAGCTTCAACTGGTGCCCGACATCGCACCCCAGTTCAAATTGTGTATGCCCTCTATTTGTATTGCAGGTCGTAAACATAAAACCTATTCTCTTCCAGGGGATCCTCATCAATAGTCATAAGCACTGAATATTCCCGCCCATGTGCGGGACCCCGGAAACAATATAAAAATATATATGTATAAAACACATATATCTCGCTCCACATATATGTATGTACATATATCATTTTTCTCACATCAATGCAGCCCCAAAAACTGAGGCTAAACAATGCAAACACATATACATGAACTGCAATTAGTAAGGAATCAAAAAACACATTAGGTCAAAAAACCCTTGAACTTTGTGTTTTAATGAGTCAAACCACTCATAAATCCTGAAAATTGCTTATAAATAGACATTGTTAGCCCTCAGGCTGCATTGCAAAACAATATCATAGAAAATGAAACCATTTTCACAATAACTGGCACTGTGCCTTTAAGGCAGCCCTGACCCCAGGCTTCCCATCATGCCTCAGGGGTGACAGTTAGGTCAGTTGTTCTTTCCGGCTCCTTCAGTCAGGACCCTGGTGAAACAGCTCCCTTCTTTTTGACTTTCTGTCAAGAAAATACTTAGCTTTTACTAGATTTTTTGGCTTCACTCGACGTCTTTTAGACATAGTGCTGTTTGAACACTTTTTGTGCTTAAAAAAAGGTCTTTTTTCCTGTAAAAAATGCCTTCTCTCTTCAACAACTGTCCTTCATGTGGAAGGAAAAAGGCAAAGACTGAATCTCATTCAGTCTGTATCCTGTGTCTACCAGACTCTCATTCCTCTAAAACCTGTGAACACTGCCAGGTTTTATCTTCAAGGACTCTTAAGGATCGAGAGAGGATTAGAGCTTATGGACTTTCTGAGAGAGGAAGATCTCCCAAGAAGCAGAAAAGTCGGAAGACGCGGTCGACGTCGAGAGGAGCCCCGACTGGTTCGCATTCGACGTCGGGATCGGCGTTGGAGAAGCAGTCGACGGCGACGAAGAAGATGTCTTCAGCGTCTACATCGAAGGTACCTCCGCTTCAGTCAGCGTCGAGGGACAGGTCGCCGTCGCAGCGGAAGAGCTCGACGGCGAGCCGTATGACGTCGAAACAGCATCGTCATGCTGTGACGTCTAGGCATTCTCCGTCGACGTCGGTCCATCGACGTACGGCGTAGAGTCATCCTCCGTCGACGACTAGCCATGGTCGTTCGACGTCGAGGGAGCCTCTGTCGACACATCATCGGTCGACGTCGATGCAGCCAACGTCGACGCCTGGACGAGAGCGTTCGACGTCGGAGCGGCATCTGGAGTCGAGGCACGCCCAGTCGCCGTCAAATCAACGACGATCGGCGTCGAAACCGCCTCACTCGACGTCGAGCAGACAGCCTTCAACGTCGAAGGACAGCCATCGCCACCCGAGGTCGACGGGGAAATCACGGTCGACGTCGAGGGAGCGTCTACCTGCTCGGCGCTCGGCGTCGATACAACCACCGCCGAGGGATCAGCAAAGGTCTAGGGAGAGAAGTTCTTCGCAAACAAAGAACGTTACTCCTACAAAATCAAAGGAGGTGGTTCGAGACAAGGAAAGTGACTCAGGCCATGTCCAGACTCATGCCCTGGAGCCGCAGTTGGGTTCTCCAGGCTCAGCATCGGCTGCGGAGGTGGGACAATCTCCAGTGCAGGTTCCCCCCGCCAAGAGACGGAGACTTGCAGAAGAAAGATCTCGCTCAAGATCTCCTTCTGGATCTCTGGTGAGCCTTTCCTCATCATCCTCATCATCTCGGAGATCCTCGAATGGACGGAGCGGCGCTTCTAACAGGGGGAGGTCCGAATCACCTGCAAGATCGCAACAGGATCGAACGGAACGACCTCTACGGTCGCGTACACCTGAGAGGGATCCCGTCCACAAATCTCCTTCGGTTCATCTTTTCCCAAGGTGGAATAGACCTCTTCACCACTGGGCGAAGGACAAGGAGACGGCAGAGCGCCTAAAACGATATTGAGACCAGCCTCTTCCCCGCAGAGAAAGGTCTCGTTCTAGACACTCAAGCAGGAGGCATGCTCGTCACAGAGAGAGATCTCGTTCCAAGACGCGTTCTGGCAGAAGAACTAGGTCCAGGAGGGCAAGTAGTTCTTCAAGTTCGTCGAGAACACGATCGCACAGGGATTACTCCCCGACTCTTACAAACAGTCCACGCTCAAGAGTGTCTCCAACTGAGGATATTTTCTCATTCCAAGATATCTTGGGCAGAGGAGCCCTGAAACTAGGAGTGCCGATGACAGCTCCACAAATCAAGACGACTGTTATATTCGAAACCCTGCAACACAGATCAGCACCCAAACCGTTGTTGCCGCTGGTTCCGGGTATAATGGATCACGTGAATGAAGTCTTCCTCACTCCGGCAACGGTGAAGTCCGTTCCAGCGAGGATTCTCAAAAAGTATCGTCCTCCGGAAGAGGATCCTCTGTTCCTCAAAGCTGATCCCCCGCCAGATTCAGTGATCATTACGGCGGCAAGGAAATCCAATGCGGTGGCTTCCTCATCCACGGTACCTCCGGATAAGGACAGCAAGGTGCAGGACTCATGGGGGAGAAGGGTGTGTAACACCTCAGCCTCTTTCCTCAAGGTTTCTAACGCGGAGGCCCTGCTCGGCAGGTACGACAGGTCTCTGTGGGACTCTCTTCAGAAATTTACCGCAAAGCTCCCTGAAGAAGACAGAAAGGACTTTGAGGAGGTTCTGATGGAGGGCAGTCAAGTCTCCAACCAGATTATAGGTTCAGCAGCAGATGGGGCAACTCTGGCGGCACATGGCTATGTGCACGGAGTAACAGCAAGAAGAACATCTTGGTTACGCCTCACAGCATTAAAACCGGAGGCTCAAGCAAGAATCCTGAACCTTCCTTTTTCAGGCACATCTCTCTTTGGAGCGAGTGCGGATGAAGAAATGCAGCGGATGAAGACCGAGTTAGACACTCTCAAAGCGGTGGGACTCGAGAAGAAAAAGGAATTTAAGAAGAAATTCCGTTCGAACAACAAGGGTTATTCGAAGCAGAGGGTTCAAACCCCTCAATGGCAGAAAGGCCAGAACCAACAAGGCCAACAAAAGGCACAGTACAAAGGCAAGGGCAATTCCAAGGGAAATGGAAACCAGCGCCAAGGCAACAACTTCAATAAAGCGCAGCAGAAGCAATGAGTTTTCACTTCCCCCAGCGCCGTTACCCACTCCAGTGGGGGGAAGCATTGCGCATCACAGAAAAGAGTGGCAGTCCATCACCAAAGATCAATGGGTGTTGTCTACGCTGCAGAATGGATACTGTCTTCGTTTCCATCGTCTACCTCCGCACGTTTCCCCGATGTCAACATCAAGTCACCAGCTACAAAGGTTAAAAGCAGAAGTAGCTACACTCCTCGAGAAAGAAGCCATCGAGAGAGTTCCGGTGTCACAGAGGGGGAAAGGAGTGTACTCGAGGTATTTTCTGGTCAGAAAAAAGGGCCAGAAGGAAGAATACAGGCCCATTCTGGACTTGAGAACACTCAATCTGCATGTACGAAAAGAAAAGTTTCGCATGTTGGAGCTTCATCAGATATATCCACATCTCAGGCAGGGGGATTGGATGTGTTCGATGGACCTTCAAGATGCGTACTTCCATATTCCAATACGGCAAGATCACAGAAGATTCCTTCGGTTCCGGGTGGGGACCTCTCACTACCAGTTCAAAGTCCTTCCGTTTGGGTTGAAGTCGGCTCCCAGAGTGTTCACCAAGTGTGTCGCAGTGGTGGCGGCAGCTCTACGCCGCAGGGGAGTCTTCGTATACCCATACTTAGACGATTGGCTGTTGAAAGGTCCCACTCCAGGCAATGTAAGGAATCAATTCAAGACATGCATAGAACTTTGTCAGCGTCTAGGCCTGCATGTCAATTTCAACAAGTCTGTCTCACAACCAACTCAGAGGATCCACTTCCTAGGAGCTCTGCTAGACTCCGAAGTAGGAAAAGTGTTTCCTTCGGAGGAGAGACAGTCTTCGATAGCTCTCAAGTGCCAGCAAGTTCTTCTCCACAGGACCCAGAAGGTGCGGAAGATAGCCTCGCTCTTGGGGTCGATGGCTTCCTGCATCTTCCTAGTACCGAACGCCAGACTTCGGATGCGTCCTCTTCAGCAGGATCTGGAGGACAAATGGGACCAACATTCAGATCAGTGGGACGATCGGATCACTTTGTCGGAGGTTGCTCAATCATCCCTCCAATGGTGGACAAAGAGACAGAACATGCAGATGGGAGTCCTCTTCCATCAGCCGCCTCCAACACAAACGATCATCACAGATGCATCATTGCAAGGATGGGGAGCGCACATGGGACCCCTACAAGTGCAGGGTCTGTGGTCTCCCAAGGAAAGCACTTATCATATCAACTTGCTGGAGTTGAGAGCGGTTCACCTGGCTCTCAAAGCGTTCCTTCCCTCGCTTCAAGAGAAAATGATTCTAGTACAGACGGACAACACCACCACAATGTACTATTTAAACAAGCAGGGAGGAACACGCTCAAGGACTCTGTCTCTGGAAGCTCAGCGCATCTGGCATTGGCTTCTAGCTCGCAAGTTGTCTGTTCAGGCAGTCCACCTCCCAGGAGAGCAGAACGTGAGGGCGGACGCTCTAAGTCGGCACTTCGAAGACAGAGAAGACTGGGTTCTCAACGACGAAGTGCTAGACGACATTTTCCAGTCTTGGGGTCGTCCTTCAATAGATCTCTTCGCAGACGACGAAAACACCAAATGCCCAAGCTTCGCCTCCAGGTTCTATCGACCAGGAACGAGAGGGAATGCTCTGTTAATGGACTGGTCGGGGCAGTTTGTGTACGCCTTCCCACCCCTTCCGCTGATCCCGAAGGTGGTGAGCAAGCTGAACCACTCGTGCACAACGATGATCCTGATTGCACCCGACTGGCCGAGACAATGGTGGTACACAGACCTACTTCACCTATCAGTGTCTCCTCACAAGAGGCTTCCATGCAGGCAGGACCTGTTGTCGAAGATGAACGGGAGGATTCACCATCCCAACCTTCCGTCACTGAACTTGGCAGCTTGGCTCCTGAGGTCATACAGTACGGACACCTAGGGCTGCCACAGGACTGCATGGACATTCTGAAAGAAGCACGACGCCCTTCCACTAGACATTCGTATGCATGCAAGTGGAAGAGATTCTATATGTGGTGCATGCAGAATGGTCACAATCCGATAAAAAGTCAGGAAGAAGCAGTTCTCCCATACTTGTTGTACCTGACTAAAGCAGGTTTGAAGTTTAACTCCATTAAGGTGCATTTAGCCGCTATTACAGCCTATAGGCGATCACCTTCACAAACTTCTTTTTTTCAGCTTCCTGCAGTAAAAGATTTCCTGCAGGGTCTAAAGAAAGTGTACCCTCCTGTTCGGCCTCCTGCTCCTCCTTGGGAGCTGAACCTAGTCCTATCAAAATTGATGGGTTCACCTTTTGAACCTATTCATAAAGCTTCTTTACAGCATATTTCCTGGAAAGCGGCTTTTTTGATAGCGATTACGTCAGCCCGTAGGGTGAGCGAAATTCAGGCCCTATGTACTAAAGAACCGTATACGGTTTTTCATCTGAACAGAGTGGTGCTTAGAACGCATCCTTCTTTCCTGCCTAAAGTGGTGTCTGATTTTCATGTCAATCAGTCTATCTCTTTACCCACTTTCTTTCCTAATCCCTCTACTCCAGCTGAGAGGGCGTTACACTCTCTGGACCTGAAAAGGGTTTTAAAGTTCTATCTGGACAGGTCCAAGTCTATTCGACAGTCTGATCAATTGTTTGTTAACTACGGTTCGATCAGGACTGGTCATGCAGCCTCGAAACGTTCTATCTCCAGGTGGATCGTTTCGTGTATCAAGCTTGCTTACCAATTGGCACGGAAGACTTTAGGGGGTTCCCCTAAGGCGCATTCTACTAGAGGTAGAGCAGCCACGGCGGCTTACCTGCAGGATGTGCCCATGTCTGAGATTTGTAAAGCGGCGACCTGGAGGTCTGTCCATACATTTACCAGACATTACTGTCTAGATTCTGACACGAGAGCAGATACCCAGGTGGGCCAGGCCTCCCTGAGGAATCTGTTTAACAGCTAGAGTTTCTTTTGGCTGTTATGATTGGTTGGGTCATGTACTTCTCATTTACCTGCAGGTGGTTGATGGGCTTGCTATTCTATTCAGTGCTTATGACTATTGATGAGGATCCCCTGGAAGAGAAGGATAAGTTACTTACCTGTAATCCTAGTTCTCTTCCAGGGGTATCCTCATCAAAGTCATAAGCAACCCACCCGCCTCCCCAGGTAAATGAGATTTGGTACTGTTTTTGTTTTCAATCTTGTGGTGAGCCCTGTCTTCAGGGTTATGCAAAGAACAACTGACCTAACTGTCACCCCTGAGGCATGATGGGAAGCCTGGGGTCAGGGCTGCCTTAAAGGCACAGTGCCAGTTATTGTGAAAATGGTTTCATTTTCTATGATATTGTTTTGCAATGCAGCCTGAGGGCTAACAATGTCTATTTATAAGCAATTTTCAGGATTTATGAGTGGTTTGACTCATTAAAACACAAAGTTCAAGGGTTTTTTGACCTAATGTGTTTTTTGATTCCTTACTAATTGCAGTTCATGTATATGTGTTTGCATTGTTTAGCCTCAGTTTTTGGGGCTGCATTGATGTGAGAAAAATGATATATGTACATACATATATGTGGAGCGAGATATGTGTTTTATACATATATATTTTTATATTGTTTCCGGGGTCCCGCACATGGGCGGGAATATTCAGTGCTTATGACTTTGATGAGGATACCCCTGGAAGAGAACTAGGATTACAGGTAAGTAACTTATCCAACCTGTCTTTCCCCAACAAAAACGCAAGCATTTTTCGAAATTGCACCCTTTAACTGCATTCAAACTTGTTTCAATTTATTTAAAATATTTTTCATTTCACCCCCAAACTCCTCTGTTACTGCCCCGTGCCTGCTCCTCTCAGTGCTCCGTGCTTGTGTCCCTCAATGTCCAATGCCTGTCCCTCACCCTCCCTCACCCCCCCCTCACTCCCCCTCCCCCTCACTCCCACTCCCCCTCCCCCTCACACCCCCTCTCACTCTCACACACCCTCTCACCCTCAAACACCCTCGCCCCCTCACCCTCACACCCCCTCACCCTCACACCCCCTCACCCTCACACCCCCTCACCCTCACACCCTTTCACCCTGTCACCCTCACACCCCCTCACACCCCCTCACCCTCACACCCATCTCGCCCTCACAACTCTCACCCTCACCCCCACACCCCTTCACCCACCCTCACACCCATCTCGCCCTCACCCTTACCCCCTCACCCTTACCCCCCTCACCCTTACCCTTACCCTCACCCTTACCCTTACCCTCACCCTCACCCCCTCACCCTTACCCTCACCCCCTCACTCACCCTTACCCTCACCCCCTCACTCACCCTTACCCTCACCCCCTCACTCACCCTCACCCTCACACCCCCTCACCCTCACCCCCTCACCCTCACACCCCCTCATTCACCTTCACACACCCTCACACACCCTCTCACCCTCACAAACCCTCTCACCCTCGCACACCCTCACCCCCTCACTCACCCTCACTCACCCTCACACCCCCTCACTCACCCTCACACACCCTCGCCCACCCTCACACCCCCTCACCCTCACACCCCCTCACCCTCACACCCCCTCACCCTCACACCCCCTCACCCTCACACCCCCTCACCCTCACACCCCCTCACCCTCACACCCCCTCACCCTCACACCCCCTCACACCCATCTCACCCCCTCACACCCATCTCACCCATCTCACCCCCTCACACCCATCTCACCCTCACACCCATCTCGCCCTCACAACTCACACCCTCACAACCCCTCACCCTCACTCACCCTCACCCTTACCCTCACCCCCTCACTCACCCTCACACCCCCACACCCTCACACCCCCACACCCTCACACCCCCTCATTCACCCTCACACACCCTCACCCTCACACACCCTCACACACTCACACCCTTTCACCCTCACTCACCAGCACACACCCTCACCCTCGCACCCCCTCACACCCTCACACCCCCTCACACCCTCACCCACCCTCACACACCCTCTCACTGTCTCACCCTCACACACCCTCTCACCCTCTCACCCTCTCACCCTCTCACCCTCTCACCCTCTCACCCTCTCACCCTCTCACCCTCTCACCCTCTCACCCTCACACACCCTCACACACCCTCACACACCCTCACACACCCTCACACACCCTCACACACCCTCACACACCCTCACACACCCTCACACACCCTCACACACCCTCACACACCCTCTCACCCTCACACACCCTCACACACCCTCACACACCCTCTCACACACCCTCACACACCCTCACACACCCTCACACACCCTCACACACCCTCACACACCCTCACACACCCTCACACACCCTCACACACCCTCACACACCCTCACACACCCTCACACACCCTCACACACCCTCACACACTCACCCTCACACACTCACCCTCACACACTCACCCTCACACACTCACCCTCACACACTCACCCTCACACACTCACCCTCACACACTCACCCTCACACACTCACCCTCACACACTCACCCTCACACACTCACCCTCACACACTCACCCTCACACACTCACCCTCACACACTCACCCTCACACACTCACCCTCACACACCCTCACACACTCACCCTCACACACTCACCCTCACACACTCACCCTCACACACCCTCACACACTCACCCTCACACACCCTCACACACTCACCCTCACACACCCTCCCTCCCCCTCACCCTCACACACCCTCACCCTCACTCCCTCACCCCCCCTCATCCTCCCACGAGGAAGCAAATACAAAGTCTGCTCCCAATTTGCAGGAGTTTGAAAATGCTACCGCCGGCTGGGAGCAGACTTGAGAAGTTTTCTTGCCCTCACTAATGAGGACAGGGAAACAGTTCAAAATATTGCTTCTGCCCGGACGGAGTAGCAGGAGTACGGTCCTGGGGGCTGGGGTTCCAAGTGCCTTAAAAGGGTCGGAAGAGGGGGCCATGCAGCCCTCCTTCCCTTTAAAATGAAAATGGCGCTGGGTGATGGGGTCCCCAGGGCCAAAATAGGCTTGGGGAAATGGGCGCACGGCCCTCCTCTCCTTTTATTAAAAAGATGCGGCTCCAGGGGATCATGTCTCCTTGGCCTATAGACGGTTGGGGAGGGGTCTGCGTGGCCCCCTTTCCTTTTATTTATATTTTGGCCCTCTGAGAAGTCTCCCACTTTCTAGCATGAGGTCATGTCTAAGGTTCTCATAGCAATGAACCTCCGAACTACTCCAAGAATTTGGTTACCCTGTCGAGCTCAAAGGAGAGAGAGTCTTGACTAAGGGTGCCAGAGTTGGCAGCAAAGTAGTCTTTCATAACTCTCCCAAGATCAACAAGTGCATGGTAATTTATTACTCTGTTATGCTTCATTTACTAATAATATTATGATGAAAGTGTTCCTAATGATAAAAATTCTGCATCGTAGGTTCTTAATTGATGGTCATAAATACTAGAATAATCCCACGTGCCTGTGCAGACCCCGGAGCACCTATTTATTTATGTACAATTGTGAGAAAGTGCCCTCTTTCTGCATGGTAGCCCCCACTTTTTGCTGAAAAGCTGATGTGCTTTGACTGAGTGTGCCCTGGGGTCCTGCCAATCACCGGGTTTGTTCAACTGCAACCTATGGCAGCAGCCGGAAAACGTACATCCGCCCCTCTCTGCACCCGCCACCCCGGCCCAAGCTCGAGTGGGCAAACACCACAAGGAGGTCACCCCGGCGATCCTGACCCGAGATCCGGCGATCCCTGAGCTGCCTCAAGCCTCCAGCAGACGCCTGCAGCCTAAATCCAGAAGGTCACCCCCCAACTGTGACCAGGAGCTGGTAAGAAAATCCGACCCCAAACGGCATCCCTGCACCCGACGCCCTACGGCCTTGTGTGCCCAAACCAACGGTGCCTAACCAACCCCTAATTTACCTACGAAGTGATGGTCGCACCCAGAAGACCTTTTTCCCCAAGCCTGCAGTGCCTTTGCAAACTGGAGGTTCCCCATTGAAACCAACAGGGCGCCCGAGGTCTAAACAGCACCCTGCACACGGCCGCCCTAGTGCCGCTGAGGGTGCACCTTCAGTGCTAATTTGTTTCCCCATTTGCCCTGAGCTGAAGTCCAGGAGCTTTGCTCCCACAACCCAGTGGCCTGCTTGCCAGCAGGCACCAACCGGAGTCCCTTATCGGCCATTTGATAACATTGGGCCTCAGCAGTACGCACCTAGCCACCCTAGTGCCGCTGAGGGTGTAACAAGAGTGCATCCCTGACCATGGGGAACCCTTGTTCCAACCCCAGAACCTCAACTCAAAAGACTGATTACTTACCTAAAAACCGATGCCCATGTTTTCCTCCATAGGATAACATTGACACTTTTTTCTGGAAAGGTTTCTAAGTGTGGAGTTTTGAAACCTAAAGAAATTCTATAACATTGTACGATTTAACAAAAACGCTTTACTCCTCTGTTTAAAGGAAATGTCCCAGTGCTGCATCCAGGTATTCAGCACTGAGTAAGAAAAGTAATCCAAAAGTAACTTACCTGCTATATTAGTGAAAATCCCATTCAAGTCTATGTACTGTATTTACGTGTGATTATAATTCTCTGAAACAATACTGTTTTACAATCAGTATTTTTGCAGCGTGAATCTTTCTGGATTCACTATGCTATGCATATTCCGCGGTCTTGTGGTTGGGTCTGGATTCGTAGTCTTTTCTTTGTTTTTTTTTTTTTTTCGTCGCCCAGGTGGGCGTCGGCGTCACCCCTTCCTGGGTGTATTTCCGGTGACGTCGGCATGCTTCCTGCGGAAGCTCCCACCCTTGGGCGCCATCTTCAGATTCTTTTTTCCGCGGTCGGGTCTGGATCGTTCCCGTTGGGCTTCAGACATTTTTGGAGAAAGTACTAGAAAAAGATCGAAATTGGAGAAGATATCGAAGGAAGAAGACTACGAAGGACTTCGCCGAACACTGCCCGGCGAAAGGAAGGAGAATTCATTGAGGACTTCGACGATCGTCAACGTTCGCGCGGCCAGGGAGGCCTAAACACTCGATGATGGACAACACGCCGTTCAAATCCTGCCCTAACTGCCATCACACGTTCGCGCAGAAAGACCAGCACCCGGTTTGCAACCTTTGCCTACCGGTAGAACACAGAAGCGAAGACTGCAACGCCTGCTCCGTCTTCGCCCAGAAGACCCTTCGTGTAAGGAAGAGCCAGAGGGTAGCGCACGCCACCCTCGAAGGAAAAGGCCCAACGCCATCGCTGTACGAGCTGGGGATGTCCTCGGAGGAAGAGGACAACGCTGCCGCAGAAGACCATAGCTACACAGTCGTAGAGACCGATTACACGAAGACATCTGATAAGGTAGGAGACTCGCCGTTCCCCAAGAGCACGAGAGACTCCGAGTCTCGCAAAAACGAGGGCAAGGCCCCGAAAGCGCCGACGCAGAGACACCTCACGTCCGCGGCTACCCACAGGCCCAGCGGATCCTCTGAGAAGGAGTCCCTGGCGCCGAGAGCTGCTGAGCAGCAGAAGTCGCCGAAGATCGTCCCCGAAAAGGACCGATCGACGTCGAGGGAGAAAGACCCTAAAGCTTCGACGCCGTACAGGGACCCGAAACCCAGTTCGACGTATAAGGCCTCGACGCCGAAGCTCTGGCAGCCGAGCCAGGCGCCGAAGAGAGTGGCCGAACAGAGTGGCCGAACAATCCGGAGCGGACAACGCGGCCGGGATGGAAAAGAAAAAACGGCGACTAGAAGCCGAAATGGAAAACATCTTGCAGCGGAAAAAGGATTTCGACGCCAAGATGAGAGCCTTCACGATTCCCCACAAGACCAAGCCACCCGTGCGGGAAGTGGTCGAGGAGGAAGAGGAACAGGTCGAGGAACATGAGCCTGGCACCGAAATGGTCGACGACCAGGATGAGGACGAGAATCCCTACGAGGCTTACAGCTATGAGGAGGAAGAGGACAGCAGGTTGGACGCCGAGTCGGCCACCTCTGACCCGCAGGAGGAGGATTACCTGGATGTCGACACCGAAAGCCCAGAAGAGGCGGTCGACACCTACCCCTCGAGGTCATCGCCACCAGACGACATCGGGGCTTACAACTCGGTGATAAGGTCGGCGGCAACAGCTATCTGAAAGAAACACGTTAGTGTTAGATTCCTTACCTTAGAATATCCCCAGGCGTCAGTCTGGATCCGGAAACTTTTGCGTAGCAGTACCCCTGCGCGTCGGTAGGCGTCGTCTGCAGGCGTCCCCTGCGGCTCCGCGTCCGTCGTCGGCGTCGTGCGCCGTGATGACGTCGCTGGAGTATATAGACGCCGTCTCCGCGCGCTGACGTCAGTTCTTCTTTTTTCCGCGCCAGTGGACGCAGATCTGAAGAGCAGTACTCCGGTCTTTGACCAAGTTTTTCGAATTGTTATTATCACTTTGTGCCTGTTAGGATGCCTGGGTTCAAGCACTGTGATGACTGTGAGCGCACGATGTCGGTCACAGACCATCACCGCCTCTGTCTCCGGTGTCTGGGCCCCGACCACGACGTGGACTCCTGCGTCGACTGCCGGGCCCTCACCAATAAGGCTAGACGGGAGCGGTCCCGCAAGCTACTGGAGCTCCGGGTGTCGGCCCCACGTCGGGACCGGGAGCGGTCCCGGTCCGGCCGGAGGTCGAGAGAGCGTTCGAGGGAGCGGTCGCGGAGCCGCGCCGAGCGTTCCGGAAGTCGACACCACTCGTCAGGCTCATCCGGTAAGAAGCACAGGAAGTCGGGGCGTCGTCATCGTACCCCCGACGCTCGCGCGATGCGGCCGGGGGTTCGGGTGACCCCAACCCCGCGGCTCCGCGAGAGTCGCCGGCGCGGCCTGCCCCATACCCTCAGGTCCCTGGGCACGGTGCGACGCCTGAGGAGATAGAGGCGTTCCTCATGGCCATGAGGGCCCTATCTTCTCCGGCGGGTTCCACGGCGCCTGCGGGCCCAGTGAACCCGTCCGGGGGCCCTAGCGGTTCAGCTGACCCTACCTCGACGCCGTCGGATGCTCCGACTCCGGCGCCGCCGGCGGCGCCGATCCCGGCGCCGCTAGGGCCTTCGGGGTCGACGCCGGATGGACGTCCATCCAATCCGGCGCCGATTCCATCGGGGTTGCCCCCGGCGCCGGTTCCTCGGTGCCGGCTTCGGGCGGCACTGGGGCTCCGGCTCCGGCGCCGGCTCCGGGCGGCGCCGTCCCCTTACCTTCACCGACGCCGGACGCGGAGTCGGACCGGCGTCGCTAGACGCCGGGCTCGGCGCCGGTAGGGCCCATAATCCCCGAGGAGCCGGTCTACATCGTTGACTCCGAATACGGAGAAGATGAAGAGTTCGGTGAAGGTTGGGAGGGGTCCGAGGACCCTCTGTCACGCGAGTGCCAGTATGACCTGGACTGGACAGGTGATTTGGGGGATGCCAGTGGTCTGGACGACTCTCCTAACCCTGGTTTGATCTCTCCTCCTTCCGTGGCATCGGTGGAGGGAGCTGCATATTCTGTGGTGCTGATGAGGGCTGCCAAGGCCTTACACCTTGAGCTCCCCGTCGCGGCCGTGAGGCCTAACATCCTCACTGAGGTCTTCAAACCGCAGTCATGCCCACAGGAGCCACTGCTGCCGTTTAATGAAGCCTTGTCAGACGTTCTGTTGGGCACGTGGTCCAGGCCCGCTTCAGGTGCGCCTGTTGATCGGAACGTGGCCAGGCGCCACCGCCCTTGTCCGGACGACCCCAAGTTCCTGTCTACCCACCCCACTCCTGAGAGTCTGGTGATCCAGGCCTCGACCTCCCAGTCCGCATTCCCGTCGGCCCCGCCCGACCGGGAATCCAAGAGGTATGACCAGTTTGGCAAAAAGGTCTTCTCGTCCATTAGTTTGGGCCTGCGGTCTTGCAACACCGCTTGCCTCTTGGGCCGTTACACCCACTCTGTGTGGGATACGGTCGCGGAACTGCTGCCAGAATGCCCCATGGAGGTGCGGGCAAAACTCGGTCAGGCTGTGGCTGAGGGCCGAGATGCAGCGAAATATTCGATACGGTGTGGTCTTGATACGACCGACTCGCTGGGCAGAGCTATGTCAACGACGGTGGCGATTCGTCGCCACGCCTGGCTGAGATCCGCCAACTTTTCGGCAGATGTCCAGAATACATTGATGGACATGCCGTTCGATGGCTGTCACCTGTTCGGTGACAAGGCGGACCACGCGCTGGAACGCTTCAAGGACTCCAGGGTCACGGCCAAGTCCTTGGGTCTCTCGACCCAGCGTCAGCAACCGGGTTCGTTTCGTCCCTTTCGTGGCCAAGGAAGGGGCGCCCCCACACGTGCTGCCAGCCACGCGCCGCAACAATCCTTTCAACGCGGTGGCGGCCGTGGAAACCGCCGTGGTGGCGGTCGGGGACAACGGCGGGGTCAGACCACACCTCCCCCCGCAGCATCTGCCTCAAAATCCTCCTAGTCCGTGCTTTCGGCCCCATGTGACGCCAGTGGGTGGCAGGGTTCGCCATCACCACGCTCACTGGCGCACGATCACTTCGGACAGGTGGGTGCTGCAAATCGTCCGAAGGGGCTACTCCCTCCCCTTCGAGACCTCTCCTCCAGCCATGCCACCGCAGAACCACCGTGTGTCGGGGGACCACTTGACACTTCTGCAGGAGGAAGTTACGGCCCTCTTGGCCAAGGGGGCCATCGAGCGCGTTCCTGGGCCAGAAGTAGGGCGTGGTTGTTATTCCCACTACTTTCTGGTACCCAAGAAGGACAAGGGGGGCCTACGTCCTATCTTGGATCTAAGGAACGTCAACGGCTTCCTCCGGAAGGAGAAGTTCAAGATGTTGACGTTAGCTCAGGTCTTGGCTGCTCTAGACCCACAAGACTGGATGGTAGCGTTGGACTTGCAGGATGCCTATTTTCACATCCCCGTCCTGCCGGCCCACCGGCGTTACCTGCGGTTCACGGTAGGCCAGGAGCACTTTCAGTTTATCGTGCTTCCCTTCGGCCTTACCAGCGCCCCACGGGTGTTCACAAAGGTGATGGCGGTGGTCGCAGCCCATCTGCGCAGGTTGGGGGTTTCAGTCTTCCCCTACCTAGACGACTGGTTGTTGAAGGCGGGCTCGCCCCAGACAGTCGTCCACCACCTTCAGATGACGGCAGACCTCTTGCACGACCTGGGGTTCTCCATCAATGTGCCGAAATCACACCTGTGTCCCTCTCAAAAGCTCCTTTTCATCGGAGCGGTTCTGGACTCGGCGCAGTTTCGGGTTTATCCTCCGGAACGGCGGGTCCAGGATATTCAGGCTTTGATTCCCATCTTTCAGCCGCTATCCCGGGTTTCGGTCAGGTTGACGCTGCGGCTGCTGGGACTGATGGCTTCCTGCATCCTTCTGGTGCATCACGCCCGGTGGCGGATGCGGGCTCTGCAGTGGGACCTGAAGTTTCAGTGGGCCCAGCATCAGGGCAACTTGTCCGACCACGTCTTGATCTCGGAGGGCACTGCGAGACAACTGCAGTGGTGGCTTACGGACCGCGATTGGGTCAGAGGCAGATCCCTCTCCCTTCCCCAACCGGAGCACGTTGTCGTGACGGACGCGTCCCTCCAGGGCTGGGGTGGCCACTTGGGAGAGGCAGAGATCAGAGGCATCTGGTCTCCGGCGGAGTCCCGGCTCCATATCAACCTGTTGGAGCTGCGGGCGATTCGTCTGGCACTGAAGGCATTCCTCCCCTTTGTCAACGGGAGTGTAGTGCAGGTGTTCACCGACAACACCACCGCCATGTGGTACTGCAACAAACAGGGCGGAGTGGGGTCGTGGACCCTTTGCCAGGAGGCTCTGCGCCTCTGGCAATGGCTGGAACGTCAGGGCGTGACTCTGACGGTTCAACACCTGGCAGGTTCTCTGAACGCCAGGGCGGACAAACTCAGCCGTCGGTGCTCGATGGATCACGAATGGCGTCTGAACTCGGACGTGGCGCAAGGCATCTTTCTGCAATGGGGAGAGCCTTGGTTAGATCTATTCGCCACAGAAGAGAACGCGCAATGTCATCAGTTCTGCGCGTTGGAGTTTCCAAGACGGCACTCGCACGGCGACGCCTTTCGGCGCGAGTGGAGTTGCGGTCTGTTATACGCCTTTCCGCCTATACCACTTCTGCCCAGAGTGCTGAAGAAGATCAGGCGCGACCGGGCCCAGGTTATCCTTGTGGCTCCGGACTGGGCTCGAAGGTACTGGTATCCCGAGCTACTCAGCATGTCAGTCGGTCCCTCGATCCGCCTGCTCCTTCAGGAGGACCTTCTGTCGCAGCAGCAGGGGACGGTCCTCCACCCGAACCTGTCCAGTCTCCACCTCCATGCTTGGAGATTGAGCGGCGGCAGTTGAGGCCATTTGACTTGCCTCCTGAAGTCTGTGATGTTATTCTGGCAGCCAGGCGTCCCTCCACTAAGTCGGTATACGCCTGTCGGTGGAACAGATTTGTGGCATGGTGCACAGCAAAGGCTGTGGATCCTCTTTCTGCCCCTCTTTCTGAGGTTCTTCTGTTTCTTCTTTCTCTTGCCCAGCAGGGCTCTGCTCTGGGCACTATCAAAGGCTACCTTTCTGCCCTTTCAGCCTTTTTGAGGCTTCCTGATCAGCCTTCTTTGTTCAAATCCCCGATTGTAACTCGATTCTTGAAGGGCATCACTCACATGTTTCCACCTGTTCCGTTTGTGATGCCCCAGTGGGATTTGAACCTGGTTCTAACCTTTCTGATGTGTGCTCCCTTTGAGCCCCTTCATTCTTGTCCTCTCCGTCTCCTGACTTTAAAGACGGCTTTCCTGGTTGCCATCACCTCTGCCAGGAGGGTGAGTGAGCTCCAGGCTCTTTCTGTCCAACCTCCTTTCCTGTCCATTCATCCTGACAAGGTGGTTCTGAGGACTAGACCTTCTTTCCTGCCCAAGGTTGTTTCGGCCTTTCACATCGGGCAGTCCATCACCCTCCCTTCCTTCTTCCCGCCTCCGCATCCTTCAAAGGATGAAGAGCGGCTCCATCGTCTGGACCCAAAACGTGCGCTTTCATTTTACGTGGATCGCACTCGCCAGTTCCGGGTGGATGACCAACTGTTTGTTGGCTACGTGGGTGCGAAGAAGGGACGGGCGGTTTGTAAACGAACCATCTCTCGATGGGTCGTCCTCTGCATCAAAGCGTGCTACTCTTTGGCTCGGAAGGAGCCTCCTGTTGGGCTGAGGGCCCATTCCACTCGGGCCACGGCGGCTACTACTGCCCTGGGCCGGGGAGTCCCCTTGCAGGACATTTGCCAAGCGGCTACGTGGGCCTCGCTGCACACCTTTGCGAGGCACTACTGCCTGGACAGTCAAGTCCGGAGGGATGGCTTCTTTGGCCGTTCTGTCCTCCAGGACTTTCTGGTGTAGTATTGTATTGGTTCGCAGACCCACCACCGGGGTTGGTATTGCTGGGGTATATATTCTAAGGTAAGGAATCTAACACTAACGTGTTTCTTTCAGATGAACAAGTTACTTACCTTCGGTAACGATATATCTGTAAGAAACATTAGTTAGTGTTAGATTCCTTACCGAACCCACCCATCCTCCCCGTTCTGCGAACTGATACCTAGGGTTAAGGTCATCCCTTTCAGGGCCCTAGTTTTACATGGCACCAGTGTTGGTTCTCTCATGGCTCTGCGTCTTCTGGCGCGGAAAAGCTGTGTGCAAAGAACTGACGTCAGCGCGCGGAGGCGGCGTCTATATACTCCAGCGACGTCATCACGGCGCACGACGCCGACGACGGACGCGGAGCCGCAGGGGACGCCTGCAGACGACGCCTACCGACGCGCAGGGGTACTGCTACGCAAAAGTTTCCGGATCCAGACTGACGCCTGGGGATATTCTAAGGTAAGGAATCTAACACTAACTAATGTTTCTTACAGATATATCGTTACCGAAGGTAAGTAACTTGTTCTTCAAGCTCAATCTCGACGAGGAGAAGCAGAAAGCGGACTTTCTCCTCGAGACATTACTTCCCACGCAAACAAGGAGCCAGTATCTACCTATGCTCGACAGCGTCTTGGCGCAGGGGATGGAAGCATTCAGGGAGCCCGCTACATGCAAGGCAGTCACTCCCAGAACCGAAAAAAAGTACAAACATTCATCGAAGGACCCAGCCTACATTCGAGGCGTGGTCTCAGCTGACTCCATCATCACAGCCACAGCAAGAAAGAGGGCTAACGTGGCCACCACTTCTGGACCTCCTCCTGATAAGGAGAGCAAGAGGATGGACTTGGTGGGCAGAAGGATCGAACGGAATGCCGCGACCCAATGGCGCATGGCTAATTCCAATGCCCTCATAAACAGGCACATGTACCAGATCATGGAGGAGCTAGGAAAACTGGTGAAAGACCTACCCCAGGAGGCCAGGCAGAACGCCGAGAAACTCGTGGAAGAAGGGAAGAATGCGGCAAATTGTTGCCTCAAGACGGCCCTGGATGGTGCAGACACCTCCAGCAGGCTCATGATGATGGGTGTCACGGAAATAAGACACGCATGGCTCAGAATCTCTGGCTTTAAGCCTGAAGTGCAACACAGCATCTTGAACACTCCGTTCAACGGCGAGACGCTGTTCGGGACAACAGTTGACGAAAAACTCAGTCAACTGAAGAAAGACAATGAAACTGCACGATCCATGGGAGCTTTGCAGTTCAGAGGCAACAAAAGGGGCAGCCAGTCACGGAGGCCCGGCGGAAGAGGTGGAAACCAGCCAGGTACTTCACACCAGGCTTTCCAACAGACGCACCAGGCTGACTCGCAGGCGCAACAGAGTCAACAGAAGCAGTCCTGGCAGTACCAGTCGAGGGGCCAGTCCTTTCGAGGGAGAGGAAATGGACGTGGACAGCATAAAAGAGGGGGCCAGCAACCCGCCTCTAAATGACTTCATAAACACCCGTGTGCCCGCCCACAGAAAGGACCCCGGGGGGCAGCACGTACAAAGGGGTCAGGACACAATGGACAACTACCACCACGTAACACCAGTGGGTGGAAAATTAAGACTCTATATCCAGGAATGGAGAGAGATCACATCAGACAAATGGATTCTAAAGATCATCCAATACGGGTACTGCTTAGAATTGGAAGGAAGACCAACAAGCAGGAGACCAAAGCGAAAGCCACTAACAAACGAACAGCTACAGCGGCTTCAGGAAGAAGCGAGAGAGCTCCTTCAAAAGGAGGCCATAGAACGGGTTCCCTTCAAAGAAACAAGGGAATATACTCAACGTATTTCCTCGTGCCAAAGGTCGACGAGACAATGAGACCCATTCTGGACCTCAGGTTCCTGAACACATTCATAAGAACACAAACATTCAAAATGACCTCCCTGCAGGAGGTGCTACCGCAATTGCAGATTGGGGACTTCATGGTCACAGTAGACCTCAAGGACGCCTACCTGCACATACCAACGAACGTAACGCACAAACATATGCTCAGGTTCACGGTAGGAGACAGCCACTACCAATTCACAACACTAGCCTTCGGTCTAAAATCAGCACCGAGGGTCTTCACGAAGTGCCTCGCGGCAGTCGCAGCGCACCTACGAAGGAGGGGGATACACGTATATCCTTACCTGGACGACTGGCTAGTGAAAGCAGACTCGTACCAGAAATGCAAGAAGGACGCACATACAGTGACGAGAACACTGATAAACCTGGGGTTTTCCATCCATTGGAAAAAATCATCAATGGAGCCGGAACAAGTGAAGATCTTCTTGGGGGCACAGATCAACACCTTGCAGGGCAGAGTGTTCCCCAGCAACAAGAGAGCAGGGGCCCTGGTGAGGAAAGCTCGCCTCTACCGGAAGGGACAAGCTCGGACAGTGAGGACTGCGAGCAAGATCTTGGGGATGATGGCATCATGCATCCACCTGGTACCAAACGTACGACTGCACATAAGACCCATCCAAGAATGGCTCCAGGAACAATGGTCACAAGCTTTAGGGAGTTGGGAGGATCTAGTGGTTGTGACGCACGCAGTGCAGAAGGAAGTGGCATGGTGGACCATGGAGAACATAGCAAAGGGAAAGCCTCTTACACCCCCAACACCAACAGTGACCATCACCACAGACGCATCCCTGATGGGATGGGGCTCTCACATGGAAGAGCTCAAAGTCAGGGGTCTGTGGACTCCAGCAGATGCGTCGAAGCACATCAATTATCTGGAATTGAAAACAATCTTCCTTGCATTGAAACCCTTCCAAACAAGACTGTACAAGCAGAGGGTATTGCTGCAGACAGACAACACCACAGCGATGTTCTACATCAACAAGCAGGGTGGAACACAGTCAACAACGCTTTCGACACTGGCGCAGGAGATATGGGCCATCCCCCTCAGGATAGACCTACTGGCCATACACCTACCAGGGAAGGAGAACATTCAGGCAGACTGGCTGAGCAGACAGACATCGACATCCCACGAGTGGGAGCTCAATGCCCAGGAGACGAAGTGGTTGTTCAACAAGTGGGGAACGCCATCAGTGGATCTGTTTGCAACACGCCAGAATGCCAAATGCCGAAGCTTCGCATCCAGACAACCCGAAGAAGGGTCCCTTGGGAATGCCCTATGGATAGATTGGTCCGGGACATTTGCTTACGCTTTTTCCCCGATACCACTGATATACAGAGTACTGAGCAAGTGCAGAGCGAGCAACATGACCCTGATACTGGTCGCACCACAGTGGGCCAGACAGACATGGTACTCGCAGATCATGGAGATGGCACAGAGTCCACCCCACAGATTCGGCAGAAGAAAAGACCTGCTCTCCATGCACAACGGAGAGGTACTGCACCCAGAGCCAGAGAGCCTGAGCCTGGTGGTGTGGCTCCTGAGGACATAGAATTCACACACTTGAGACTGCCTGAGAGCACCCTCAGGGTCCTTCGGGAGGCACGAAGGCCCAGCACACGGAAGTGCTACGGGGCAAAGTGGAAGAGATTCACAATATGGTGCAGGAAGGAAAGACATCACAATAAAATGAAGAAGGACTCCACAGTGCTAAAATACCTCACGCACTTACTGGAGAAAAAACTCAGCTCGTCCTCCTTAAGAGTCCACTTGGCAGCGATAGTCGCCTATACAAGGGGTGAGATGGGCAGGAGCTTCTTCACCTCTCAGGTTGTGAAGAGATTCCTGGAAGGAGAGAAGAGGATCGCACCACCCAAGCGGTTGCCACCACCGGCATGGAACTTGAACATAGTCCTGACGGAACTCATGAAGGAGCCCTTTGAACCGCTCCACAAGGCATCACTAGAGATGCTGACCATGAAGACAGCTTTCTTGGTTGCAATAACGTCCCTACGACGAGTGAGTGAGCGAGCTTCAGGCGCTAACTCTGCAGGAACCATACATACAAATACACAATGACAGGGTTGTGATGAGGACTGACCCACACTTCTTGCCAAAGGTGGTGTCCAGATTCCATATGAACCAGTCCATACAGATTCCGAGTTTTTTCCAAAAACCAACAAATAGTGCAGAGCGAGCCCTTCACACCGTAGACGCCAGAAGGGCGGTCATGCACTATATCGAGAGGACAAAAGGACACAGGAAGACAAAGCAGTTCTTCGTGTCATTCGCCAACAGTTTCTTGGGAAAGGCTGTAACAAAGAACACTATTGCACGATGGATCGCGCAAACAATCCAACTCTGCCACAAGCGGGCAGGACAAGAACTAGCAGAGGGACCACGTGCCCACTCCACGAGGAAAAAGGGTGCGACAATAGCCTTCCTGGCTAATACACCCATACAAGACATATGCCTGGCGGCAACATGGGCTTCAGTGCACACATTCACGAAGCACTACTGCGTTGATGTTCAAATGAACAAAGCACAAGTTGGACAAAAGGTGCTCCAGCACATATTCAAGAACCAAAGCTCATCTTCTACCCAGCCGCCACAGAAATGAGAAACCGCTACAAAATCTATGCACAGCATAGTGAATCCAGAAAGATTCACGCTGCAAAACGAATAGTTTCTTACCTGTCGGTGTAGTTTTGCAGCTTGATGATCTTTCTGGATTCACTAGCGAACCCACCCACCTCCGCCAGAAAGATGAGGCTGGAGAGAGAAAGAGGTGGTCAAAAAAAAAATAGAATAAAATGGATGACTTTTATACAACGCGGTTAAAAGAAGTTTCACCTACATAGAACATTGCCATCACTTCGGAAACGAAAGAAACACGGAAAAAAAATCCGAAGATGGCGCCCAAGGGTTGGAGCTTCCGCAGGAAGCATGCCGACGTCACTGGAAATACACCCTGGAAGGGGTGACGCCGACGCCCAACTGGGCGACGAAAAAAAAAAAAACTACGAATCCGGACCCAACCACAAGACCGCGGAATATGCACAGCATAGTGAATCCAGAAAGATCATCAAGCTGCAAAACTACACCGACAGGTAAGAAACTATTCGTTATTACTGTTAAGTATTTATAACATTGCTTACCATTGCCTGGCTGGCTTGGTTCTAGAAATAAAAGAACTAAAAGAATATTTTCATGCAAAAACAATTGCTCTGAAGTTCAGTCTTTGAGTGTGTGAATTCATTTGCTGACTGAGTTTGTACAACAAATGCTTAACACTGTCTTTTGATATTGCCTTACTGCTCGACCACACAACCACAAATAGAGAGTAAGGTTCTATCTAACTTTTACCTCTGCCTAGCTTTGGGGATCCACTGGACTCTGTGCACACTATACCTCACTTTGATATAGTAAATACAGAGCCAGCTTCCTACGGAGATATAAATAAAAATCTTCATCAATACAGCATTTTCATTGCTCTCGCCATCCTTCCAGCTTCACTCTAAGGTATCGACATCGATCACATCGAACCATGTCTTATTTACCCCTCAAAGGAGGGCTTGATTTCACAAAAACGGTGAAAAGGAGTACATATTGCGGTCGAAAAAAATGCTGGTGATTGACATGGACACACAGACCTCATTCGATGTAGATGGAAAAACCTAACAATGATGATGTTAATCTATAGTTTTGAAGAAGTCTCATCATTCAACATCAAGGATTTTGCAGTCTAAAATTACCATGGATGATGTTCCTCTTCATCAACTTCCAGGAAGCCGGAGTTGTCTCCAAGCATGTCTGGATTACCAAGTCAGTCTGTGGCTTCTGTACAATATTACATTTTCACAAAATGTACCCACTGATCATCACCTCAGAAGAGTGGGAATACTTCTAGATTTTTTGCAACCTTATTTACGACTACTCTTGAAAAGAGAATAGAGACTTTATAAAAGTCTTTTTCTGCTGCATCCCTTCCAATTATGCCAGATTCTCCTCCGTTGCCACTTGGGCTATTATAACCAATAATCCTTTTTAAGATCTTCTCCAAGAGCCTCTAGAACCTTTACATTTGTTGCCAAGAGTAGTTTCAAGACCAGCTTCAATGTCTCCAATAAGGAAGAGGAGACAATCATTTCCCCTCTCCAAGCCATTTTCTAGAAAGGAGGAAAAGATTTAGATCTCAAACGTTATCAGTAACACTCTCCATGACTACAGATGGCTCTACATTATGTAGTCGAACTTTGCCAGCGGCTTCCCCATCTAGATACTCTCCAGAGGAGGACATCACAACCTTCCAGGAGGTGTTATTTATACAATATCTGTTGAATATGTCTCTAGATTTTCCACAGTCAACTGTTTTGGCAATACATGAAACCTTGAAAAATAGAGCAGCTCCTGATCCTCTGTTACCATGGATTCCAGGTCTAATGAAAATAGCGGAGAAATAATTTTTACAACCTGCCACAGGTAAAGCAGCAACAACAAAATTGCTTTAAAAATATAACCCAGCTTTGCATGACCCTGAGTTTTTGATGTCATAACCGAAACCGGACTCTGTTTTAGAAATCTCGATGACAAAAAGATATGCATCCGCTCCGGAAGCCACAACTCATCCAGGGTGAGAAATTAAGAGATGCTGCTGGTCGAAAAGTGTGGAACTGTAGCCTCTGGTAATGAAAACGCAGGTGCTGCTGCCCTAATTGGTCGTCGTCAGTGCGAATTATGCCGAGGAATACAGTCCTTCGTTGAAGATCTTCCAAAACAGTCGGCATGAATACACCGAGACGCTGAAAGTGTATTGGTGGTCTATCAGATAATTAGTGCTACAGTAGATTGGAAAACTGGATATTGCATGGGATATCCATAAGGAGACCTTAATGGTTATTTCAGCTACTCAAAAACTAGAGCACAATAAAAAATCATGAGCTTGCCCTTTTCTGGAAAATCTCGGTTCTGCCAGCACGCAGAGGAGGAAATGCAAAAGATAAAAAATGAGGCAGAGACATTGAAAGCAGTTGGTTCGAAGAGCAGAAGATATGTCTTTCAATCACAATACAGATCGCAAGATCATAGATACTACCAGCATAGAGTTGAGGCCCATTGTTGGTATCTTAATCACCAATGACCACAGCAGTTTTCAGAAACTCAGAGGTGCCCATTCCAATGCTCATCAAAACCAAAGGCAGCCCATTTAAAATCTGTCTACTTGAGGATGACCATAATCAAGTAGACAAGACAAGGCATTGACGTCATAAGACCCCAGTGGGATGAGCAGTATCCTTTCATATGGCAGAATGGACTCCAATCACAAAAGTCAAATGAGTCCTAAATATTGTATATTGTGGATTTTTTCAGCTTTTCAAATCCATTGTTGTACAATCCCACCTAAACCAACTGCAAAGCACCAGCTATCTGTACCCTAGAATGACACCTCCGTCCTGTTAACAAACAAGCATTTGCAATGTAATAGGTCTCGCATCTGCAAGAATTTGAGCTATTGGCATTGTAAATGAAAATACCTTTAATTTATGTTTTTTGTGAACCTGCAAGCTGTGCCTAAACACACACTTTGTTCTTATAGTCCTTGCTTACGAGAAGCAAGACTGGCAGTAAAGAGGCGCAGTTGCTGCCAACCTTGCTTCTCAGAAACCACGACTCAAAGTTCCTCAAAGCCTGAATGAAAGCAGCATTGGCATAGCTAATAGGTCTCGCCTTTGGGACCTTATAAGTGTTTAGCTATGCAACAGGTGATGTTGTTGCACCAAGGATATTGTGCTGCATAATTAAACACTTATAAGTACCCAAAGGCGAGACCTATTGGCTATGCTATATGGACGTATATTCTTCATTAGCTGGTGTCTGGAATGGACCAATGGGGACGCAGAGCTTACATTTCGTTGTCCTAGGAATGGTGACCTATCTTTCTTGGGATGGAGGTTTTCCTACGTAGTTAAAAAAAAGCAGCTTTTAAAACCAATCGTAGAAGGAGGCAGACAGCCTCCAAGTAAAGTTGTGTATTTGTTCTCTCCAGGTCTGGCAAATACTGCCGGCAAGTGTACTTCATAAAGTGACCTTTAAAACCATTTTACATGTGACAAATGCAACATGCCAAGTCTGCATTGAAGTGTAGCATTTCTCACAACGTTTCTGATGGATTTCTTGCAAAGTTAAATTTTAACCACGAGGTCTGGCCAGTGCACTGTTAGGGGTGATGGAGGTGGCCAATTGGGAGGGTGAGACAGCGTTGGGCACTGCACGGGAGATTGGGGAGATGAGATATGGGCAAGCTGACAAAATGTATAATGAAACCGGTGCTCATATAAAGCGTCGAGATTCCTTTGTATAAAGCAAGAGGAGGGAGAAATGAATACAGATCGGAAAGAGGTCTCGAACTCGGAGTGGTTGTGGGGGCGGGCAAGTGGGGGGGGCGAGATGGTGTTGGTACGGCATAGGAGAGCGGGGAAATCGGGGAGATGAGTCATCCACACGATGACAAAACAAGGAGTGAGAGAGAGGGGGAGCAGGAGGTGAGCCCGGGAGTGGTGCGTGCGTGCGTAGTCTGCTCCTTTTCAAGCACTGCACTCGTTCCCGCAAGGTGCATGCCCCCACACGCACGAGTGTGTGCTTGAAAATGAGCAGAGCGACGGCTAAAGGCCTTCCTAAGCAGAGACCAGACCTAAAAAGCACCAGCTAACTTCTTCACGCACAGTGTCTGAGAACTATAATCTTCCAAACTCTGAACAGATTAGTGGTGTCTTTAAATGACATGTTACCAGCGTGCAGGATACAAGTAATTAGCATCCATTCTCTCTAATTGATTTCGGGCAAAGGTGGCACTTTGATGCGGTCTCCATTAATAACATCTTAATATCCGTATCTGTAATTCAATACTATTTCTGTGCATCAAAAAAATCCCATTTAAAAAGTATACTATTGTGCGTTTTTATAGTGCTAACTTTTAACAGGCGCGCACTTTCTTTCCAAGCTGTAAATAAGCGGAATTATAATGAAACTCACTCAATGTTTTGTGTTAAACATCCCAAAGAAGGATGAATAGTTTTTTATTCGCACACTTTCACAGTTCTTAATGTTTGAAAATGAAACAATTTTAAATGAAAAAGAAGGAAAGATATCTCGAAGCCTTGACTGGCCCACTGCTCTAATCAACCTGCAAATCACCAGAGTCTTCAAAAGCCAGGCTTGCAAGTTAGAGAAGTTCGGTGTGGTTAAGCTTGGGTAACTCGTAACTCAAAGATGTAACTTACAGCGCTTCGATGCCGCACACACACCTGACAGTCTGCACTACATTAAAATACAGCTAGGTAATCTTTGAATCTCTGATGTTGATAGATTTTGTACACAATTGTTCCACCATCTGAGACACAGCTTACAAGGTGCAAGACTTTTCAAACGCATGCGCTTTTGCAATTTACATGCATGCTAGACTGCAGGCTATATTAAGAATCTAGGCTTCAAATAGGAGACCTGTGGCTTGCCTCATAGTCCAGTAATAGCATTGCCATCAGGCCGGGGGCAGAAATGTTTCGTGGTTCAAGTTTAAAAACTCTCACTTTTAGTGGATACTTCAACAATGCAAAGATATAATCTGATGTGCTAAATTAAAACTCTTCTTCAGTTAAAGAAAAACACTTTTTTTTGAAGACACATCAAGTTTTTACACATTTGTTGCATGGTTTTCATACCAAACATGTCCAGCGCTCTGGTCTTTCTCGGGTTCTTGGAGACAGAGCTGATCCTTGGCGGGCCCGTCCTTGCCCGTCATTGCCAGGAAGAGACAGGGGAGGGCCACCCCTCTTACATTTTTAAGGTTCCAACTCCCTGTGCTCCATCAGTGACGGCTGTGAGGTACTGTGTGTTTTCCTTTATTGTCCCCCTTTTTTACGCCACCAAAAAAGAAAACGTACTGGTAAGTAATTGTGTTGCTATGAACAGTGACACGTGTAAACCAGTTTTCTTTTGGAGAATAATAGAAGTAGAAAATGCGTGTTTAACAGTGCACTCAACTCTTGGTATTCCCAGTTGTTGGGAGAAAGGCAATATACAACATCAACCATAACGTCCAGTTTTATTCTGTAAATCCATCCACTGCATAGAGCATGCTGCTCTCTACAGGCCACTCTAAGAACTGTCCTTACGACTGCAGGACAAGCAAAACCAGTTCATATGCGTGCACATCTCCTGACCCTACGCGTGCACATCTGTCCCCATTCGGAAGAAAAAGCGACCCCAATAGATCTCGCAAGCGAGCAGCGCTTGCTCTGTCTCTAGGTGAGACCTAAAAAGGAGCCATCAAACCCGTTCCATCTGATCATAAAGTCTAGGAGTATATTTCAGATATTTTCTCATAACGAAAGAGACAAAAAAGAGGATTCAGACGCATATTAGATCTGAGATGCACAATTAATCTAAAAGTAATAATTTTAGATGTTACCTCTTCACAACATTTACCTGCACCAGAGGGAAAATAAATCAATGTTCGCAATAGGCCTACAAGAGGCATATTTCCATATTCCTGTAGCCTACTCCCACAAAATATATCATTGGCAACAGCCGTGGTGTTTTAAGGCTTGGATAAGCTTGCTGCTAATCTGTTCTTAGTGTTTCACTATCAATAAAGATCCTACGATGCAGATGAAAAGGTTACTTGTAGTCCAGGTTCTACATTGTAAGAAGTCTTAAACAAGCATTTGCAATGCAATAGGTCTCGCATTTACAAGAGTTTAAGCTATTGGCATTGTAAATTAAGCCTTTTATTTAGGTTTCAAAAACAAAAACATAAATAAAAGGCATTGTCATTTACAATGCCAATAGCTTAAACTCGCGTAAATGCGAGACCTATTGCATTGCAAATTCTTGTTTAGGACTTGTCCCCTGGTACACACATAGGCAATTCAAACACAGAGCGGTCCGATTCATGGCTCAGCGAGATGAACGCTCCTCAATAAAATTTGCAGATCACAAGATGAAATCTCAGCAAGGCCGCTCTGCCTGTTATCGTTCTGAGGCTGCAATTCTGAGGACTATTAAAGTGTCTAATATTAGCACCAGTTATCTTGCTTAAAAACAGCAGTACAGAATCAATCGCCATAATCTGTATAAAGATCACAATCAATGCACACACTCCAATCCACTCGTATGCAATCTCACTTGCAGTTCCTAAATTCCTAAATGTGTTTTACGACTCCCTGCTTCTGGGGGAGGCCCCTGGAGACTGACGATGATCCCACAGCCTTTGAGGAATGCACTCTCTCTTTTCATGGTCTCTAACCTGTGCTCTCCTACCCTTTTTAGGTTTCGCCTGGCCGTAGCACTGCGTAGCAGTGCTCGCGCAGGCGAAATCTTTTGATGTACAGTGTGGGGCTTTGTCCCGCCTCTCTCTTCCATTGGCTAGCTCCATAAATGGAGGCTAGCCATTGGAAGAGATTGGTTGTCACTCACACTTTCCCCGCCACGACGCGATTCGGGGGCGTTTCTGGGTCCTTTTTTAAGTCCCGCCCTCTCCTCTTCCCAGCCAATGGGAAGGGGAGAGCACGAAAAACACGCCCGAGCTCTCCTCCGTCGCGCTCTTGTCTCTTTTTACAATTCGATCGCTTTCGCAATCATTTGAGGTGCTGCTTGTTCTAAAATCCTATGCATGTTAAAGACCCCAGGGAAGATGCTACCCCTATATGCATATCACAAAGCCTCGCAAACAATGTCGAGTCTGAAAACTTTACATATTCCTGATGTTAGTAGAAAACTCACTCAGACTTAAACACGATACACACACTTCCCAGCAGGCAAAGCGACATCTTGTTTGTACACTGGCTGCTTCCATGCAGACACTTTCCCGAAGAGATGAAAGAAAAGAGTTGTGCTGATTAACAAATAACAGCATCGGGGCAATGCGCAAACAGGAACGTTCTCGAAGCAATGTTCTGTCTGAATTGTGCACAGCCACGGAGGCGGCATGAGGGCGCAGCCTGTGATATAAGTGGAGCTGTTTACACAACAACTCTATTACTTACTCGGTGGTTGCACCGAGGGTCCCGTGGAGCGCTCATTTCGTTCTCAGGGTGAGGGACGGCATAGACAGGACCACCGCTACAATAAATTGGACTTACATGGCGGCTAAGTGTTATTTGTTATGCATTGTAACACATTATATAATTTTAAGGTTTGCGTAAGGGCGCCCTTCTGTTAATGTTTCAATCGGTGGGAGTGGACGGTGTTTACATGTTTTCTACACATACTGTTTTAAAAAAAAAAGTTATTTTGACTCTAAATATCTCTAGTCTGGTGTGTGCGGTTTAATGGTGTGTTTAACCAGCCGTCTCTTAGTGCTAGAATATATTGTGTTTTCTCCTAGAGATATCATGTCGCTGTTTCCTTACCTCTTACCACACGAAGAGTTGGTGACTTTTTGCATAGCCTGGGCACTTGGTACACAGGAGACACCAGAGCCGCCCTCGCTGTTGGAAAGACCATCTTAGTTATAGCTGAAATAATCTTTGGCCTGTAGGCTCAGTTGGACTTTGCGCAACACTAGATACACAAATGTTGGAACTTCAAAGACTGTTGTTCGTAGGTGTAATCTTAATTATCATACCAGTGCCTCAGGATTTGAGAAGAATGATATTACTGGCATTTGTGCTGCTCACATCTGCACTTTGTCTCTACTGCTCGTGTTTTCGGATTGTTAAAAGATGGTGTTTGTGTTCATGATTGCGACATAGGAGGGGAACGGAAAATCTGTTTCCTGACCACCTTCCCCGTCTGGGTCTATTTCGGGGCGTTTGGCCTCCTTTTAAGTAACATTGGCCTCTGGGGGTCGTTTAATGGAAATTTGGGACAATGGCAGACCCGGGCCTGCTCCGGGCTGGGGGAGAGATAAGGGTGGGCTGATGTGGAAAGTGCTGGCTGTGCAAACAAAGGGGCCCAGCTGCAGAGACACCCCCGCCCCCACCCCTGCGGAGAGGCACACTTCACACCCCACCCGCCCCTGCCCCGACAGCCTCGGCGACTCCCCCTTACTGGGCTCCCCCCCTAAATTAATCTCCCCTCCCAAAATATTAGGGCTTCCGAGCTCAAGCACGATTTCCCTCGGTTTGGACAGAACTGATAGCTATGGAGTTACTTGAATCGGCGGCACTGTGTGCCAGCTGGACCCTTCCATGCCCCCATGCAAATCCAATAGGTCTCGCATTTGCGAGAGATTAAGCTATTGACATTGTAAATGGCAATGCCATTTATCTTCTTTCAAAACCACCACATAAATAAAAATGTTGTCATTTTTATACAATGCTAATAGCTCTAACTTTGGTAAAGGCGAGACCGTTGCATTGTAAATGCTTGTTAGATCTTGCGTGGTGTACTGCACACATGCGCAGTCGAGCGTGCGAGATTTTATGTTTTAGAGTGTACTTCACTAGCGAGGGTTAAGCCCCGCCCTTCTTTTCCATTGGCTGGCGTCCTAAACAGTGGCCAGCCATTGCAGAAGAGGTCCTAGTGACGTTCTTCTTTCTTTGTAAGCCCCATTCTTTTCAAACGGGGTTCCTTGACTTACTGCTGGCGTAAAAGGTTTCTTATCTTCTTTATGGGTCCAGATGGCCCCATAAAGAACAAGGAACCTTTTATGCCAGCAGGAAGTCAGGCGCTTGTTACCCAATATATCTACAAAAGCAGCCACAATGGGGATGTTATACAGGTCACTTGAGCATGCTTGGCGAAAAAAATATCCTCCCAACCTCCCCACTCAAGAATACATGCTTGCGGTCACTGATGCGGTACTTGGCTACTTGTTCTATTAAACAGAATGAGAAATCTTGAGTTAGAGAAGATGGTATATGTTATATCCTATGCTTCCTAGTCCTGGCTGCTCAGCCTGCATGAGTGTTATGTCATAGAATTTTGGGTGTGTGTGCATGCTTTGAATGAGTGACCAGTTGGATTGAGTGGGGTGTTCTTCAGAGTGTACTGGGTAAGTGTTGTGATTGCATTTTCCCTGAAATATTTGCAATCTGTTTTGATTGCATCCTGCCTGAAAACATGTGCAATCTTTTAAATGTGAATTTACATGTTTCATTACCATTCTATATGAAGAATACAAATATTGATGCTATATGTTCTTAAGTGAACTAGAGAGGAACCATTGATCTTTTACCATCCTATTTGACCTTATTGACTTTAATATCCTAGGATGCTATTTGATTTTTGTTGTGACATAAGAATGCATTTACCTATCATATGATTTTTGTGACCTAATTGGATTTCATTTCCAAGGAACGGAATGTGATTATTTTCTTCACTTTGCTTATTCATGTTTTATTGTTTCTAAAGGAAGCAGATATGTTATATCTTCTGCGTCCTAGTCCTGGCTGCTCAGCCTGGATGAGTGTGATGTCCTAGAATGTTGGGTGTGTGTGCATGCTTTGAATGAGTGACAGTTGAATTGAGTGGGGCCGAGCAGCAGGATGCTGCTCCCGGTGGGGTATCCTGTACCAACTTACTTGAACCATTAACCCTACTTAACTACATCTCTGACTCCTGGTCTACCTATGATGACAGCACTTCTTCAGATACAAAAGTATAAAGTACAGATGTATTACACAAACACTTGTTGTAGTCCTATATAGCAAATTAAAGTGCTACTGTAACTTGAAATTGGGTCGTGAGATTTCCTCGATCAGGGGTGGGGGGTCGGCCTGCGCTCTACCTGAACTATTAGGTCCGATGACGCAGTTGAAGCGTTTGAAGGGTCCAATTGCCTGGCGGCCCGCCACGACTTGAAATACTGCAGCACCAACTGCTTCAGGTAGCCCATGGAGGCGGCTGCAAATCTGATGAATAATTAATAAAAATACACCGACAGCAAAGCTCGCATCATCGGGGTGAGTAGTAACTAAGTTCCAGTTAAAGAGGAAATTTCTGCCCTCGGAGAGCATAATGCTGTCTGTATTATTGCAATTTAGATGAGGTTTTATGCTTAATCCCAGTTTAAAATGTTTCCCATAATTGCGTATACATAACTATTCTTCCTCGGATAATTTAATTGGCATTGAGCAAATTTACATTTCTAAAGACGCCAAAAGTGCGAATACATCTAATGTTAAGAAAGAAGACTTACACCGTGTCCATTTGTAGCGCTTAAGCCCCCAAAAAACGACAAGGGGACCATCTGACTAGAGATTTTCCAATACAGGCTTATATGTTTCTAATTAAATATTCAAACATGCTTTTTTTTTTTAAATTTCAGATTATTTTACTTTTTACATCAACTATAGTACATTTTAAAATTGTCTAGGTACTTTATTTAAACGTTGAAACTTCCAAAAATTATGAATAATCTACACGTAAAATAAAGCATAGCTATGTCAACGTGTTTTATATTCTAAAAAAGACTCCCGGTTTTATGGATTTTTAAAAAACATTTCCATCAGTATTTATCCATAACTATTTTTGGTTAATTTTATCTCTATTTATCCATATTTGTTTTGAGTTTTGTGAAAAAATTAAGATGAAACTAGTATATTTTCATATGATTTAACTGATAGATGTCTAACTGTACAATGTTATCAGTGATTTCTATTGAGAGAATGAGTGTTGTGTGTGAGAGAGTCCACAAACGGATAACTTTTGAGGATACCCGCACCTCTTCCTCTACCCCCTCACACTTAGTGAAGTCAAACCGCAGCACTATTGCTTTTCTTATTAGAGGAATATGCATGCATCCTGTTGTATCTCTTCCTGCACCCCATACTTTTCATGCACAGGCAGCGAAATGCAATGCAATAGGTCTCGCATTTGCGAGACATTAAGCTATTGGCATTGTAAATAACAATGCCATTTATTTATCGGTTTTCAAAACCAACACATAAATAAAAAGTGTAACATTTACAATGCCAATAGCTCTAACTTTTGCAAAGGCGAGACCGTTGCATTGTAAATGCTTGTTTCAGACATCTTTCCAAGCCCTAAGGCGGCTGCACTTAGTGCCTCGCCATACAGGTACAGACTTGTCCTCCCATGACTAGCTGTCAGAGTTCAACATTTCTCATCAAGATACTGAAATCCACCGGCTGATGCTGCGCTAGTACGTGATGGACGTACTGTGTGGGCCCCTGTTGAAAAGTGAAATTAACAAAAAACAAGCACTGGTGTTGCCAATAGGTCTCGCAGTAGGAACGTTGGAGCTATTACAATTGCAAATAACAATGCCTTTTATTTTTGTTTTCATTTTAAAAACATAAAGGGCTTTGTCATTTACAAAACCAATAGCTCCAACTTTCCTACTGCGAGACCTATTGGTTTTGGTGTTGGTTTTGAAAATAGGTAAATTAATAGCTTTGTCCTTTACAATGCCAATAGTTATAACTTTTGCAAATGTGACACCTATAACCTGGGGTTGCGCGGAGTGATGCTGTGGTGGTGCGGAGTGGTGCTGTGGTGGTGCTGAGTGGTGCTGTGGTGGTGCTGAGTGGTGCTGTGGTGGTGCGGAGTGGTGCTGTGGTGGTGCTGAGTGGTGCTGTGGTGGTGCTGAGTGGTGCTGTGGTGGTGCTGAGTGGTGCTGTGGTGGTGCTGAGTGGTGCTGTGGTGGTGCTGAGTGGTGCTGTGGTGGTGCTGTGGTGGTGCTGAGTGGTGCTGTGGTGGTGCTGAGTGGTGCTGTGGTGGTGCTGAGTGATGCTGTGGTGGTGCTGAGTGATGCTGTGGTGGTGCTGAGTGATGCTGTGGTGGTGCTGAGTGATGCTGTGGTGGTGCTGAGTGATGCTGTGGTGGTGCTGAGTGATGCTGTGGTGGTGCTGAGTGATGCTGTGGTGGTGCTGAGTGATGCTGTGGTGGTGCTGAGTAATGCTGTGGTGGTGCTGAGTGATGCTGTGGTGGTGCTGAGTGATGCTGTGGTGGTGCTGAGTGATGCTGAGTGATGCTGTGGTGGTGCTGAGTGATGCTGTGGTGGTGCTGAGTGGTGCTGTGGTGGTGCTGTGGTGGTGCTGTAGTGGTGCTGAGTGGTGCTGTGGTGGTGCTGAGTGGTGCTGTGGTGGTGCTGAGTGATGTGGTGGTGCTGAGTGATGTGGTGGTGCTGAGGTGGTGCTGAGTGATGCTGTGGTGGTGTGGTGGTGCTGTGGTGGTGCTGTGGTGGTGTTGAGTGGTGCTGGGTGGTGCTGGGGTGGTGCTGAGTGATGCTGGGGTAGTGCTGAGTGATGCTGGGGTGGTGCTGAGTGATGCTGGGGTGGTGCTGAGTGATGCTGGGGTGGTGCTGAGTGATGCTGGGGTGGTGCTGAGTTGTGCTTTGGTGGTGCTGAGTGATAATGTGGTGGTGCTATGTATGCTTGCTTCCTGAGGCCACATCCAATAAATGTTAGTAAAATACTCCACAAGCCAGAACCAACAAGACAACCTATTCCATTTTAAATCTTGCAGACATTTTAAAATTTAGCAAAATTAATTCTCCATTTAAGACACTACAAAAATGCATTTTTAAATATGGTTTATCTATTACAAAAGCAAGCATTCACGCTCAATTAAAGACACTATAACCACTAGTTCTAGTGTTCTATTACAAAAGCAATATATATCAATATTTTAAGTGAAGAGATACATTTACTTTGCATCTGCTAATATCATCTCCTTTAAATATGAGATATATATCCCACAATTAAAACCATCAACTACTGACAATCCAAGATTTGGTGTAATATGTACTGTACATTTCATTTATACAAAACTCTCAAGACAACGTAAACACTAAATAAAAAAACACTAGTTGCAGCTCTGAGCATAAGTTATGCAACAACACCGCAAAAACACCCAGCTTTGAAATGAATATTTCAAGAATGTTAGTTAGTTTAGAAAGGCTTTCACCACCTCCCACTTATGTCACAAAGTTGAACACAGAGACGCTGCCAGGAATGCAAGAGCCACAAGCCAGCGTGAAATATTTGTGGATAGTGAATCTGTTCATAACAAAACGCCCCCTCAGTACTTCTAGAATTGCGGAGCTATAACATTTGCATTCAAACAATGCATTGCGCGCTGACCAAACATAGAAACCTGCGTTGTTTCAACGAGCAATTCAGTCAAACGAGGGCTGGTTAAACATGGAACAAGTTCAGGATGATGTCTCATGTGCATCACTCTGTTCCATTCTGTTTTGTAAATATTATCAAGCTCTCTAATTACAAGACAGATGATCACCATGTCCCCAGGCAGCGAATAGAGAGGTTGGTCAACAGTGACACACCCAGCCGGGTGTGTCTTGGCTGCTAATACCCAGTTATCTGATGATTCCTGGCATACTAGTAACGAAAGAACAAAATGATAAAATAATATTTTTAAAAAAAGACTGATAAATACAACAGGAATGTATATACTGACGGCAGCTTGCAGCCTGTTCGCCCCTAGTTATGCCCTTTTCCTAGACGTTAGGGAGATTAGAGTAGAAACATTTGACTGGTCAATGTGGTAATCTCAATAAAATGCCACAGGCCATCTCTCGGACACATTCTCCTACATGTGGACATCTCACATCAGCCGGAAGTTCTCACAGAACACAAAGTGCCTAGGGGAACAATCTCAAAAGTATTGAGTCAGAAGAAATGTGGCAGCATTAGGTAATGAATCGCTTCGCCAAATACTTTGCATTTTCGGTTACATAATCCTTGCTAGCAGATACCACACACCTAGGGCATGCACAAAAACATTCACCAGGAAAGGAGACGTGGTTTTCTGATCGCTAAACAAGAGGTCGGGTATCTGTAACTAGACTTAACAAATCTAACCGAAGTCCACGCTATCTCGCCAACAACATTCATCAGTCCACTCCTGCGCCGAGAGGGAGCGAAGCCCGGACCTGCAGCCGTGTGCTCGCTCTTTGAGAGTGTGCACAGTGTTTGTAAACATGATCCCCATGCACCAGCAGAGCTGCTGTCAATCGATGTCGTTTTCAAGGCAGACGTAACGTAACCAATTTGGACGGCAGCTGACCACGAGTACAGACTGCATGCGCCGTATCACGCAAGGCCGAGCTCATGACAAAGGGAAAACGTGATGGGGATGGATAAATGTTGCAAAACAGACAACAGAGAGAAGTCGGCCAGCCTAGCTCGCTCACATCAGAGGAATGCTGTATCAAAAGCATACGGAGGAACATGCATACATACTTGTAAAGTGGTAAAGACTGTATGATATGACATTACAAGTAAAGTGGTAAAGACGGCATTTCATAAATAACACTTTCAAGAAAGTTAAAGGGAACAATGTTATGCAGGTTGAACAGCACAGGGTGGGGAATCCGGTCATTTTACAGGCCTGGGAAAGAGTGGAGGTGCTGAAAGAGAAACCAGCCATGAATAATTAGGGGAGGAGAAGCCGTCACCACATCAGAGGGAGAAGCCCTTTGATGTGGTGGCCGCTGTGAAAAAAATGCAATTAGGAGGGAGGCTGATGCTCGTGCTTGTTTGGACACGTGATTCACGTGAACTTAAAGAAAACCGCACAAATGAAACCCTTGGTTTCACGAAGATTTTGAGCACTTGAATTCTCGCTCCGCTCAATGCGCTTGCGCGCATTGATAGGTCGCGAGACCTAAAAACAGGAGCCCTTCTGCCCATTAAACTAACAGGAATGCTGCGGAAAAACGCTGCTGTCCTGTTAAAAAACATAGGCCATGCTGAGAAGGAGCGCTGGTCCGGCCCCTCTAAAAGGAAATGCACCCTGCTGAGAAGTGCAAGTACTGCCCCACAAAAAAGGGATCCGCTGAAAAGTTCTAGTACTGCCCTCCTAAAAGAAAAGGTGTCCTGCGTAGAAATTGGGTACTGCCCCAATAAACGAACAGAAGTCCTGCTGAAAAGGGATTGTACTATTAAATTGAAAGGACAGGGAGCCTGCTGAGAAGGGCTGGCGCTGTTCTATTAAAGGGACAGGAGCCCTGCTGAGAAGGGCTGGCACTGTTCTATTAAAGGGACAGGAGCCCTGCTGAGAAGGGCTGGCACTGTTCTTTAAAAGGGACAGGAGCCCTGCTGAAAAGGGCTGGCACTGTTCTATTAAAGGGACAGGAGCCCTGCTGAGAACGGCTGGCACTGTTCTATTAAAGGGACAGGAGCCCTGCTGAGAAGGGCTGGCACTGTTCTATTAAAGGGACAGGAGCCCTGCTGAGAAGGGCTGGCACTGTTCTATTAAAGGGACCGGAACCCTGCTGAGAAGGGCTGGCACTGTTCTATTAAAGGGGCAGGAGCCCTGCTGAGAAGGGCTGGCACTGTTCTATTAAAGGGGCAGGAGCCCTGCTGAGAATGGCTGGCACTGTTCTATTAAAGGGACAGGAGCCCTGCTGAGAAGGGATGGCACTGTTCTGTTAAAGGGACAGGAGCCCTGCTGAGAAGGGCTGGCACTGTTCTGTTAAAGGGACAGGAGCCCTGCTGAGAAGGGCTGGCACTGTTCTGTTAAAGGGACAGGGGCCCTGCTGAGAAGGGCTGGCACTGTTCTGTTAAAGGGACAGGGGCCCTGCTGAGAAGGGCTGGCACTGTTCTGTTAAAGGGACAGGAGCCCTGCTGAGAAGGGCTGGCACTGTTCTATTAAAGGGACAGGAGCCCTGCTGACACAAAAGAGCACTTTCCCGGTAAAAGAGCAAGCTAATCTTCAGAACCACTAAATGTCTTGTGGCAATCTAACAGTACTGTCCTATTAAAAGGACACAATGCCTGCTGAAAGGTACACTAATGCCAAGGGAACATGGGCCCTGCTGAAAAGTACCAATACTGTCCCATTAAAGTAAAAGATCCCTGCTGAGAAGCGCTGTGACCGGCTGTATGAACAGCAGTGTACAACAACCCTCAGCCCCCGAGGCACTGCGTTTGTGGTTCCATTTTATTGGCTTATAAACTTTAGAGGCCCGGGACTGGATAAATGTCACTTTAAAAGTTTGGTAGTGAAACGAGCTCACTCACTGGTGAGGCCTTGCCTATCGTGATGTGTCCAGGGCTGGTTAATTCATCTGCAAAAGGACGAGGATGGATTGGAGACGGCACAGAATGCAAGCTACCAAGAGGCTTCATGGTCAGGCTAAGAAATCACATAAAGAGATACAGACGTATACCGATGATGACGAGAACAGATATGCAAAGACCACTGACAAAGAACACCAAGAAAATGAGCAAATTGGGGAGGACAAGTGGGGCCTGAAGGAACACAGGAGGTCGGGGGTGCAAGCCATTAAGCACAAATAGGTGCCTTTTGGAGCAGGTGATATACCCGGGGCACACAAAGGGAAGTTACAGTGCGAGGGCAAAGAAGATGGGGCTGGAGATAAATCAGTGTTTACGACAGAGCGAAGCAGGCTGAAGGATATGAAGATTTTATGGTCTTTCTGGATTGATTGTGCCATACAGTTCAAAGCGCCTATGACTTTGTTAAAGCTCTTTAACTTTCTGGCATTGGGGTAGGTCAGCCATTAAAAGCCACACTTCTCACTCCGAGAAACTCAAACGTGTTGTTTTTTCTCAGCATTGAAAGCTGCAGAAGTCCCAAATGTTTTTCTTGCTCGTGTACATACTGCTTTTGATCCATTTAATCAGAGATGAATCAGTCACTCGTTAAACATAAAATTATATATTTTTTATATACATAGGAGTTTTGGTTGCAGTCCGCACTGTTGAAAATGGCGAATCCAGAAAAAAATGAACTGGTCTCTAGCTGTGAGAGACTAGAGTGATTGCTTCTTACAAGCCAATTATATACATGGAGTACAAGGCTTCTAGTTTCCATCACCAGGGCAAAAAGCGGCAGAAATCCATATACAACATCAAAGTCACTGCGACCTGTGTCAGTTTTTATCCAAAAAGAAACACGAACATGAAGCCTTGCCAGCAAATACCATGATGAAGCAACCACGTGGGTATGTAACTAAGGAGGCTTTCGCTGCAGAGGTTCAATTTAGCCCTTCTTAAAATGACAACAAACAAACCAGCATTGGCATAGCCAATAGGTCTCGCCTTTGGTACCTATAAGTGTGTAGCCATGCAACAGTTGATGTTGTTGCACGAAGGATATTGTGCTGAATAACTAAACACTTATAAGGTCCCAAAGGCGAGACCTGTTGGCTATGCCAATGCTTGTTTAATACTTGAACTCACTCTTGTTACTGTCGTTGTGAGGAAATATAAATTTTATGATCAATTGTGTCCCCTATCTTAGACCCCAACGACTCCGTGTACGCGCTACAAGTACATGTATGTTCCCTCCACTTCCAGCTATGAAGACGCAAATACATTTGCGTCCAACGTTAACATGTCCTCTTTCAGTTCCACCATGAATGGGTTGAATATTCTGTTCCTAAGTATGCCTTGCCAACGTCTTTATGTGGTGTACTTTACACGTTTTTCAGCCCTGGCGAAGTAGGCCCTGAATTCTGCCATCAAGCTTTTTCCTGCCTTCTGACTCTGAATGCCTCAGCCTGGGTCTGCCTCTGTACCCGTGACCTCTGCCTTACTCCCTGTGCGGCTAACGGCGCTTGGCTCAGCCTGTTGCCTGCCAAGACTGTATTCAACCTTCGAATTATCTGCTCCGCTCCTCGAAAATACATTCCTGTCTCGTAGTTCAAGTAAACATCCTTCCAGCTGCAGAGCAAAGGGCCCGGCCTCACTGTCTCCGTGCAAGTAATTCATAGCTCCTGTTTCCATGGTAGGCCCATGCCCCCTCGCATCTCATGCAGACACGTAGACGCTCATACACGCACTCACAGTCAGTATAGGATAGCCTCTGTCCGAGAGACCTTTTCCTTCCAGATAATGCCGTTTCTTAAACATGAGATATTAGATACGATTTGGGATTAGGTTGATCTGACATCCCAGACTTCTGTCTCCACATGTAGGGCTAAATGTCAAGTCCCCCTTCACCCTCCAGTTACACGTAAATCACACGTCCTGCTGCTGCGCGCGCATCTCTGCTATGTATTTCTGCTGACATTGCAGGATTCACTTATGGATCCACCTACTTGTGACATCATGTTAATGACGTTTCTAGTTCACGTCTTCATGCACGCCTATTGTAACGCCTTTTTATTACGTATATGCATTCTTATCTCTCCTCTCAGCTGTTACGCCTTCTGCAATATGACATTACTGTAATGCATTGACTATATATATGAATGATTGTTAATAAAATGTCTGTCAGTCCCTTCCCGAACCTACGTGGTGACGGAATGGTATGCCACCTTGGCTCGAGCCAAATGCCCAATTCCTTTTTAAGGAATAAAACCCCTTTTTGAAAACCTCAAATATCACGGATTTTGCCTCTTATTTTTATGAGTTATTCTTATTGAACTTTACCGCATAAATTAAGTATAGGTAATTTAATTTTACCACAGTTGTCTGAACAGCACCCCTGGTGATCACCCCTAACCCGGGAAGCATGCCATCAAGAGGCTGACAGACTAACACTTACAGACGGGTATCCCTTCACCAGTGCATGTCGCAGATGTACGTCAAGGGGCTCAGGCTGCCTGTTGTAGGCGCTATGAGCATGCTCCCGGGGCTACTTATTCATACCAAAAGCTCAAGGAACCTATGCTTATCAATATTGACAACCAATTCGCGGCTCCTCGCGTGTATCCCACAGCTGCGGTAACAGAGGTTGATAACATCTTCTCAGTTGTACTTACTGATAAACTGAATCGGCGCCGAAGGGTTCCGAACTTGTGACCTACAGGCTACAGCCTACTCGCTGTTACATGGGGCAGGTGCACGAGCCCACCGACTATCCGACCAGCCGTACTCATTTAAACAGAGCCGCGTGCAGCCAGAGCCTTTGACAAGAGGCAGGGCCGCCGGCTCCCAGTGCACGCCGCCGTCATTACAGGCAGCTGCAGGGGACTTCCGAAAAGCAACAACGCTGTCACACCCGCAATAAATATCAGCTTCCAATCAGGGTTATTGCTGTATAGATAAACAACACTTGAAGAATCACTTCACAATTATAGCGCGATAAAAATGAACAGGAGTGGTGTAATATTCAACTCTTTAGCCTTCACTGTTCTAAAGAAATGAAGCAAAGTGCTTTTTGACTTGGTCCGGTTCCGATTCTCTCGTGTTATTATTGGCAATTGATGTTATCCAATGAGACCTCAGCACCACAGAAAGCTGCAACGCTCATCTGATCATCTTTAACCTGGGCTCCACTTGTAGTGCTGTGAGGGTAAAGAAGTCCAAAGGAGCAGGCTCACACAATGAGACGTATCTTGGGTGTCTTTTAGGCTACGTTTTGAGTTATTTCCTAATAGAAGCCAACAACAAAGCCTAGATAATACATGGAAAGAAAAGAGGAAGTGTCCCAGTTCCCGCTTGTGGAGGGTAAAACATTTTGGTCTATTGTGTTTTTGAGATATTCCTGGAAGCTCATGTTTGGAGTGAGAGATCATTCTCGACTTGCAAATCAACAACATGCATAGATCCCGAATAACGGGTCTTGGTTGAAAGTTCAGGGTCGTGCTGTGAGACACTGAAAACTGCCTGTATTTTTGTTACAGTTAGGGTCTGGAGAATACCAAGCATGGCGCAGGGCAGCCTGGCTCTAAATATCTGTGCCAAAGGATGCCGGTGCAGCAAGCGCTCAACACAGTCCCCAGAACAGAGACCGGTGCAGGGACCATGCTCACCAGGCAGTTATCTTTCAGTGGGTTTGCTCACCTGCACTTAGTAGCTGCTGGGAGTTCTTCCCGGTATCTGATGTGATGTGATGGGGTGGGAAGGCCTACATTTAGGTCCGAGGGGCTTACACTGGACAATCTCTTGCTGAATGCATACAGGTTTCTTGAAGACACCCCTTATCTGGCAGGCCAAACTGCTTATCAAAGGACTAGGTCAAAGGGTTCATCATGTGGTTGAAATTCCAAGAAGCAGGGCAGGGCTCCTGCTCCAATCGAGAAAGAAGCTGGTTTCTTGCACCAGCTAATGAAGGGGAGAGTAGGTTCTTCTTTTGTTTTGTCCCAGGACTAGTTTGGACTAGAGCTGAATGGGTATGTGAGCTCTTTAGCTATATTTGAGAAAACTGCTTCTTATTGTTTTCTTTCTTTAATGGTTGGACACCTTTGCAAGCCTTCATCTGCATTTGTTTGCGATATCTGACAGGGTGGAATGAAATTGTGTGGAGCCTAAAAGGTCACATCCGCACAGCATACATTTTTTTGTACACAAAAAGGAGGTAGGCTAAAGGGGGGTCCACCTCTAAGAGGAGCGACAACATTGTTTGCCAAAATCATTAAACTTCCCCCTCCCCCCGCTCCCCCCCCCCCAACCCTAAAAGCCATGAGGAAGCATGAGAAGGGTTACACAGTAAGGTCAAAAGTGACGCTGGGGCGTAGCAAAGGGATGTTGTTAAGGACACTCCGGGGCAAGGGGGGGGGGCTCTCAAGTGAGTGGCCACAGCTCTCGCCTTAGGACAGGGCTCTCACCCCTCATGAAAGTGCAGCCGAGTGGGAGAGTCCAGCAGCCGGAGTCACGTCTACAACGCGCACACTGCGCAATAAGCGCACCAGCATCCGATGGGGCGCATGCAATTCCCCTCACGGTCCCCTGCGTCCCTCCCAATTTGCCGCCAAGAGGTGCTTTGTAATTTCGCTCGGCTGCCAGGTCCTTGAAACTTATTCCCGGCAGGGCTTACCAATGGACGCCGCGCGCAATCAATGCTCTATTACCATGCAATTACTGCCCCGGCTGGCGATGTTCTTCCCTGTTTAACCCCCAATACATAATTAATGTTAGTTCTCAAACAGAAATCCTCACCTTGACAGCTCCGTGCTGCTGGGCCCACTGACACAGCTAAAGGAGATTGCTCCATCAGGCGGGGCGAGAGGATTTTCTAAAGATTTCTGCAGGTCCCCCGGACCGCCACATAAAGTATTTCCAATCAGTCAGTGCTGATACTGTACTTTCCAAACAATGGCTAAACACTGCATATTGGTCCTTGTGCAAGCCGCTCAGAATTCTGCTTTATGCATTTACACCTCGGACTCTGAGGCTGGCATAAACCATAAATCACAGATATGTAGATACATAGATTTCGACTGCAGATAAAGACCGCTTAGCCCAGCTAGCCGGCCCGCTTCAATGCGAGAGAGGAGTGAGCGCAGAGAAAACACTGGGCATTATTGTTTGAGAGCCATACAGGGAATTATGGAGGAGAGGTTTGAGGAAGGGGAAGCAGGGGTGTTTGAGGAGGCGCATGTATTTGAGAACGGGCTGCATGAGTCTGGAGTAGGAATAAGCAGGAATCCCTGAGGAATCGGAATGTTTGAGAGCAAAGTGTAAGCAATGTTTGAGGAGGGGGATACTCGAGTGTTTGAGGAGGTCGGAGTGAGTCCGACATGCTTTAAGAGGGGGTAAGCATGAGCAAATATATGAAGGGGGAGGAGGAGTGTTTGGGTAAGGCTGAGGTGGTGAGAGTGTAGTATTTCAGAGGGGTGTGTAAGGAATGTTTGTTAAGGCGGATACCGAAGTGTTTGAGGCAGAATGAGTCCAAAATGCTTGAAGAAGGTGTAGGCACTAGGCATGAACATTTGAAGGGGCGAAAAGTGTGTAAACTGTAAAGTGTGATCACTTTTGCGGCCGCTTTGATGTTCAGTGGCCGCGCGGCTCACTGAGAACATCAAAGCGGCTGCGAAAGTGATGACGCAGGATGACAAATGGTGCGCGCGCCCGGCGCACATGCACTGTACCCGATCCGCCTGCAGACTTTGGGAGCACTTTTAAAAGTCAAACTAAATGTCTCGCAGAGCCATCGCTTACGCGATAGCTAGGCGTGTCCTAAAAACAATGAGTACCCAAATCAATCACCTTGTCTCCTGCTGGCCTACGCCTAACCTTCCTGGAGGCTTTCTGTAGCACCTTGATGCAGCCTACCCCATAACACAACTGTGTGCACTGCAAAAGCCATCGCCGTGGTAGTCCTTAAGACCTGTGTTTACAGTTTCAGTGGACAATTAAATGTTCCGCCTAGTAGTCTGTAAAAACTTCAGTTTTTGTACCAAATGTAACCAATACTGCTCTTAATGGCTAATATTTTTATCGACCTCAGGAAAATGGTGGGCTGAGACATCCCTGACTGAAGTGATACCTTTGCACTGCTGCATTAACTGGTATAACCCCTTTTCACTCACTTCCCTTGCAGGTTATGAACGCACGTAGAGTACTTTAAAGATGTGTATCTAAAGCAATTTCCTAACTTGTATCAGGATTTAAGCAGCCATGACATCTCTACTCTCCAGTGGTCCATTTGTATCACTTCTTCTCCAGTATTGGGGTGTCTTTCATAGATTCACATGCCGGAATCATTCCCCGTCGACGGAGTGGGAGTCCCACGGTACATAAAAAAGCAATAATGTGCATATAAGAAACCAAAACCCTTGGTAATAACCAACCTGGAAGAAAAGTAGCCCTAAGCTACAGTGTAAAAAACTTCCACACTCATGGCTATCCTAGTCATTTTGTATAGACCAAACTGCAGCCAATCCGGCGTCAGCACCCACCAGAATGTTCTCCTCAGAGGCTCAGGCTCTCAGATTTTCTACTGCACGTCGTGTGAAGGGAGTCTCCCTGAGCTCTGCTCAGTACTTCTCAACCTGACTGTTTTTTACCTATTTTTGGAATGTCTTCTTCAAAATCTCTCTTCAGACCATGTGAGCCTTTTGGGAAGCTTAGGCTTTTTAAAGAAGATCCCCCCCAAAAAATGCATTTGCCTGTGTAGGAGAGTATGGTCTGCTTCCTTTGGTCACCCCCACTTTTTGCTTTTGTTTACTGGTTTTCGACTTAGATGTGGCTGTGGGACTGCTAATCAGACCCACAGCCCAGATGTACTCTCTCTAAAATCAAGCCATGTACTCTAGGTACATACATAATTGGGTCACCATGTCAGCCCCTGTAAAAGTGTACCCTAGGTACTCGGGGCAAAGGTGTAACCAAGGCCTACCAGGAGCTGCAGCATGTATTGTGCCACCCCTGGCTGGCCACTCAAATAGACACAACTGGCTGATCACTCAGCTGGGGCAAGGTTGTGTAATCACCCCTTGCTTAGGTGTAGTATTCCTATACCTACTTACATATGGACACATAGTAACCTATAAGTCACTCCTATGGCAGGCCTTAACAATCCTGAAGGCAGAGTGCTTGGTTATGTGTGAGATGGTGCTCTAGCATGAGCTGAGCCTGTCTGCAGCTTTCGGAACCATGTCCTTATAGCTGTTCTATGATATTGCCATACCATATACTCTTAAGTGCATTATGAACCTCGCGGTTAAATGCTAACTTTGGCTTGGCTTTATCCAAACATGTCGTGTAAGGTGCCATACGCTTTGGAATACTACCCCCTCGCCAATTCTGGCGACGGGGGTAGCATTCCACCCTACTAGAGGGAGAAGACCTGTTAGTTCTGACTATCCCGGTTAAAGTTAACCAGAGCCCTAGCATCACAAAATGGATGCTGCTGCCACAGACACAAGTCTGACCTCCTGCTGCTGGGAGTCCTTTCAGTCACAGAGGTTTGGACAATAGGTTTCCTGCTTGGGGAGGTGCGAGCACCACCCCAGACAGGAGGATGTGTCTTGGGACAGGGAGGGCTGAATAGAATCAGACACTGCCTGGAGCACTGTAGGTGCTCCATGCATACCCCAGTTCAAACCGGTTGCTGGGGCACTCCAGCCCCATCTCTGGCAAGAAACTGCACAAAGGAAAGGGGGTGTAACCACCCCCGTTCCTGGTCCCACCCATAGGAGGGACCTAGTGACCAAACCAGGCCCCTATAGTGTATAAAGGTAACAGCTGACTCAGGAGACTTTATATTAATCCTGGAATCGATCTGAACCGAAACTCTGGACCCTTCGACATTCACCTGAGCTGAAGACTGAAGAAATCTCCCTTGTGGCCAAGGAGTGACCACCCTGGGCAACCAGGCACCATCCAGCAACTCGACGGCTTGCTTTGTCCCCGTTCCCGCCGGAACCCGAGCACAGAGCCTGACACTTGTCCGCCACTCCTCCCCGCTCCTCCCCGCCTGTCCGCCGCTCCTCCCCGTGCTCACGTCCCCCGCTCTTCCTCTTGCTCCTGTACGCCGCTCCTCCCCGCGCTCCTGATGTCAGCACGCACGTCGCGGCCGGCGCTTCTTCCAAGGGACTACTTTTTTTTATATTACATTTTTTAAATAACGTATATTTGTTTTTTAGCCTATGTCCATCTGCTCGCCCTGACATTTTCAAAGATGTATTGGGTGTTTGGATTGGTGGTGTAGTTTTCGAGTTTACCTGGCTCAAAGGGCACACTTCTCTCTTTATAATAGTAGTATAGATATATATCCTGTGTGGTGTCCTTTCATTTGGTATTCAAAGGGTTACATATGGTAAAACAGCTGGCTTTACACCCCCACAAGAGTCTTTTAGCGTAAGACTGTTCTGTCCACGCTACCTCTAGGATAGCTGGTCTATAAGGTTGACTTTACAACCATCACCATAAGGGTTGTTTGGACTGGTGCAAGGTGTTTACTAGAATAGTGAACATCATATACCAGGCCAACTTTTCACAGCCTGTATCCAGACCATGAGGTAAAGGATTGTAAGATCTGCAAAACCTTTCCTCAGAAGACCCTCAGAGACAGGGAAGGTCGTCTTCTACTATAGTTACAGAAGATCAAGGACCACGATAATCCTCTGTCTGAGGTAGGAAGTTTGGTTTCGGGGTCTACTATATCTTCCAAAAAGAGGAAGATTGAGGAAGAGGTGGAGTGGTGTGGCTCACTAGTTGGAGATGGCAGACCAGGAAGCAGAGAACGGCTCAGGACCAGAGTTCAATTCCCGACGCGGCAGGGTCGTGGACCAGGGTCAGCAGACTCGATAATTCTCACCTCGGTGCCTACTCTAACCAGGGATCACACTCGGCAACTCTGGGCATTAGCTTGCCTCATCTCTGCAACGGCCCCCCACATTCGCCGGGGATGCCTGGTTTCACCTTGGAGATACCCAGTAGGGACCATCTCACAGGGATAGCCAGGACGGGTTCCCCAGCGGTCTACAGCGCCACGACGCCTCAGGGCAGCAGTGCGCTTTACAAGAACACATACATAACATTACATTACATTACATTCTCTTTGGGCAAAAGTGTTGAGAAAAGCTAAGGATTCAAGCTTGCCTTCCTCCTCTACCGCAAAAAAGGCTTCTCCACGTTCAAAATATGGACTTAATACACCCCCGAGAAAGTCTGCTAAGTCTTTACCAACTAAAATACTGTCACAGAAAAGTTTGCCTCAGAAAAAGACCTCGTTGACTACTGCATCGTCGACTGCTTCTCCGTCGACTGTTACCGTCTACGACGTTTCTTCCATGTCGACGGTTACTTTCTCATCGCCAAGACTTAAGATGGTAATGTCGTCGGCTTCCTCACCGTCGACGATGGCCTTAGTTTGTTAGACACATCTCGTCGCCGAAGATACTGCCATCAAGCGTCGACGCTCCATCGTCGAAGACTAAAAGGATGTTGTCAACGAGCGCATCGTCGACGAAGCTTAGCCAGTCGACGAAAGTCATCCCATCGACTGGTTCCTCGTCGACGGAAATCACCGTGCCGTCGACTACCTCACCGTCGACGAGAAGTCCATCGTCGTCGACGGCTACTTCGTCAACGAGAATTCCACCGTCGTCGACAGCTGCATCGTCAACGAATATTCCACCGTTGTCGACAGCTGTATCGTTGACGAAAATTCCACTGTCGTCGACGGCTACGTCCTCAACGAAGACTACATCATAGTCGAAGACTTCGTCGACTAAGATTGCCTCGTCGTCGAAAAAATCGTCGACGTTGTTAGCCCCGTCGACTAAGAGCAATGTTTCATCGTCGGCCACAGTTCATACAATATCGACATCGACGATACCGTTGACGGTTTGTCCGTCGACACCTCTCCTTTCTTCATGCACAGATTTGCAAGTTTGGTCTGCTGCTCCGTCTGCTGCCTACTTTACCTCTCCGTCTACGGGGGTTTCCTTGTTGCAAAGAAGAGGCTCTTCTCGAACGGCTCTATCACCTTTTTAAATTGCCTGAGCAGCTTCTAGATTCAGAAGAGGAGGAGGATGGACAGTCTGACGAGGAAGACTGATTTCGCGCGGCCAGAAGTCCTTCAGAACTGCTGATAAAGTTTATGGAGGACAATCCGGATAAAGAACAGCTTCCTGAGTCTATATATCAAACCCTTCCGCGGTGCCAACGGCACAGATGCCGTTGGATCTCCTTAACAATCTGCAATATATGACTATTACCACCGGTTCCCTCCATCTGAATCGGCGGAGTCGCTTCCTGCAACACCAATGCCTTAAACACCAGCTTCAACCTTAAGAATCCCAAGACAATCTTCTCCAACACCATCACCTGACGTACGTTCCACAATTCCGCCTTCTCCGGCACAATCTCACCATACGCAGGGAGATATAACCACTGATGATGACCGAGAGGTGGATGATAAATCTGTACTGTTGGAGTGGGACGATTACCAGACGCAAACCCCATCACCTACTGCTCCTCCTACTGCGGACTCTCCGCCTGTGGACATTGGGGGATTCTATCTCGTAATGGAAAGAGCAACAAAGAGGTTTCAAATTGCTATGGAAGCTAAACAGGGCGATTGCTTTTTGTAGAACTTTAAAGATCAGCCACAAAGACAAGTAAAAACAATCCCAATTGTAGATTTTATTTGGAAGGAGGGCCTTAAAATCATGTAGACTCCAAATTCTTTACCCGCTGTCTTACCTCGTGTAGCCAAAGTATAAAGCGCCTCTCGCATCACCTGCATGCCTTATACGACAAACTAAGACAGTCGGTTGTCACTCAAGGAGCCCAGAGACGAGCCAGAAACCCGTCATCCCAGGTGACCGCTCCACCTGAAAGGGATGGCAGACGCCTGTACTCCATTGGCAAAAAGGTGTTGACGACGATAGCTGCAACTACAATACGTGCGGCAAACTCCCTAGCAATACTAGGGAGATATGATAGACAGATGTGGTCGGATATTTCACTATATCTTGAAAAGCTTCCGGAACCGGAAAGATCAGAAGCTAAGAAAGTATTACATGAAGGAGAGTGCGTTTCTGTGAAGATGATTGATGCAGCCGTAGATGTGGCATCTACAGGCTTCCGACAATTGGCAGGTGCAGCAGTGTGAAGATGATTGATGCAGCCGTAGATGTGGCATCTACAGGCTTCCGACAATTGGCAGGTGCAGCAGTACTGAGGAGGCAGGGTTGGCTGAAGTCAACATCCTTCCGCCAGGAGGTCCAGGCAAAAATAATAGATATGCCTTACGATGGAGAATTTCTCTTTGGCCAGCACATTGATGAGGCCTTGCGGGCCATAAAGAAAGATACTGAAACCGCAAGGTCGCTGGGAAACCTGCAGTTTTGCAAATCGTCCTTTTGGGGTGCCAAAGAACTTGGGTCCTATTCTAATAGAGGGGGCTACTCCCAACAACGCTCGTACCACAGGGCACCCAGCGATACCAGCCGTATAAGCAACAAACATACGGACAGCGAGGTAACAACTTTTCGCAAGGAAAAAAAAAAGTCCTCTTATCAGGGACGGGATTCTTCCAAAAGGCAATGAGACCTGCCACCACCTTGGCCCATACCAAGGTCAAAAGTTGGAGGAAGAATATCCCATTACTTCTCAAATTGGTCCAAAATTACTACGGACAAATGGGTCCTGGATGTAGTGGCCAAAGAACACGCTTTAGAATTTGTCAAAACCCCTCCAAATTCACCTCCAAAAGGCGTACCACCGCTCACCTCAAGGAGCTGTTCTCCCAAATAAATGTAATGATTCGGAAAGGTGCAATCGAAAAAGTTCCTCAATTGCAGAAAGGAAGAGGTTTCTATTCGAGGTTCTTCCTCATACGAAAAAAGTCAGGGGAATGGCGCCCTATCCTCGACCTGCGTGCCCTCAACAAATACCTCAAGAAACTGTCCTTCTGGATGTTCACACTTCAAGAAATCCTCCAGCTTCTTTCCAAGGGCGCTCACATGGTCACCCTCGACCTTCAGGATGCTTACTTTCACATACCCATCCTCCTCAGGCACAGGAAATTCTTAAGGTTCAGAGTGGCTGGCAGGGATTTTCAATTCAAGGTTCTCCCATTTGGGCTTCATTCAGCACCTCGAGTGTTCACAAAGATATTAGCTCCAGTGGCGGCACATCTTCGCTTGGAAGGCATTCAAATTTTCCCTAACTTAGAAGTTTACCTTATGAAGGCCAATTCTTTGGGAGCAGCAAGAGTTCATGTTCAAAGATGCCTGTCGCTTTTCCAGTCTCTGGGACTCTAAATCAATTTCAAGAAATCCCATCTTGTTCCATCACAGAGGGTATTGTTTCTGGGAGCCACATTAGACACTCGGCTCACTCAAGCCTTTGTCTCAAAAGAAAGACAACTCAAGATTTGCAACATGGCCCTCAGCTTGCGGCAAAAAGAGTACGTTTCAGTATGAATGTTAAAGTCATTCCTAGGGATGCTATCATCCTGCATCCCTCTAATACCCAACTGCCATTTTCGGATGAGACCTTTCCAAGAGGAACTCAACCTAGAAAGGGTACAGGTCTCTGGGTCGTTCGACAGTATCACCATAACTTACCGCATGAGAGAAGCTTTGCTTTGGTGGGTTCAAAAGAAAAACCTACAAGTAGGGCATTCATTCCTGGCGGAAGTTCCAAGGCATACCATCACCACGGATGCTTCTCTGGAAGGATGGGGCGGGACACCTACAGATAATGACAGTCAATGGAAAATGGAATACTCATCAAAGGAAAAGGCACATAAATCTTCTAGAGTTGAGAGCAATTTTTCTGGCCTTGAAATACTTTCGAACAGTAATATAAGGATCCACAGTTCTAATCAAGACAGACAATACAACAAGTATGCATAACTTAAACAAACAAGGGGGCGCAAAATCGGCCTGTCTTTCTCAGCAGGCCCAGGAGATTTGGAGTTGGGCTCTAGATCACAGGATAAATCTATCGGCAGTGCACATCCCAGGAATGTCCAATGTGTTAGCGGACTCTCTCAGCAAAACTGCAGCGTCCAATCACGAATGGGAAATCCATCAACTGACTGTGGGCAGTCTTTCGAGAGTGGGGTCATCCCGACCTGGACTTATTTGCAACGAATCAGAACTGCAAATGCCTACACTTTGCAAGCTGGATTCCCCACAAGGACTCTTGCGGGCATGCACTTTTGATGAACTGGTCTCAGATATATGCATACGCCTTTCCGCCGATTCATTTGGTTTCCAGGTTTATTCGGAAGATGAAACAGCAACCATGTCGCCTCATCCTCATTGCGCCCAGGTGGCCTCGCCAATATTGGTTCACCGAGCTTCTACTTCTCTCGGAGTGCAATCCCATACAACTTCAACCAATACCGAATCTTCTGACAATGCAGAGAGGTAAAATTTGTCATCCGGACCCAGCGTCCTTGAAATTAGCAGCTTGGCTCCTCAACACGTTGAGTTCGCCCATCTAGATATCCCAGAGGATTGGCAAGAAGTTTTAGCCAATGCTGGGGCGCCTGCTACTATTAAGACATACAAACTTGAATGGAAAAGGTTTTGTGCCTGGTGTCTCACAGCCAATTTACATCCACTCCATGCTAAACCAGAACAGATCTTACCGTTCTTTCTTCAATTGGCTAAATCTGGCTTGTCTCATGCCACACTGAAGGTGTTTATGGCGGCCATTTCCAGGTTCTGTCAAGATGGCTCTAATTCTCTGTACTCCACAAGAATAATTCAACAATTCTTCAACGGTCTATTCCAGATGTTCCCTTCTGTCCGGCGTCCACCTCCTTCCTGGTACTTGAATGTAGTGCTCTCCCAACTCATGCACCACCCCTTTGAACCTATTCATAAGGTGGATCTCAAATTCCTTTCCTGGAAGGTTTCTCTTCTTCTAGCACTGACATCGGCACGTAGAGTCAGTGACATTCAAGCATTTGTTTTCAAGTCTCCTTTATACAATTCACTTCAAATTTAGTGGTGCTTCGTACCAATCCAAGCTACATGCCTAAAGTTCCATCCGACTTTCATCTTAATGAGCCAGTAATTCTAAAAACATTCTTTCCTAATCCGCAAATGGTAGTGGAGTAGGCCTTGCATTCCCTTGACATCAGAAGATGTCTCAAATTCTTTCTTCAACGAACTGCTACATTGCGTAAGACAGATCAGTTATTTGTAGCATATGGAAGGATACGTCAAGGATACGCTGTATCTAAACAGACCATAGCCCGCTGGGTGTCCTCAGCAATCGGTCTATATCATCAGCAAGCAGGAAGGCCATTGCAATCGGTCTCCTCCTCGACAGCTCTTTTTGATGGAGTGCCTCCATCACATCTGCAGAGCAGCAACCAAGCACTACTGCTTAGATGCTGCCAGCGATGCAGATAATTCAGTGGGACGAGCAGGGCTTCACAATCTTTTTAAATAAAGTGAGCCTCTGTTCTCCCTCCTCCTCTATGCTCTCTTATTTTTTTTTTTTTAATTTGTTTTTATTGCAGAATTAGAAACCACAGAATACAATTAGTCAACCAGTCCACTCGTGACATCCCCCCCCGGTCAACAGTAAAATGTATATCGTACACAGCCATTCAGCCCGCATCCTGGAGGCCGGGCGGCATAATACTCCACTCAGTAGGAAAACATCACGGTGCGCGTCCCATAGGGACCATGGTTGATATGTCGTTTTACGTATCTGCTTTTACCCCCCCACCCTCAACATTGCTTCCGTCAGCCATTCCAGTTGTGTAATCAGTGGTACTGTCCATGTCGGGACCTACCCCGAGCGCTGTAGGGCCTATCATGCCTGGCCGCTCCCCCCAGCCATCTCTCGCTCCGCACAGTACCCTACCGGCCTACTGAACTCAAGGCGCCCTAGCAGACGACAAGCTACTTGGCTTCCGACCCACCCCAAACTCCCACTAAACTACCCCCCCCGATGCCCCCCCCCCCCCCCCCCCCCCCCCCCCCCCCTGGCAACTGCTAAAGGTGTATGCCTCGTCCCGATGTGTTGGACGGATCCACTACAGTATAAGTTACAATTCTGTTTGTGTTTGCCCCGCAGTGTCCGCTGGCCTAATTCCCTCAGTCCTCATCCTCCACCAAAGAGTCACGCAAAGCCTGCACCACCAACTCCCACGCACGCGCTGCATCCAAAGCCTTCTCATTTCCAAGCTTAACAGCCTGCTTCATCCGGAGCACACTCTCGCACTCAGACCACCGCAGCAGTTCATTCTTCCATCTACGCAGTGACGGCCCACCCCTGGACTTCCAATGCCACAATGTTTCTCTTTGCGCCAGTATCAGACCCAGATCAATAAATTTGCTCGTCACCTTGGTGTGTTTGGTGTGCGGGAACCAGAGCAACAAGCATGCCGCCATATCGAAATCCACCTCCCTGTCAGTCACATCGTTTAGGAGGTCCCCCACCTCCGCCCAGTAGGCCTCCAAGTGCGAGCACCCCCAGAACAAATGATCCATGTCCGCTCCTGGAGACGAACACCGCGGGCACCGGGCGTCCGGCACCTGGAAGTACCGCTGTATTTTGTCGGGGGTTAAGTAGGCCCTATGGAGCACATAGAAATGCACTTGCTGGAAGCGCGCATTTCTCGTGCCCTTCCACGTGCGCCGCAAGATGTGGCCCCACGCCGTGTCGGGGATGGGCCGGCCCACACTCTCCTCCCATTTAGCCTTGAGCCCCTGGAGCGGTTCCAGTCCCTCGTTCAGCATCCTGTTATGGAGGCATGTTACAGCCTTGAACGTACCCGCCGCCATTACCACATACTGGCACGCCATAGTCGTGGTCGGTTTTAATGAGCCCCCCTTTCCAGTGCTTCTGTATAGCCGCCACCACCGCCGCGTGCAGGAGGAACCCCCCGTCAGGCAGCCCGAACTGTTCCCGAAGCACCTCGAACGGTACCAGAGCCCCATCGATGTACAGATCACCCACCACCTGTAGGCCCGCCTCCTCCCAATCCAGCAATGGTGACCAATCTCCCCCGTGTGGCAGTGCCGTCAGCATACCGATCGGGATCTCCGGTGCATAAGGCTGCGTCGCCTTCGCTCTCCTAAGGCTCCTCTGCCAGCACAGCCGGAGTGTTCGTTCCTCCATAGTGAGGCCCCGTAACTCAAGTCTCTGCTGCATGACAACATAGGACAGCACATGGCGTTGTATCCCCCGGTCTCGGTCCTCCTCCGGACCCCTAAACACCCTAGCCACGTTCTGCGTGAGGACCTGTAACTGCGCCGCCAAATAATATAGCTCAAAGTCGGGTACAGCCATACCCCCTTCTATCTTGGGGCGAAGCAGCGTGCTCAGCGCCACTCTACGGTGGCCATGCCCCCATAGGAAACCAATAATCATTGTCCTCAGGTCTCTAAAGATCCCTTGAGGAATCCAGATAGGCAACGTCCGGAAGTAGTACAGGAAGCGGGGGAGCGCCACCATTTTTAAAAGAGCGATCCTACCCAGGACCGTCAGCGGGAGGGTCGACCAGAAGGACATGCTGCCCCGCAGTGCCCGGACGCACCGACCAATGTTGCCCTCCAATAGATCCGCAGTCGCGTGATAGATGCGGACTCCCAGATAGGTGAAGCAAGATGGCTCCCAGACCACCCCCAGATCGCGACCAGGGTTGGGCGACTCCGCTCTCAGCGGAAACACACAGGTCTTCGCCCAGTTGACCTTAAGGCCCGATAGCCGGCCAAACTCCGATAGCAGGTCCATCGCTCCTTCCAGGGCCCGCGCTGTGTCGTCGAGGTACAGGAGCAGGTCATCCGCATACAACGATATATAATGCTGCTGCCCGCCGCTGGCTATCCCCGCGTACCTGTCACCCGACCTCGCATGGACCGCCAAAGGCTCCATCGCCAGAGCAAACAATAGGGGGGATAGGGAGCACCCCTGTCGCGTGCCCCTACCCACCGGGTATGCCGCAGACACCAGACCGCCCAAGCGCACCCTCGCCGTCGCCGAGGCATATAAGACCCTCGTCCACCGGCGGAACCCCTCTCCCATGCCAAACCTCTCTAACACTCCATCCAGGAAAGTCCATTCTAAGCTATCAAAGGCCTTCTCGATGTCCACGGACAGGACCGCTGGAGCCCCGTCCCCATCCAAGATGGCGTCCATTATTCCCACCAGGCGGCGAATATTCAGCGCCGTGCTCCTCGTGGGTATAAACCCAGCCTGATCTCTGTGCACCAGGCCCGTCATGTGTGGGGCCAGTCTGGTGGCTAGGATTCGGCTCAGGATCTTGTAGTCTACCGTCAGCATTGATAGCGGGCGATAGGACCTCACATCCGTTGCGTCCCTGCCAGGCTTTAGGAGCGGTACAATCAAGGCCTCTCGCATGGATCCAGGCAGTCCCCCTGCCTCAGAAGCTTCCGTGTACACCACCAGAAGTCTGGGGGCCAGGCCGTCGACATACTGTTGATAAAATTCAATTGGCAATCCGTCCACCCGGGGCGTTTTATTACGAGACATATGTTTAATGGCCACCCGTATTTCAGTGAGCGTGATCGGGCCGCCCAGCTCCTTCGCGTCCTCTTCGTCTAGGACCGGAAGCTGCCTCTCCCCTAGGTACTCTGCTATTTCCTGGACCTCCACTCCCAACTGACTCTGGTATAATTCCTGATAGTACACCCGGAAACACTCCCAACACCGCTGCCTGGGAATACACCATCTCCCCCCGTGCATTGCTAATGCTAAGGATCGGGCATCCCCTAAGTTCCGGGTTAGCAAGTCTGGCCAAGAGGGTGCCCACCTTGTCCCGTTCTGCATGCGCTCTGATGACGTACTGCCTGTAGTCGTAACACCTCAAACGTTCTGTCTCGGTGGCGACCGCTTCCTTCGCTTCCAATAACTGGGACTGTAAGTCCGGCCTAGCCGGCCTGCGGCGCTCCAAATCCCTCAAAGTCTCTTCCGCTTTCATGAGTGCATTCAACACAGTCGTGCGAGCATTCGAAAACCTACCCAGACACACCCCTCTCACCACCACTTTCATTGCATCCCATGCAGTGGACCTACTCGTGGCCGTGCCCTCATTCTCGCCAAAATAGCGGTCAATGCCTTGCTGGACCGCGTCGCTGAATACTGAATCCTCCAGCGTCTCCGGCCGGAGCCGCCATGTTGGTATCGCTGAGCGCTCCCGCTGCCACTGAATGTGTACCAATAGGGGGTTATGATCCGAGATGGTCCTAGCCAGGTACTCCGTATGGGAAATCAGTGGGGCTAGGGACCCACCGCAGAGCACCGAATCTATCCTGACATGCAGATCGTGGAGAGCAGAGTAAAAGGAAAAATCCCTGGTGTCTCTGTGCTGCTCCCGCCAAACATCCAGCAACCCCCATCTGTCCTGCCAATCCTTCCTGTGCATGGCCAACCTGCGCACCGGGGAGTCTACCAGGGGGGGATGGGACCTATCCAGAGCCACATCCGTGATCGAATTGAAGTCCCCCCCTAACACTATCGGGCCCGCCAGGAAAGAGGCCAAGGACCCAGAGAGGCCATCAAAGTATCGAGCCTGATCAGTGTTCGGTGCATACACACAGCAGAGAACCACATCCCTTCCATACAGCCTCCCCTCCACCGCTACGAACCGACCATCAGGGTCCACCACTTGATTCAGCACTTGAAACGGTATCCCCGCCCTCACCCAGATCAGCACCCCCCTGGCATACGCTGAGTAAGTGGTGCCGAACACCTGGCCCCGCCATCTTTTTTGCAACGCAGCGCACTCTTTTTTGGTCAGATGAGTTTCCTGTAGCATAGCAATCTGAACCCCCCTACGCACCAGGTATGCGTGTACTTTGTGGCGTTTAAACATAGTTCGCAGCCCCCGGACATTCCACGTCAGGCATTTCAAATTAGGTAATGTCCCCATACCAACACCGAACAGTCCGATCCAAATAACAAAGGTTCACAACCCCCCCAAAGCAGTTCCCCCCCCCCCGAACACACCCTGAACAGAAAAACACCCCAAACCCCACTCCCCAGGACAGAGCCTACGAACCCAATGTCAGCCCCCATCCAAACCTCGAACCAACTTCCCACTCTTCTACCCTGTGGTCTCCACCACAGTAGGCCTTAAGGGCCCAAGGGGGGTAAGTTACCGCCGACCCCAGCTAGCGGAGCCCGCGCCCCGCGCCTTCATCCCCTACTATGCGCTCAGCCCCCCTTCCCGGCAACCCGCTCATCACTAACAGGATACCACCCTACCATTAAGTCTCGATCAAGTCCCAATACAGTCTCAGCCGCAAAATATTCCATCAGATGTCTGGGGGGTCACCACCGGTCCCTTCGAGCTTTCCGCTTCTGAGAGGTCGTCTCCCGTTCTGCTGCCTTCCCCGCCCGAGTCCGTTTCCGCCCGTTCACTGTTCTGTTGCGACCCCGTAATGGCCGCTGTCGCTGCGAGCGCATCCCTCTTCTCCGCCGCCATTTGAGCCTCCCGTTTCTCCCGCTGGCGCCTGTTGCGGGACCTGATGCGCTGCGATTGTCTGATCCGGGGTGGCTTAGGCTGATCTCGCCTGCTTTTATGCGACCTGTCCGTCCCCGCTCTATACAATTCCAGCCACTGCCAAACTTCATCCGGAGTCTGAAAAAAGTGCGTAGTGCCATCCAGTATGATCCGCAGCTTGGCCGGGTAGAGCAAGGAATATTGGATGCCTTCCTCCCGGAGCTCTTTCTTCACCGCTAGGAACGATGCCCTGTTCTTCTGGACCGCCTGAGTGTAGTCCGGGAAAATCGTGACCTTACTGTTTTCCACCTCATACGGGCCCAACATCCTAGCCCGCTGTATGAGGAGATCCCGGTCCTTATAGTGGAGGAGCCGCACCACCATTGGTCGGGTGGGGGCGGCCAAGCCCTGGCGGGCGAGCAGGCACCCGGTGGGCTCGCTCCAGAGTGAAGAAAGGAGTAAGCCCCTCCGGCGCCACCACTGTGCGGAACCAGGTCTCCATGTAGGCCACCGCATCCTCCCCCTCAATCCGTTCCGGCAGGCCTACGACCCGCACGTTGTTCCGTCTATTGCGGCCTTCGGCATCCTCCGCCCGTTGTTCCAGCGAATCCAACCGGGCCAATATGTCCGTGATCTTGTGTTCCGCGGTCACCACCGATGGCTTCAGGTCCAGTAACAGCTGATCATGGTCCTTGACCCTATCCGCCAGCTTCGCGTGGTCCGCTCGCAATAGCCCCAGTCCCGTGGCCACTTGGGCAATGTCTTGGTGCAGCACCTCCTTGGTCGAGGTGATCGCATCGAGTATGGCGTCCAGGCGTCGGTTCAGCCGCTGCTCCTGGTCCAACTCCGGCGAGGGAATCTCGCCCATCCGAGTCGATGTCGCCGGGTCCCCCTCAGCGCGCTCCTCGGCCACCAGCCCTCCAGCCGCCGCCATTCCAGGGTACTGCGTCACAGGCCCAAGAGCCCGTCTAACTTCGGCACTCATAGTTCAGTGCCAACTCCCCGGCACCGAGCAGGGTCAAATGCCGCCGCCGATGCCCTCAGGATCAATGACCAGCTTGGTGAGCACTGTTCAGCCGACCCCCTCGGAAGCCTGAGGGGGGAAGGATAGATGTAGAGATGGCGGCCAGCGAGGGTCCCCAAGGTCTGGGCGGGGCGAATCACTGTCCCCCGATCTCTGGATCCAACACCGCTGGTCCTAGTGTCTCGATCTATCGGTTGCAGGACCTCCTGCCAGTCGGCGACAACTCGGCCCAAAGCTGAAGTCCGGGGCCGCCCGACCTCCTCGCCGCCATTTTCTTCTCACTCTCGGCAACACCTCGGCCGTCACCCAGCTCGATCTCCTCGGGGCCAGCAGTCCCCCAGCGACCCTCCGACTGTGCCCGGCTGTCCCCTTACACTTCAGAGGGCAGGAGCGTCGACCTCGGGTCGCCCAGGGTACAGAAAACAGGAGAATTAGCGGGATTCCGCGCGGAGCTGCGAGCTCACGCCGCCATCCCGACCGGCGTCCAAGCCACGCCCCCCCGTCCTCTATGCTCTCTTAGACGCTTATTTTACATGTGATTCTTGTTTGCAAAGCATGGGTATGCACTGTGATACAAGGAGCGTCTATGAGCAGGATGGTGTGTACTGCTATCTACTCTGAGTCAGGCATGCGAATCTATGAAAGACACCCCAATACTGGAGAAGCACAATAGTTACTTACCTGTAATCTGTGGTTCTCCTGTATTGGTGTCTTTCATAGATTCACATGCACCCGCCCGCCTCCCCTCAGAGGCTCCTCAGGCGATAGCGTTGGTTTCACTCCTGTGCGAGAAAATCTGAGAGCCTAAGCCTCTGTGGAGAACATTCTGCTGGGTGCTGACGCCTGATTGGCTGCAGTTTGGTCTATACAAAATGATTAGGATAGTCATGAGTGTAGAGTGTAGAAGTTTTTTACACTGTAGCTTAGGGCTACTTTACTTCCTGGTTGGTTATTACCAAGGGTTTTGGTTTCTTATATGTACATTATTGCTTTTTTATGTACCGTGGGACTCCCACTCCGACGACGGGGAATGATTCAGCCATGTGAATCTATTAAAGACACCAATACTGGAGAACCACAGATTACAGGTATGTAACTATTGTTCTTTCACTGCAATATCCTGCACCCCCTTACCTCGCTCACACCTTACTATCACACCTCATCCCCCACAACAGCCAGCCTCCACATCGCCCCCATTTACCCTTCCCCCCCCTAGTACTGATGCCCTTCCCAATAACGCCAACACCAACCCTAACACCGATCCTCTCGCTAACACATCCAACCCCCTCACCAGCCCCACCTCTCCACCCCGATCCCCCCTCGTCTCCAGCAACCTGTTCGCCTGCTCACCGCCAGTACCACCCCCCAACCCTGCGCCCATCACCACGCTGGACATGATTGTGTCCACCCTCCTCCAAATGAAAGAAGAACTACACTCCATCAAAGAGTTGCTCATCTCATACCCCAGATGCCCTCATCTCACCACCAACCTTACACCTAATAACACCTCCCCCTCACCTCCTTCTCGCCCTACCACACAACACTCGACACACAGGACCTCTATCCCCCCTCGCAATGCCTCCAATCGCAATAACAATCGCAATCACATTACCACCAAGCGTAATATTCCCACTACACCTAACAACACTTCCTCATCACCTCCTACTCGCCTTATCACACAACTCCCCCCACACTGGACTTCTACCCCCTATCGCAATAACACCAATCGCCCCAGACGCGCTAACACGATCTCAGACCATGACGCACTCGCCCTTCTCCACTCTTATGCTCCGGCTCCCCAAAGTCGCCTAGCCACCAACCACATGTCCATCCCAACGATTATCTCTAAAGCCTTCAGGCACCAAAAGGATAACAGAGGCGCCGTCCCCAATAACCTCACTAACGTACCCCTCACTATAGAACCTTCCTCCACCCTCTGCACCCCTAGCCTTAAATGCATACTTCCCAACTGCAGATCGGCCCAAAGACATTCCGCGGAGGTCGCCGACCTCATCATGTCTACGGAACTGGATCTAGCCATTCTAACTGAAACATGGCTGTCTGATTCCTCTACACCTATCTTGGATATCCTAGTCCCACCCAACTACTGTATCATTAGACTTGACAGGGCCAAAAGGACAGGCGGTGGAATTGCCTGTATCTACAGAAGCAACCTCTCAGTCTCTAAAGCATCCGCCCCCTCTCTTACATCTTGTGAATACCTCTGCCTTGATGTCATCAGCGAAAGCAAACCTGTATGCTCACTACACATTATATACCACCCACCGAGGAACAAGATCTCCTTCTCCCAACAACTCATGGATACAATATCAGCCAACTCAGGACGGCAGAACACCCAAATTTTCCTTGGCGACTTCAATCTCCACTGGAATGACAGCAGTGACACAGTGGTAAACAGCCTCAAAAGCTTCCTCAACACACTGGATCTCACCCAAATATGCAATAGCCCGACCCACGAGAGAGGCTCTATCCTAGACCTGATCATATCCAAAGAGGACGCTATTCAACTTGAGTCAATCCAACCTTGTGACCGGTCAGATCATCATATTGTCTCCTTCCTCATCAATGAAAAACTTAAATTTAACCCTGTTCAACCCTCTAAGCCCAAAGTTTGGAAAAGAGACTTGAAGAAACTCAACCCAAACTCCTTACCGCCCAACAGCCGCAATCGACTACTCCCTCCTCCCGGCACTACGGACGTTCAACTACTGACTGACCACTATCTCAATGCTATGTCCACAATAATCAATGAGGCTGCACCCATGCAACTGAAAAGAGTCTCATCCAAGATTTCTAACCCATGGTATGACGGGAGCCTCAATGAGGATAGACGGGCCATGCGATTGGCAGAGCGCACTTGGAGGTCAGCCCCTTCTGCAGAGCACCTAAAAAGTCTGAAGAAACAGAGAAACGCCTACTTCAGGAAAATAAAACGCTCAAAAAGAGATTTCTTCAGCCTCCAGCTCGCCCAAGCAAAAAACCGCCCAAGAAAATTATTTGACTTAATCAGAACACAATCCAAAGAACAACCCCAGACACTCAGCACCATGGGCGATGCACCTTCATGTGAAGACTTCTCTGCTTTCTTTATCCAAAAAACTGACCAGATAAGAAGCGATCTCCTCAATGATGCAATCCTTTACTCCAACCCCCAACTCACAGCAGCGCCTGAACCAAAGAACAACGCTACATGGTCATCCTTTGGCACCTACTCCGAAGAAGAAATTGGCAGATTGCTCAGCACCCTGAAACCATCCAATCACCTCACTGACCCCCTTCCGGCTAACGCTGTAAAAGACTTTACCCCTTTGCTCCTCCCACTCTGGACTAAGATTATCAATAGCTCTCTTCAACAAGGATCCATCCCTAACGCCCTCAAAGTCGGGCAAGTCACACCGCTACTAAAAAAACCAACAGCAGACCCCACTGATCTAAACAATTACCGCCCTATTACAAATATTCCCACCCTCGCTAAACTGCTGGAGAAATGCGTACAGCTACAACTGACTAAACACATAGACAAGTTTGATCTCCTCAACGCCCATCAGTCAGGCTTCCGAGCAGGGCACAGTACCGAAACGGCCATGACTCACATAGTGGACGCCCTCCAAATCCTAGACCAAAACGATACTTGCCTCCTCATCCTCCTGGATCTCTCCTCAGCATTCGATACAGTTAAACATGAGAACTTACTCGAACTGTTAAACACAAGAATGGGCATTTCTGGGACTGTTCTCAAGTGGTTCACCTCCTTTCTACACAACCGGTCACAAAGATTCAAAAGTAATAACCTATTGTCCCCTCCGGTACCTGTATCGCTAGGCGTCCCTCAAGGATCCTCCCTCTCCCCAACACTGTTCAACCTAGTTATGGAACCCCTCACTACTTTGCTACAGACATCCAATGTTCACTTTCACATGTATGCAGACGACACCCAACTTTATCTCAAAATACAATCTCCCAAGGACATCATGCTTCTGAACACCACGATCAGAAACACCCAATCCTGGCTTGCCGAGAACCACCTCAAACTCAATGCGCTGAAGACCGAGTTCCTCCTGATCTCACCCCCCGCAAAAATCTCTACGGCCCAAACATGGCTTAAACACTTAACGGCTCTAAATGTACAACCTACCGTCGTAGACTCGGCAAAATCTCTAGGCATAACACTCAACGCCAATCTCAACATGCAGCAGCACATCAGCAAGGCAACCAAAGGAGCGAACTTCCAAATCAATACCTTGAGAAAACTTAAACCCTTCCTTCCAGCCAAAGACTTCCAAACTGCAGTACAATCTATAGTCATCCCGCACATTGAATATGGTAGCACCGCCCTCTGCGGGCTCCCCCTAACTACAACGGCACCCCTAAGAGCGTCCCTCAACGCTGCAGCGAGACTCATCACTGGTTCAAAAAAGCACTCTCATATTTCCCCTGACTTTAAAGCCCTGAACTGGTTGCCTTTCGAAGCCAGAATTCATCTGAAAATCGCCTGCATGACACACAAGGCCGTACACATGAACTCACCCGCCTACCTCTCTCAAAAGCTGACAATTTCGGGTGGCTCTAGAACTACTAGAAGCACAAACAATCTTCTACTGAAGCCTCGAAAATGTCGTAAGGAAAAAACTTATAAACGCTCCTTTTCAGGAATGGCACCCAGGATCTGGAACTCACTCCCACCTGAAACTAGGCTCATCTCCTCCAACAAACTTTTTAAGAAAGAAGTAAAAGCGTTCCTCATGGCTAAACACATGTGATCTATTATTCTGTAGCTCTCATGAATCTGCTCTGTAAGACCTGCCTGACCACGTTGGTCTTTATGTATTACTTGTATTATCGATTTACTTGATTGTCTATGTTCCCTCTTTGTATATTGTTATATTGTTGATGCACTTGTCTGACTTTGCACACTG